>NC_053457.1:18019733-18332101 GCF_015227805.2 Hirundo rustica
AGAAACAGTGCAGCTGCAATTGAAAGATGTGGAGAGATATGCCTTACTCAACTGGGATGATGCTATTCAGAGGCAGGTAACCTTCCTTGTGCTCCAAGAAACTGGAGCACTGTGGATTCTGCTTCAGAATGACTCCAGCTTGGCACCACTTCCAGACCTGAGCTCTCTAAAGACTAAGTTTTAGCAGCCTTACACATAGCCTATAGTCCAGCTTGGTTGTACATACCTACTTCTTGATTTAGTTTTCATGTTCTGATACCCTAAATTGATCAGGCACAGCATAGGTAACGTAGGCCAATTATCTTTTTTTAAAATTTCTTTTTGTTTAGTCAGCAATCAGAAGAGCACAGTGTCAACTTAGTGTCTGGCACAGAGTCAGTAGATGGACCTGTGCTGAACCTCTCCAGGTGGGTATCTCTCTGCTTCACTCCTTTGCACATTCCTTGTGCTTGTATTTCCTGGGCTATTCTATCTCCTCTTATAACACCAGTTAATAGAGAACTGATGGTATAGTCGACCTGCTATAGTGTTCCAGCCCATTAAAAACTAGTTGGTGATGAATTTGCACTCCTCCCGCTATAGTAGACGTTACACATCACTTGTTTTTGTACTTCGTATTTTGATTCTACATGCTTATGAGGTAAGAACATATCTCATCCATTCTCCCCTCAAAAGGAGTACCCGTTCACATAAACAATGCTCAAAATGTTATAGGTTGCTCAGCTGTGCTTTTTTGTTGTTGCTCAGTTGTGCTCTGTGCTCTCTCAAGCTGGCCTGCTTGGCAAGCAATCATCATAATGATGTCACATTATTATCTTCAAGGATAAAAGTCTCATACTAGCTGAATGGAGAGCCATGTGGATTTGCCTGTCCTCCTCTATCAGTCCCTGAAGGACATGAGCCTAGCTGGCACTGCACTTTCTCTGGGTGCATGTTATTCAGACTTTAGGAAGGACCCTTCTGTTTGCATATAGTTGTACTTAGATTAATTACTACCAGATGTTTAATTTGAAAAAAAAAAAAACAACCAAAAAACAAAAAAGCCAAAACTGTGTGAAGACCTTCTATGTAGGTAGAGCAATCAGCATGTAATCCCAACAGCACTGAAAGATTTCTCAATTATGTTAGCAATATGCTCTTAGTGCCATTTTTTCCCTCCCCCCACCCCCACAAACAAACAAACAAACAAACAAACAAACTCAAAAGAATTAAAGTAACTCAAGAAGTAATTTCCAACAGAAAGAACTCCAAAAAAGATACCTTTCACCTCACCTTTGTGAAGATCCTCCAGAAGCTGCATTGTGGACAGGTAGAGGAGTGCCCATATTTCTTCTTCCTCCAGAGGGCTTCCTTTTGCCCACAGGACCTCGGCCAATGTCACACAGGAACTGCTCATGCCTGCTGCAGTAGATACTGGGTTTTGGACACACTAAAGTAGACTGAATTGCCAAGACAAGCCCTACTGATTATAGCTGTACCCTTCTCTCACAGTAAGAAATACTTTGTGAACTGCCCTGCTTTGTTGTTGTTGTTGTTTGTTTGTTTAGAATAGGTAGGTATTGTTTATCTCTGTGTTAATCTGAGTAAATAAAGGGGACTTAACTAAGTGACCTCCTGCAATCTTTTTGAGACCTTTTACTCATTATTTGAAACCAGTCATAAGGTTCTGTGGAGTAAATAGTTTTTACTCAGGAAGTCCTTCATAAATATGTGCTGTTCAGATTTTGTGAGTGGTTATTTGAATGACAGGTAACTGATTTTGCTGCTTAATTGGATGTTTCTGTCTATAAAAACTTGTAAGAATTTACCTAAGAAAAAAAGAAGACAATGCAAAAGATATGCCTTGTAACATGAAAAGTTTATAGAGTGCCACAGAGCAATTAAATTTCATTCACTGCTCAGCAGATTGATCAGTAAAAGCTGGTAAATTCTCTTAATGAATTCACTGATGAGAGACTTTCTTGCTCACATATCTTAGACTCAGTACTTGCAGTTTATCCCTTCCAATATACATATCAACTTGCTTTGTTTCACTAAACCAGATTAAAAGATGACTCCTTTTTTGAACTGCTGAATAGAAATTTAGTGACTCCCAGCATACTGTCCTATCTGACATGTACATAAGACCTGACCCACTGCAGAAGGATGTGGGTCCACACACACCCTGTTTTTTCTCAGTTGCAGCACAGCATCAGACTGTTTAGACCAAGGCACTCTATAATGAATCATAATTTCACGTCCTACCTACAGGAAAAGTATTTTCGTAATCCCAGCCAGCCAGAAACTGTCTTGTGACTTGAAGCATCATGGTTGCTTTTCCTTCAAATATTTTGTCAAGCTAAATATTCTCAAAGAAGGTTTGCTCTTTCCATCTAATGAATTTTATGTTTCTGTAATTTACTAATCCAGTAAGAGCTGCTCCAGGTCTACACATCAGTAAGGAAAACTGAATCCAAGCTTTTTTGAGCAGCTTTTGCTCTTACTCTCCTGTAACATCCCCACAGGGTCATTTGATGCTGTCTAAATAGGGAATAATGAAAAAAATTAGAAAGAATCCATTTACTGATTTGAGGTTTTAACATTTTCTGTAGACCGGCAACTGAGGAAACTGTAGCCTGAGATGCTATTGTCTTGTATAGGATTGTAAGCACCACTGTAAAATGAGTTCACTCACAGCCTGAGGACAGATCTTGCCTCCCTAAACTTCTTCACTGTCTGTACACAGCCCACTCACAGCCTGAGGACAGATCTTGCCCCCCTAAACTTCTTCACTGTCTGTACACAGCCCACTTACTGCCACCGTTTGCTCTCTGCCTGCAACAGAACCTGTGTGTCGTACAGCTGATTGCTTTGCCAGCTTCCCCTTCATTATGGAGTCTTCAAGGGGTCACTGCAAGAGCATTACATTGTCCTGTAGGAGAAACTTGTTGCTGATTAATAGACTGCTCAGACTTTGCTTCATGGGGTCTTGTCCTAGCTCAATAGCTTGCAAACAAGGAATCACAACATAGGAAGAGTGATCCCTTGTTGCAACTACTACAGGATTATAGACCAACCTAGTGACATTTTAAACAGAACCAGAGTCCTAATTTTAGTCTCTGTAGCTTCAAAGGGCAGTAAAGCTTCTTACAAGCCTAACCTTAATTAGAAGAGACAGACAAATCTTCTTAATCTAAGCCATCACCATTTCTCTTAATAATAAATTACTGTGATAGCATTTCACTTAACCCTGTGGTACTGGGACTAAGCAATCAATTCACATCCCCAGAGTCAGAATCTGGGTGACTTCTCCATATAGGTAATCCATCAGACTGTACTTAGTGCTGTTTTATTTGAGCCCATACTGGGGGAAGGAGCACTGCATCCTCTGTTTTAGAGAGAAGTGCTCATACCAAGTGATCTCAGTGCTGATATTTCTAACTATCTTAAGTTACTCAATAAGCAGCTATCCAAAGTGCAGGTCTTACAGCTTTATAGAACCAAAGTCAAATCAGCAGTTAGACCAGAGATGCTCAACTTTTGTAGTGAACTTTTTTTATAAGAGGAAAAGTAATGTCTGAGATCAATACTGTCAGAATTAAAGGAATTCTGTTATCAATTATGTGCAAACTTCTTGAAAAAAATACTAGATTGTATGGCCATGGAAATCATAATCTCTTTAACAAATTATTGGTTTAAATCAGTGTGGAGTTAAGCAATGTGATATTTTACAAGCAAATTGGCAACTGTTTTTTAAACACACTCAGAATGCCCTGTATCTTTACAGGACATGCTGAGTGGTTTTGACTTCTGATTTTCAAACCAACATGATGTGATATTTAACAAAAATCTACCTGCATGAATGCTTGGGGAAAAAATTGTAGCCAGGCTATACAATGTGTATATAAGAGAGTAAAAGTGATGGAAAGATACTGTTATCATTGTAGCATTGGCCATACTCATGGTCCCTCAGTTTAGTAAAACCTGTGATCCAGAACCAAACAATTCTGACCTTCAAACAACCTACAACTCATAAGACAAGGCAGAAAAATGAGGAGGCAAGAAAGAAGAATTGACAGCAACTTTGCAAAAAGGGACTTTTTTTTTTTTTTTTTTTTTCCAGTAACACTGCATATCAGGAAATTATGCTGGATCTGGTTGAGCCTGCAGGGGAAAATTAGAGCAGCAGAATGTAATCACCCACTTTGGAGTTTGGCCAGAATATAGAGGTTAATGTTTTTGTGACTGGAAAAAGTAGCAAAGAGCTTCCAGTGCCAATTCCTGTTTTGAGGTCAAAGGCTGATTTTGCTGATGTCTATGGAAGGAGATAGTACCATCTAAATTAGCCTAAAATATCCTCCCTGTTCTAATCTTCACAACACATTTATTCATTACATGACTTCTCTAAAGTCAACAGATTTTTCCCTACTCTTCTTGCATAGATATGAAAGGTTGCATTGGGGTGAGGCTAACCCATTATTTTGCCAGCAGCATCCACCTATTTATCACATTTTTTTTCTAAATAATTCAATTATGGTACATTTTGTTTTATCATATGTGCAAGTTTTCATCCATTGAAAGCTGGAGTCAATGAAAAAAATTGATTTTATCATGAAAGTAAATGAACTATATCTTTACATCTGAATTTGACACTTAGCCACAATTGTGCATTAGTAATTTCATATGCCCTGGTCACTTTATTGTATTTGGCAGTCTTATTTAGTAAAATGTAAAGGAGCAATGTGGCTTTGGTCAATCTTCATCTTTACTTTTGCTATTTTGTTTACTGTGTAAAGAAAGCAAAAGAGCTAAAAACTATTACTTTTGTAGGAAAACTGACCTTCACTTATCAAGTGCTTTAAATATCCTCAAGAGGAATGAGTCAGCTGGATTTCTAACTATATGACAGCCCTTTCCATTCCCACTTATCAGAGGGAATTTACTGGGGAATAGGTTCAGCTGTACAATAAGTTTTATGTCATGAAAGTCAATCCATTATCTGGATGATGGTGAAAAAAAGGTGAGAGGAGATCATAGGACACTCCAGGGAAGAAGATGATGAAGAAGGAGAAATCACATTTAGTTTTCAAAAATATGGAGTCAAGTTTGTTTCTGGTCTACATGTAAAGGCATGAAGCAAGAACAGATTTGTCCCATCTGGACATCCTGAAGGAAACAAGAACTTTGGCAAAATAGTTTGTGTATAAATACAACAACAGCAATTACAATAACAACAAAGGATTAATCTTGGTAGGAATCAAGCATTCTGTGAACTGGAAAGGCCTCTGTCAAATCAGAAAGGCCTTTCAATTTTTACTGCCTGGAAGCTGTTCATGCAGAGGTCTTGTCTTTCATGTGACTGAACTTCCAGTTCTGCTTCATTGCTCTGTGTGTATATATTACAAAATATCTGTCTGTAAATTTAACCAACTCTTAATTTGCTGGAAGGTGTAAACAAATGTTAATTTTGTAAGCAATTCTTTCTGGGAAGGCCTATTTATGGTCAGAACACATATGCGCATAACAACCCCTCTACTAGAGGTGACTAATTAATTTTGACAAGAGTGAGGCAGAGAGGGGCCACTTAAGTAGGTGCTCTGAAAGACCTGGGAGGTTGCTAACATTGGCCACTAACCTCACTAAAAGAGTGTAGGTGTGTACTGACAGAAAAGTGAGAGGGACTTGGAGTGTAACTTCTTCCATTTGCACCACGAAAAGTTCTCTGCTCATAACCGTCTGTGGCATAAACCCACTACACTTGAATATGTGTGGAGTTGGCTAATACTGATTTTGCTTCATTTACCTGCAATGCCTGAGCATCCATCAGTCATTTTCAAGGGCAACTTTAGAGACATGGAATTGCTTCTTGTAGTGTGGCATTAAAGGACACACTGATAAAACCACATGCAAATCTATAAAGAAATTGTCTGTAGGCATCTTTCTCTAGACACAGTATTTTCCTTAGCCTTCTATCTCTTTCATCTGTTGTACTCCAATTCCTTACCCATGTTAGCAGTCCTTTTTAGGACTCAGGTGGCACATGATAGTCTAAAAGCACCTTCTGTAAACAAATGACCAAAACCAATGGAGCTCAATCCTCAGAATAGACCAGGGCAGAACTTCTTGTATTAGTGACAACAAGATGCAGTGGGGGAAAATAAAACTTTCTGAAAGGAGGGAATCAGCCACAGGACTTCAGCAAGACTTCAAGCAATCTGCTTTCAAGACCAGGAAATACGGGAACTGGAAGTGACACTTTTCTAGGAAATTGGAGGGCTAATAGACTGATTTTAAGTACTGAAAAGGGGTCCATAGAGACAGATTAACAAGGCAGACTTGCTAATTGTGAAAAATCTTCTAAAATTAAATGTTAAAAGGAAAATACATCTTTAGTCAGCATAATTTTACTTGACTTGAGTACTGGACGGTGGGTTAATTACGTATCAAGTAATGTAATTTCTGACCATACCCAGTAAGGACCTCCACCAAGATAAAGTTAGTCTGGCTGTCCTATCTCTTGTTTTTTCTCGGTGATTTTCCCCATCAAAGATTAATAACTGGCAGTAACACGTTGCTTTGAAGTGCCTTATATTTAAGAGCAGGGATAAATTGTATCTTTACGTCTTTATGACACAAAGGTTCAGAAACTGCATCAAAAGGGGCTGAAAATTCATGGAGAAATAAATGTAAATTAAAACACATACTATCTCACTAAGGGAAGAATAATCACTGTTTAATGTCAAGTATTCTAAATATACTAAGAAAATTCTTGCAATTTATCTCAAGACTGGCTGCATAATAAACCAAATTTGGAATAAAAAATTAGGGGAATTAAAAATAGGATAAAATGGGATCAAGATATATTTTTGAAATAATCTGTGTTAATTTCAAAGTAAATTTACAGAATTTATGAACAACTTGTCCCGACTCTTTTCTGTAGTCACCAATAGAGAAGGAACGATGCATCAATCTCACTGACTCTGACTCCTCTGAGTCATGGTGGCAGGAACAGCATTTGGCATGAACCTGCATTCAGCAGGAGGTATCTCCAGGAGAATACTTAACTAGTTTCCTTTCCTTAAAGATCATATAAAGATGAATGTAGAGACAATTTTGAAATTTAAAATTATCCTAGTGTGCATATAGATTAAATGTTTGGTATAGATAATAATTTCTGAATTAAAATGGGAAGATATTACTTGCTTTTTATGAAAGATTATTCCATAGCACATATGTATTAATCTAATTCTGGGCGTCCACAGACAGTTTGGGATCAGTGAAATAATTTTGCCACACTCCAGTGTCTACACTGAAATATTCTTAAATGAACAGTTTTCACGTGGGGATCACAATTCTTTGTTGCTCAAGTCTTCATGTTTTGCTTCTTAAAAAAACCTCAAACACTAAAAAAAAACCAACCCCAAATTTGAATACTGCATTGAGATTTTGAGAGATGTTGGTCTCCAAAATATTTAGGACTAGGTAGTTAGAAGATCCTGAAGAATCAATGAAAGCAGTGACCAGACTGCAAGTGACAACTCTAAATCTTTTTTGATTTTCATCTGATTCTTAGCAACCCACAAAACTGTAACATGAAACTGTAACATGAGAGAGGAAAGAAGATGAACACATCAGCCTGTAACCGTGAGCTTTGAATAGGGCCTGATTACATCTATTATGTTGATGATTGCTCTGATTTAATACTTCAGGTTGTAACCTATTCTTGAAGAACAGTGTACATAAGAAAAATAAAAGTTATAAAAATATAGTATAGAAATAATTTACTAATAAATTACAACTATGTATATATGTTTTATAGGCAATAATGATCTAGAGCACATAAAATTGAAAATCCAAGTAAATTCATAAAATATATTTAAATATAGTTCAGACTGAATTGAGATAATTCAATTGGTTGTTCCTGTCACCACATTGTCAGTGATAATCTTAGGGGGAATACAGAAAAAAACCGTACTGAAAGTAAATGTAATATCTTAAGTATCTCAATCATAAATGTGTGCATATTTTAGAGAAATGAAAAAGGGAAAGACTTTGGGGACAGAAGGTGCCCACCTTGTGTATTTTAGATTTTCCTAAATGTCTACAGTAAACTCTGAGCCTCTTCTCTATATAATACATGTTGGGCCAAATCCAGTAACCCTTTCATTCACGATATTATGGTTTTTATCTGGATACATAAGCATAGTAACTAGATAAAAAACCTGAATATTTTCTAATTCCTTTACACCTGCTGTTGTTCTGCTATACTGTACATCTACTGTACTGTACGTTCCAGTACAACCTGCTGTTTCTCCATCAAATGACAACAAATTATAACTATATGAAAATTTTGAAAAGACTGAAAGGAGCACATTTTTTTCCAAAATTATAGTTTGAAATTAATTTCCATCTTAACCTCATTTATTCACATATATTCCATATACAAATTTTATATTCTGACTCACTGTAAACTTGTTATAATTTTGGAGGGAATACCCTATATTCCTCATGCCAGAGAGATGAATCTCATTAAATATGAAATTTAACTCTCTGAAATATGGGCTGGAAATGTGTGGGTTTGTGATTGGAATAAGCACTTAAAAGGCTGTTAAAAACCTCCGTTCAAATGAAGTGCAGGCACAGCCAAATCTGCAAACAATGACAAGTCAATAAGGGAGTTGCCTTGTTGCTAAAGCATGACCTTGCCTTAAAAAGATTATGTCCCAGAAATTAGAGCTGCAGTGAAACAACCTTCTTTATATAGTATTTTTGAACTGTCTATTGTAAATTATTTTATTTCCTTTCTAGAAATATGTACTTAAATCAATAGGAGAATTAACCAGAGTGTTGCAATTTATTCAGCACTGAAGGGGGATAAAATTTCACTGCTCCAGAGAGATGAATTTCTTTTCTAGGAAATCATAAACTTCACATGAGTTGGGCCAGTCTCTAAACAGTCTAATCTTTGAAGGAGAGATTTGAAATCTAGTTCCTGAATAGTGTAGTTATGTACCTTTCTGTAGGGAATTTCATGAGCTGGGTGGTAAGGGTGATAAAATTTTGACTTTATTGCAAGACCTATGGACATTGTTCCTTAAAGAAACAAAATGTTACTGATACCAAAAGAACATTCAGAAAAACCCAGCATCCTACAAAATCAGACTTGTAGAGTGAAATTCCTGTATCTCCTCTCCAAAAGGAACCTACCAGAGAATTTCAGAGGAAAATATTACACTGTGTGCAGTCAGTTTGCAAGTAGGTATTCTTTCAATAGAAGTGCCTGAAAACATCTCACTGGATAACTGCAATCAAAAGAAATTGCTGCTATATTCATTCTTGCTAAGTTTATATGCCCTTTCTCCTCTGCCCTGGCTGATGCCAAATGCCAAGGATCTCATAGAATATCTGTCTATGATACATAGCTACTGCCTCTAAAGTAGCTAGTGCTACTTTGCTTTTTTTCATGCACCTTTCATAAAAGCTTGTTGTGCATGAGAGTAGACCAGACTGGTGGCCCAGAACTAAATCTAATACATCTAATGCATTATCTACATTATTCTAGCACTTCAAAGATTGAAGCTTCAAAGCCATGTTGCTTCTGCTGCTGCAGTGCCAGAAATAGTAGGACAGTGGAACTCAAGCACCAGGGTAAAGTTTCTCTTTTATATTTATCGATTTATGTCCTTTTTAAGGCATTGTGTAATTCTCTGAAATGAGGCAGCCTTGTGCCAGACATAGGAACAGGGAATGAAGGGTCAAATGATGTGCTGATGCTGAAGTTAATAAGCAGCACCACAACGCAAGTAAAAGAACTTGAACAGGCTGTACATCAGCTTCTTCAGGTCCCAAAGAAAAATCTAGTCCTAGATGAAAGCTGAAGAGCTAGGATTTTAGCTTATATTGTCCAGTCTTCCCAAAGTCTCTCCATAACTTTTCACAGTTGATCCTATTTTAGCCAATGCTGCTGTGGTTTGCTTATTATTAAAGCCAGTTCTTGAGTTCTGACACTGGCACAGTTACACCTTTGCTTACAGAAGGGAGATATTCAAAGCTTCTGATTTTGATTCTGGTGCTGACTGGTTCTGCTACTTGAGAGAGACCCAGTCTCTTATTTTACCACATCATTGAAGATGGTACAGTTTCCCATCATTAATAAAACACTTTAGATGTAAATAGTTAATTATCAATATTTGTATTCCTCTGGAATCTACATCTATAAATTTCTAGATCAGTAATGATTATGAAGCCTATGCCAAAACTTCCATAAAATGAAGTTGCTTTTATTTTAGAAACTGCAAACTGTAATGCAGGGACTTGCTAAAAACATTGGAGAGCAGTAGAGAAGAAATTAGGAAAGCAGTTTCTTAATTGAGAGTCTTTAGTTACAGGTTGTAATCACTGGAAATCTTTCTGCTGTTTGGAGTTCAGCGCTCTTTCCGAAATAATAGTACTTAGTACAAATCCATGAAAAAATAATGTACTTAAACATGTTTTCCAGATTCACGTCAACTGTGTTATGCAAAGACTTATCCCTGGCATAAGAGCAGGAACAGTTTAGTGTCTTCTACTTTTTTGCCTTCAGTAGACACCAAGACTACACTAGGTACCCAGATTTTTTAACAGCGCAATTCTGTTGTAAGTGAATGTTTCTAACTCCCAAAGAAGGCAGGAGGAACTGAGCACTGACATTCTGGATGACAATCTAGCCAGCTCTGTACTACCATTTCTCATACAAACAAGCCGCCAGGAAATCAGAATTACCTAATTATTTAAGAGAAATGAAATGAGGTTTAAAGTAAAAAACCCAAACAACAATGTAAATATTAGATACTACTGTACAAAGCCAAGAAGATGAGTGATTTAATACTTATTTAATTGATAATGAGATTAAGAGAAATACGTAATAACCTACCTGTACAAGTTGGACAGATGCTGCATCCAGAATAGTCTGTAATCTTCTATATTTTTGCCCAATAATGATTGGTTAGACCATAATAGTTGTAAATATAACTTTAAAGATATTCACATCTTGACCGGACTTCTCTTTCTTGGGGTTTTTTTCTTTTTCTCTTTCTTACCTTCCGTCTTCTGTCTTTCCCCCTTTCTTCCTTTCTTTCTACTGCTTTGTTTGTATCTTGTAACTAAGCACTGTGTGCTCTGGCAAGCAAGTGGCTAAGCAAGTAAACAGTGCGGTTCCTTCTCTTACTTGCAAGCCAAACCTAGCAGCTCCTGGTTTAAAGTAGAGGGCAGTGTCATGTCTGCTAAGGCTTTTTTTTTTTTTTTTCCCCTCTGGTAGTTCACTTGCCAGGTAATGAGAGTCAGCTTTTAGGAAGTGGCTCAGTATAAATCTCTGGGTTCGTCGACTTACAGGGACTCAATTGGATTACCTGACGCACACAGGAGCATTAGATCTTAACCCATAGACTGATGTCACTTTCAGCCCCCGGCCAATCCCGGGAGCAACAGCACAACCAACGCAGAGACTGATGGTCTGAGGGGTGAGTGTGTCTTTTATGAGCAGCAAAATCCTTCAGAATCAATAAACAATGCAGATAAGATTTTGATGAGTATACCTGGCAGGAAAATAAGCCAACCCAAAACCGAAGGAAGGAAATTTGATCATTTTTTAACATTGTCTAATCTGAATATTTTTTTGTTAATTATAGTAGGGTGCGGCTGTGCTCAGCAGGGCAGAGGGAGCTCTTGAGATGCTGCAGGACAACTGTGAGCTGGGTGTAAGAAAGTGAAGGGAGCAAAACCTTAACAAAACAGAAGAGAGTTCTATTGGACTTATACAGTAAGCTCTTCACGTTAGTTATGCCTCTATTTTTCCCAGCTCTGTTTCTCTTTAATTATTTTTTTTTTTTTCGTTTTTGTATAAGTCCACAAATCTTCATTTGTTTAATCATTCTCCCTATATTTTGTCGCTGAACAATGGGATTTGCAAATGCATTTTTGTCTACAATCCTTATGTCAATGCCTCACAGATGACTGTAGCGTAGATTTCTCTGTTCATGTCAAAATGAAAATCTTGGATATTTTTTCATTGTCTAACTTCATGCAACTAGTCATTTAAATTCAACATGGAAAAAGAAAAAAAAAAAAACAAACAAACCATAAAACAGCCTCATATTTCCTTTTTTCTTTCTCAGTCACTGTAAATATTGCCACTGTTGTCCCTAGCCCATACTCTGGATTTCAGATTCAGTTTGGTCAGCCTTTCCAGTGTATGAGTGTTGACGTGTGCTCTTGAGGAAAATATACAAGCTATGGTCTTCTTTATTTATCTTTAAAGAAAATTTATTCAGGTTTTCATCATCTCAATGGCTGTAAATCCCTCTCTTTTGACACTTGGAAGTGCAATATTGCCTTATCCAAAATGTCACTGAAAACATATATTTTGCTGAATTCTCCCACCGGGTACATCACCCATCCTTTCATATTCTTCTCTGGTCCCTTTAGTTTGTAGCAGTAAAATAAAATTATCTTTATAAATTCTGGCTTGGTCCAGAAGTCATAAATCTGATCTGACAGGCAGTCTGACAGGACTGCAGGCAGAAATAAAACTAGATAGAAAGGTCTCACGTCTGAGATGTCCCAAACAGAATATGCTGGCGTTGGCAAACCAACATTTATTGATAAACCTTACCAACCGTGCAAAAGAAACTATTTGTTGCCTTCTCCTGTGATCATTAGACTGATACTGCTCCTCATTTTTCTTTTTTTTAAAAAAGGCCACCAATGGGAAAAATAAAATCAGAGCATTGATGCAGCTCAGGAAGCATTTTGCTTATTGGCCAATAGAGTCACACCAGCAGGACAAAAGCCACACAGAAGTTTGTGACTGCTCCTTCCCTAGGTAATGAGTGGAGAGGAGATAGGAAGTTATTTTTACTGGTGTATTTGTAGCTACCAGATTTGATTTAAGTGGGTGTGTGTATAATGCTGTTTGTGCAGTTAACAGGGTGTGTGTGGCTTGTTGAATCATTTTGCTAGAAATAATGTGTTGTGTGAACATGCTCCCATTAAATCAGGTAGAAATGCTGATTTGATTAACTAATAAAAGTTTCTTAAGACTTCATGTTCTATTGCTTTAAGAAAAGACTCAATGATTCTTCCCACAAAAACATGCAATTGCAAACTTGTGGTAGTTCTGTTACGGTAAGCAGCAGTTCCAGATTTGTGAGATCAAATTCTCACCCATGGTTCCTTCTTTATTCTAAATAGTCATTGAGAGCAGCCATTTTAGAAAATCATGCACAACCTATTGAATTGAACCAAAGCAGTATTTCAAACCCATAAACTCAAAGTATACAGTATGAGAGCTTCAGTTAAATTCCTTCTATTCATCTATTGAATCCTCACTGTGTACAGGTGACATGTATGTAATTGCAGCAAAGTTTATGTAACTAGATCACTATGAAAGAAGGTTAACAAGATGAAAGACTATTTATCTCAGTGAAGGAACTGCTGGATGGAGGCTTAGTATCTCCCTTATGTTCCTTCCAGCTTTCTGAGAGCCGGCAATGGCTAGAATCCAATTATTCTCTGACATTAATACCTTTTCATCCCACAGAAGCTGAAGTGTGGGAAGCTCTTAAAGTTTACATAAAGGTGAAGATTACTATTTACTTCTCAGCTGATGGTGGCACAAGAAAGCTGTCAAAACTACAACCACAGCTCAGGCCTGTGGTTTCTGTTAAACAGAAAAGACTTCTAGTGCTTCTGTTAAGTTTTAACTAATTTTAATTTGGAGTCCCATGGAATGGATCATAGACTGCTTGAGCTGTCAGAGCTTGAACTTTCAGAAGAATCAGGGAATCCCCCTATTTGTTTTGAATCTTCTCAAGTCATACAATAGGACCTAACTTCTTCTGATAGTGTACTTCTATGCATCATCCCTATGTCTACCAGATGTGTAAATTAATTTCCATCATGGTTTCTAAGCAGATTGGAATTTGTCCAGTCATCTATATTTAGCTTAGCAAAGTAATAAGGGAGGTGAGTCTATGCTCTTGTTCTGGTCTTTGCTGTCAGAGGTGTTTCACAGCACTGCCTTCAGGGGAAATAACATCAGATTTGTGTAACTCTAAGCTCATTAAAAAAAAAAAAAAAAAAAAAAAAAAAAAAAGACAAGAGGCCAGTATTTGGACAGCTTGTTTCCCTTTAAGAATTATTCCTAAGGTAATTTTAAAAATACCACTAAACTGGGAATGGAGGTTTATTGGAGTTTGTTTCTAAGTTTGTGTTTGAAGGGTGCAGGAAGGCAGCATAACTCTTATTGCCACTCATGACAGTAACCAGTTTTCCAGAAGAACAATAGCTGGCAAAATCTGGCTCAGACCTCTGGGAGTTTCTAAATCTTTAGAAAGTTCTATGAATGGATGAGACCCAATTAAAATACCACTTTTAGTTCAGTATGTTTAATTTGCTTTTGCTTCTTACGCTGCTTTTGAGATGTGATGTGAGGTAAGAAAACATTATTGAACAAGTAGCTCTTGTTTGTGACACCTGATTACTGCTCTGCTGATCCCAGAAGCAATTCAATGGGAGGCCAGTATTCCTATGATACATCCCCCAATGCATTCATCTAGGATACGAGAAGCTGTGAAGTGATTACTATTTAATGCCAAATGCTCTCAGACTGTAATTGAACCACTTTCTAAATTACAACATTAATCTGAGGAAAGAAAGACTGAAGCTTTAAAGGTTTCTAGGATGTGGGATGGAATTCCATGTATATACTCAATGCATAGTTTCATGAAAAATAGCCATTTTACCCAGCAAGGACATGGACGCTGGTTGTAAGGGGAAAAAAATTTCATCTTTTCTTGCTTTTGGAATAGAGATTTTCTATTTGTTATGCTCTTTGTCACCACAATGAAACCTGTGTACATTAACATATACTTGTGTATATCAGATTAACACTTTACTTAGAGTGTGAAAAAAAAATTTTTCTTTACAATAGCTGAAGTGATCAAAATATATCTTCATTTCAAAATCCTAGAATGAGTGTGCATAAGTCATCACAGGGTATTATTCCATAAGGCAGAGATGTGTGCAGGCACCAAACCAAAAGCATAAAGAGGTACAGTTTCACCCACAAGGGATTATTCGCTATTGAAGTTATCCTCCTTATTCTGCTTAATGGTTCTAAGTAAGGTTTTGTGCAGTATAGACTTAACACACGCTATTAAGTATCTTCAAAATATTTTAGTAAAATCATAAGATTTACCAAGTCAAAAACCATTAAGTTGCCTGCATTCCTCCTTTACCTACCATTTAGCTCACTGTTACTTGTTTTTCAAAGCTACTTTCTGAAGTTATCAGGGTTTGTATTGGAATCATTATATGCAATGCTAGATTCAACTAGCGTTTAGACAAGATGTGAGATCATTGGTGTTGGCCAAATTAATTTTCCAGCTCTTTTTAGAGGTAATGTATGATACATTATCTAAGCTAGGGTAGGTGTTTTACATTTAGCAGTTCAAATTTAAAATTTTTGACAAGAATCGGTGCACTCCTGGGGATTTTTTTTTTTTTTTTTTTTTAAACCAGAAGAGCAAGGTCAGGGATGAAGAACACTGAATGCTGGTTGGAGAGACCTTTACTTAAAGTTTGCCCTCAGTATCCTGTGTTCAGTGACAGAGTTATCAGTGGTGTTCTGTGTAAGGTCACTAAATTTTGGTTGACTTTGGATGATCTCATGTAGCAGAAACCATGAAGAGAGCTTTTCCAATTATGACCACTTCATAACAACAAGGAAGAAAAAGCTGATATAAAATTTCATGTGGCCTTGTTCTGAATCCCAAAAATGCCCTTTGCTCTGGAATTATTTTTAAGAAGCCAAATACTAAGTCTTCACTGATAAGGGTGCAAGAAGGAATGCCAGTATATAATTTAGATAGGTAATGCCAAACCCCAAGAACTTTTCTTGAATTTGCCTATGAAAAATTTCTATTGAATAGTAGTATAAATAAAGAACAGTCTATGCTCTGTTAATATCAGTATGTAGAAATATGAGGCATGTGACCCCATAAACACTGTTTTCCAACAACAAAGATGGGGTTAATAGCATTAATGATATCTGAGAGAACAGAATTTCTTGCAGAAATGTCTGAGCTGATACAGAGCTTCCTATCAGCAGTGAGCATGGCCCCACCTCCCTGTTCCCTCTGTAACCTGTCCCATGGTGCCCCATGGTGGCTGCTTGCCTCCTCTTACATCTGCTCAAGCCATCAGGTGCTCCATTCAGTTGGGGTACTACTAGACAAAAATATTTGCTCCAGTTCATCTAACAGTCAGAATTCAAGTGTATAACTGCATTTTGCAACTACTGTCTGTTTCTAGGTCCATTTAAAGAGGGAATACCAGTCCCTCTAGGTGGTTACTTGGAGTTGATTTCATAGTGCTTTGAGAGATGCAATTAATTTTTAAAATCTAGCTGTTACAATGTTTCTGTCATTAGATTATTTTCATTATTAAAAGGAAACATTCTAACATCAGCTGTATTCATCAACAATTAGTATGTGTGATTTTTTTGTACACCTTTATAGGCTGTAATATGTCTATTAATTTGGTGTTTGCTAGCGAGTTTCCATTTCACTTTCTTATGTGAAATGCAGCTTCTTTGCCACAACCAATGGTGGAAAAAAATGTTTCAGAAAGATATTATTACCAAATATTTATTATTTATTTCTATTTGTATTACTTCCAGGATTTTCTAAAAAAATCCAGAGTTGGTGTTGTCTTATTGTCTGTATACATATGGATATATCTATCTTCCTCAGCAAACAGTATTTATCAATCTGCACAAGAGGATATGGATGGTGATCCTTGGCTGTGGCTTCTCAAGCCCTAGCTTGGAAAAACTGGGCCCCCTGAGCATCCACCCACAATTGTTATGGATCTCTTCTTAATGAAGCAGCTCTTTAAAACAGCTTCACTTTGACTGAGAGGACTGATGAAAAAACTTGCTTGCGCTCCAGAGTTCCTTAATGCTGCTCCAAGGGCCCTGTAACGCCTCTCTATACTCCTCAGACTGTTCCTAGCTGTGCCAGAGATACCCACATGAAAATCAGCAGCAGATAACAGCCAGTGGGCAGTAGGAGGCTTGGCAGTCTCGGTGACGCTCCTGGGAAGCAGCACACTCCTCTAGAGAGCACGTCAGGTCAGCAAACGAGTGCCTCCAGAAGAGTCACTTTCCTTAGGAGAGCTGGTTGTTGTTCAGGGAGCAGATGGGGCTGTCTCACCCAGCTCCAGCACCTCTTCTGATGTGACAAGGTCTTTCCTCCTCAGGGAAGCACTTCTGCAAGGGCACACGCCTAGGATATCTTGTTTCTATTTGCAGCTTTTCTAAAAGTGACTGTAGACATAATCAGGCATTTACTTGCAAAATAGCTATTGTGGTTTAAGCCACCTTGTGTCTGTTCACCAGTCACACTCAGCTGAGTTACTAGGTGTATTATGCTAATCCATTTTGATGCGAAAATAAATCACTGTTCTTTACTATGGATGCTTTGTGAACAAAAATGACTACTCCTTTTATCTTTTCTATGCATTTTAAATACTGCCCATAGCTTTGTTTGTTTGTTTGTTTGTTTTCAGTAAAAATATACAAAGGCTCGCTGCAGCTTGCTGAGTGACCTCCCTTTGTCTCAAAGCAGGGACCCCTTCCTGAAGAAAGAAAGAAAAAAAAAAAAACCAAAACCAAAACCAACCAAACAAACAAAACCACCACCCACCCAACCAAAAAACCTCACAATGATATACCAAGGAAAATATTTAAAGTCTAAGGAGAGAGTACTCATGTCAGGTGCCAGGAACCAAAGGCAAAACTGCACCAAAACAGACGCAGAACTAGAAAATGTTACACCACTCCAGCTGCCCAATAACGAGATAAAGCATTGCCATGCCAGGCGTGCAGCGGGAAGCCTGGAGCTGCCAAGGCCGTGGAAGATGTCTGGGAGCAGCACCGATGCCAGGGTGCAAAGGAGGCTGCCAGCGCACCGGCACACAGCGCCAGGGCAAAGGCCTGAAAACATGCAAATATTTCATGAAAGCCCGGCAGGGAGAGAGGTCTGGCTACCGGGCGTAATCCGGGAAAGGAATTGCTCCAGGGGAAAGGGCGCGGAGGAGGCAGTGCGATGCCGGTTCCCAGCAGGGATGCGCGGGCCCAGCAGCCGGGGCACCAAAGCTCCCGCGGTGGAGCCGGGCGGGCCGGAGGCGGCGGGGGCCGGGCGGGCCGGAGGCGGCGGGGGCCGGGCCCCGGGGCGGGCGGGCGGCGGAGCCGGGCAGCGCCGAGCCGGGCGGAGCGGGGCGGGGCGAGCGCAGGGGGCGGTGCAGCCGCAGCCGCAGCCGCGGCGGGCGGAGCGCGGTGCGAGTGCGCGGCCCGGGCCCGGCTCATTACTCAGCGGCCGAGGCCGGAGGCGGTGGTCGGTGAGTGGTGCCGGGGCCGCAGCCCCCGGGAGCGGCGGTGGGCGGGGAGGGGAGCGGGGCGGCGGCGCGGTCCCGGGGCGGGCGGGAGAGCGGCCGCGCCGCGGGGCCCGGGGCCGGGCCGGGCGGTTTTGTTTACGTTTCGGCGGGCGGGAAGGGAGCCGGGGCCGGCCGTGCCCTTGCCCGGGGGCGGGCGGCGTTGCGGGGCTCTCCGGGCCCGTGACCTTCCGTGGCTGCCGGCGCTGGGGGGCCGGGAGAGGTGCGGGCGGATAATGGCGGGGACCTCTTTGTTGGTGTGGCAGGAGGGGCAGGAGGCTCGGCGCGGGGCTCCTCCTCCTCCCGGGAGCGGGGGCACCGGGCAGGCCGGGCTGGCCGCTCCGTCTTCGGGCACGGAGCGTTATGGGGCGGGGTGGTGGGAATGCAACCCTCCGCGGGCAGCCGCCACGACCTTGCTTTTAAAAATGCCTCTTAAAGCAAAAAATACTTCTCCGGGATAATGTAACTGCTCTAGGTATCCGGGGTATCTAGGTGACCGGCAATGGCTTTGATTGTTTTGCCTTTTAAATCTTAAATTTCTTTCAAACGGAGCGAGCTGTCTCTTTGCAGAATTTCTTTTGCTTTTGATTTCTGTGTCTTTACAGCCACCTTTCCTTCCAAAGCCTGGGGGTTTTTTTTTAGTGTTTCTGCCTGGAGCAGTACCATCAGTGAAGTTTGACCGGAGCTCCTTTAATAACCTACAAAAACAAATTCCACTTGATTATTTATTCCACTCCCCAGCTACAGTAATGTTTTTGCACGTATGGTGTGGTTTTGAATCTCACTGTTGTATAGAACAGGCTTGCTGAAGGCTTTCAGGCAATCTACAAATCCTACACGCTTTGCCCTATCTGATAATACAAACACAAAGGGTGTTATGCTTGTTCGGGGATGGAAAGTATTACTTGCTCTAGGGCATGTGCATGTGGAATTGAGCAAGTTTACTCATTGCAGCTGGGTTTTACTTACAGGTGTGGAGACTTAACCAGTGATGGTGTTGCAGGTCATGTGAGACCTGGTCTCAGTTCTGGAGGTGCCAGCAAATGCATTCCAGGCAGAATAGTAACTGACGTGCTTCAAGTACACCTCTGCGATTATATCCGTGTGTTAGATAACTTGGAAATGGTTTAAAATGTAACGTGAAATGAATCTGGGCCAAACTTATTTAAGGATGCTGTCAAAGTGATTTCTCTTGACTTTCTTGAGTGTTCCTGGTATATAATGAAGGGAAGCTCTTGATTCTTCTAATAGTAGCTAATAAGAATGTTGAATTTCAGATAGCCCTCTGCTTTGATCTCGGTCTCTGGGCACAGCCATCTTCCCTTTTTCCCCACTTGATTCAAAGACGTGTAAGACGGGCTAGTTTGACAGTAGGATGCATAACATGGGATGCCAGGGCAGGGACCAGACACGTTGCAGGCTGCCTGCAGATGTTGATGGTTTTCATGGCCAGATGGGCAAAAGTGTGATAGGAGAACAGAGAGAGAAGTATCTGCTTAACCAAAACTAAATCAGAGTTGCAGAGGATCTAGAAAGTTGTACTCTGAAACAAGGAATTCCAATGTCTTCCACTGCAAAAGTTCCCAAGGTATTTAGATCACTGGCTTGTATAAGCATTCTGAGTAATCTTGTGCGCTACCATATACTTCATGGAGACTTCTAAATCAGAAATATTAGTAAAGTGATCTAAGAGGGTTCCAGGTCCTGTAGTTTTTGGACTGTGCATTCTAGGCAGAAATAGGGTTGCCTTTTGCATGTGGTTTTTGTGTTTTTACTTTCGACCCTGCTCTTTAAGGACCAAGGCTTTTGATGGCTTATTAGCTGTGCAGGAGTAACCTTCTTTGCAAGTGCTTTAGGTAGAATTACTATGGAAATATTAAGGCATAAATGTTTCAAGATGGTAACAACTGAATTTATTTTCTGACTGTTATTTACCTGAAATGGCTATTTCCTATGTATGTTTCTTTTTCATCCTTCCTCAACTACCTAAATTATTTGGATGCTTATTGTTTAAAAGATGCATGGAAAGTACACATTTGGCTACTCATTTCTGAAGGCTTATCCAGCATTCTGGATAAGTACACATGTCCTTCTTAATGGCCTCCTAAAAAGTATGGTGTGCTATTTCTTAACCTTCATTTCCCATGCTCCCAATCCCTCCCCTTGGCAAAAAAAAGTGCTCTGTATATATAGAGATTTACTGTATTTGTTATTTTTAATATATATACTGTTTCACTTTGGAAATTAGACCAGTCTTCTTTTGAGTCTGTTATTCTTAATAAAGGCTAAATGTTTATTACTGTAAATGCTTCCTTTAAAACCCCCCCTTAGTCCTTAATTCAAAACCTACAGAAACAGGCTTCCTTTTATGTTAGGGAAGGATCTCTTGGCATTTGAAACCTCTTTAAAAATTCGGTTGAGGCTACTTATGTTGCTTGTCTGCTGTGAAATTCACCACAGTTTTGGCTTGGATTCTGAAATACTTTTTTAAGCTATTCTTGTGTGTGAAGAGATAACAGTCTTGGTGTTCCAGGCTTATAATTAACAGCTGCACATTGCTCCTTAACTTCAAATGATTTCTTGTTTTAAGTTATTAAGGACTAATTCTTGATTCTTTTTCTGTTCAAATTGATTGCCTATAACCTTGATACTAAAATTGTTGTTGCCCATACTGTCATTTTTATTGTTGGATAAATGCTGCTTGATATATGAACAGATGGGATGCTTATTAATCATTCTTAGCTGAATATTGCAGACTAATGGTAAAACGAGGACTGACAGAAAAACATACTTCAGCTCAATGGTCAATGGTGTTGCAAACAAAGCAAATACTGTATATGAGTTCATTTGTGTGTACACTTAAACCAAAAGAGCGAGCTTAGATTCTGTGGTGCTACTGGACAGCTGTTTGCTGTAATTATTGATTTTTGAGTATTAAAGAAAAAAAAGACAAACACGCAACTCTTGACAACCTTCCATTACTTTATTGATGCTATATGGAACATTTTTTGATTTTATACATATAAATGTATATAAAAGTGTGCAGGAAAATGGCTTAACCCACTATTTATTCTTCTAACTATGACTAGAGTGTTCCATCATTGTAGTCTGTATCCATTCAGACATTTACCTTTCCCCTTATCTGCTGAACAAAAGTTGAAAAGTCTCAAGTCAGGTTCATTCTTATTTTGTGAAATAAGAATGATGAACAGTGGGTGTCCTGTGTCTCACTGGAATATCAAAAGTCATGGAAATGCCCAGGTTTATGAAATGAAACCGATTGTTCAGCTGTTGGTTGCTGGCAGAAGAGGAGCAGGGGCTCCTGCTGAGCAGAGTCAGCACTGTGCCCCTGTAGCCCTGAAGGGTCATTTCTGACTGGGCTGCCTTGGGCAGGTCCTGGGAAGGAGCAGTTCCCAGCTGTGACCCTCCCCTGCAGAGCTGCTGGGATCACACACCTGCACTGTGTGAGAGACTGACGGGGGAATCCAGCACTGCGTTCTGCAGGTGGGCGAGGGCTCCGGTACCTGAGGGTGCGCAAAGGACTGCGTTTGCAACCTGAGGAAGAGCAGGCTCAGGGAGAACATAATTGCTGCATTTAACCGGCTTTAAGCAAGGGGGTTTAGAGGTGATGGAGCCACTTGCCCCTCTGAATGAGTCAAGGCTGCAAGACATAAAAATAGAAATTTCAGTAGGTCTTAGGGGAATTAATGTCTTGGTGTAGCAGTCACTCCCTCTCATGGATCAAGAGCCCAGAAGGGCCGTGGAATCTTCATCCATAGAGACTTCAGACTTGACAAGGTTCAGAGCAGCCTGAGGGGAATACAAATCTGAAGTTCTACTTCTTTTGTAGATGATCTACCAAGGTTGCCTCCAAGCCATATTATAATTCTACTGTTTATAGATTTTTAAAATTCTATTTTCCAAGTAGCTTGAGGAAGTTGGCAAAACAAAGGCACAGTGATTTAGGTAAACCAAGTTGGTTGGAACTGTGTTAGACGTTGTGAAGGGAAAAATTATGAGATGTGATAAGCATCTTAGTTCAAGTCTGCTGGTGGCAATACAGTTTTTTCTGGCCTGCCTTGAACTTTCCAGCTGACTAGGCCAGAAGTGCTTCCAGGCTAGCATAAAGGCCAAAAAGAGAGGGTTATGGTGTCTCTCGTGTCTGTGATCACTGTGATTAACTTAGAAACCCATTTCTAAAGAAACAGCTGGCAGTCAGCAGCCTCGTAGCCAGCTGAAGTTAGTCCAGGTCTGGCTTTCTGTATTGGAGGAACAAGTTGTCAGCTGCTGCTGCAGGGCTTTGATCTGCTGGGTGGGTGATGGATGGTTCCTTATGCTTAGCTGGAGTGTGGTTATCCCAGCAAGCATCTTCATGGAGGAAACCAGCTGATTTCCAGCTGGTCACAACAACAGTCCATGACTGCAGAGGGGTGGCAGGACTAATGGCAGCTGGAAGAAAGAAAAAGGGCCATGGTAGATCCATAAATCTCTTTTTAATGCTTTTACAGCCTTGAGAAAATGCCCCACATCTGATTTGTTTCTATAAGTTCTTATATATTTGTCTATTTAGTAAAATCACGTCTTAGTGAAAGTGAGGTGAGCAGTACAGTTACAACCCAGAGTAAGTGTTTTGTATCTTAACAAAGCAGCTGTCCTGGTATGAACCTGTAGTATTTTAATATGTGAATATAGCTGCTTATGTGTGACTCTTGAGAGAATTGTGTAGGATATCTGGTGTTAGGGATGGCACATCCTTGAGATTTCTAGATGTATTCTTTAGTACCTTTAACACCTAAGATAATGTTGGAATAAATACAAGTCACTACTTATTTGCAGTACCATGTAAAAATACATAGTTTTGAAGATGTAATCCTAATGTTAAGTTTTACTACGGAAACAGTGAAAGAGAATGCCATGGTTGACATGCCAAGCAGCATAAATCCTGATTAATTCTGGATTGTTCATTGTGTTTTGAGTGGTGGCAAACATCCTGGTCACCTTCACAGAAGGAACAGTAGTAACATGAACGTGATTCACTTCACTAAGAAGTGAATACTCGGGAGACACTCAGTAACAGGAAGGTCCTTGTGTGTGGCTGTGGCTCATTTAATGAGCAGTGGAGCCTTCCAGCAGTGGGTGGCTTTCATTTGCACAGTTGCATCACTGCAAAACTCATCTTTCTTGAACAATAGACAGAGTTTCTTTTGCTGTTTTTAAAAAGCATTACAAGGTTCTTGTGCCACTTTAATGGTGGAAGATGGTGGAAGAAAAAAGACAGTTCAGTTTATAATATTATAATCGACATAAAAAGGTTTTGTTAATACTGGCATGGCATTGTGGGAAAATCAGAAAACCTTGATGTGATGAGGGTTACTTTATTCTCTCCCTATCTTAGTTTATGTGAAACTCTTTCTTTCTTAGTTTTCTTTAGAAAATTTCTCATCGCAAATCTTTGTAGGCATATCCACCAGTGCTAGTGTACAGTGCACAGCAGTGCTTCTGAAGGCTAATATTCTTATTTAAAGGAAGGAAATTCTCAAACTTCCTGTTGGGAACTTCTGCCATATAGTAAGGAGTACTTCCTTTTAATTTGGGTCAGCTGGCCTAGTTGTGTGCCCTCCCTAGATGGGAGCCCCTTGATGGGGGCAATGTTGGAGAGCCCGTGCTGACACTGCCAGCTCTGCTCAGCAATAGCCACAACTGTGGTGTGTTATCAACCCCTTTGTAGCTCCCAGTGCAGAGCCCAGCCTTGGGAGGGCTGCTGTGGGAAAATGAGCTCCGGCTCAGCCGGGCCCAGTACAAGCTGTTAGCCCAGGGGTGTTCCCATCATTCCCGATTGGGCCGGCCTCTGGCAGCAGCGTGTCTGTCCTGGCTCGGCTGACTTTGGCTCTGCTGCACGTGGAGGAAGCTTCTGGCAGCTTCTCACAGGAGCCAACCCTGTAGTCCCCTGGCTACCGAGACCTGGCCATGCAATCCCCATACACTGGGGCAGAGCATCGGGCGCTACTGAAGTCTAAGAGAAATGGGACAACAGAACAGTCTATTGCTATTAAATATCGTTAGTATAGTGTCCTACAAATTACCCAGAAAGCAGTTGCTTCATTTTGAAATGTGCTGCCTTCCCACCCCACTCACAGGAAATTATTGTGCAAAGTGTTGTATTGTGTTACAAGAGGTATCTCTGAAGGAATTCTTAGTGCTGAAATTGTCATGTGGTGGAGTTTTTTGTATCATTCTAAAGCTCTTATTACAGAGGTATTTTATGCCAAATACTTTAGACAGGATTTCATAACACATTAATCTGCTTGTATTTCACAGATAAATGCATGAATTAACAAAAGTAGCACATTCATAATTGGATTTTAAGTTTTCGTAGCTGGGATTAAAAGTTAAAATTAATGTAGTGTTAAGACATTCTGAAAACTTTTTTCCCAGCTGTTACCCAAATCCTTCCTTCCTCTAATGTTCTATAGCTATTGTCTTCTTGATCACTGATCTTTAATTACTATTTTAGGTCACTTGGTATCTTTGTTTGCAGTTGTCTTTTGAAACAATTAAAGAACCATTTAATTTGGGTGGTTTTTTTCTGAAACATTTAGCTTTTCTATGCTTTTTTTTTCCGCTCCAAGAAGAAGTTAAAGAGCAAGCATTTACTCCTGCCCCGAGAGTAATACTGTAGTGCGATTTTGCTTCTAAACTTGTGCAGATCTCATTGAAGCACTCTGAGTTATACTCGCTGCTTTATTTTGCTGATGTTTTGCCTCTCCAGCTTTGCCAGTGGTCACTGGATGTGCAGCGATCCACCATGTGCAGGCAGGCTTTTGTGGAATGGTGGGAATTGGTGGTCCCTTAGGTAGTCAGCACAGTGTTGTGCCCAGATTAGTAATTGATTCTTTTCTTGTCAATTTCAAATTATGTATGGTGAAGCTTTTTCAAGTACCGAAGTTGAATGGGCCATGACACATGATTGTGCCAAAAGGGAGCTACGTAAAGCAATGTGGAATGTCATTCCCTAGAATGCAGTAGTTTCAGTCATGGTTCAGGCATGGTTATGATTAAATGTGTTTTCTGGGTCCAGCAGCAGGCACTCAGATTGCACTTCTGACAGTCAAATTGGATGCTTAAAACAGAACAGCTTGTTGAACTATTGCTTTACTGGGTTTTCACTGATTTCAGACTTTGAGAGCATTATTTAAAAAAACCAAAACAAATTAAATTACCAAATAGTGCCCTGCAATAGACCTGAATATTTTAAGCTTTTTTTAAAAATGGGTACCTTGATTTTTTTTTTACCCATTTACCATTCTTTTCTATAATCTTTTATTTGAAAAAGGATTAAGGAATTGGAAGATCCTTGTCTTATCCTATTATTTCTGAAAAGGAGAGTTTTGCTAAAAAAAATCTTTTAATCTCTTGTCGTAGCAGCTTCTTTGCCAAAATGTAGAGTTAACACAAGTTTTCTTTTGTTGAAGCTATTGTGGTTTATTATTTCTGTGACAAAACTGACTTGGAAGACACAAGGGATTACTTGATATATAGTGATAATAGGATTCATCATGGAACGAATCTATAGTCTGAGCTTCACGTGACAATACACTGAAGAAGCTCCTATCAAATGCAGCACAGCAGAGTATGCAGAGTGATATTTTTTTCTGTAGCTATAGCACTACTCATTCTGATAATGCTTGTTCTAGAAAAATGCTACCTAATAAATTTCTTCATGGTTAATTAATGTCACAATTCAGGAGTCTGTTCAAAACAAATTCAAGAGGAAAAATAGGATTAGAGTCTTTATCATTAGAAATGCCAGTTTGCAGGGTATTTAATATTGGATGCTGCAGCCTGTCTGCCTCATTTACAGCCTCCTGGCATTTGAATCTAAAACCTGTTTTAAAGAGAACAGAAGATACTTTTCTGAAAGAATCTCTGCTGATGCCTAATAACTTTATAAAACAAGAATATTTAAGAATAGAGGAACTTTGCTGTGTACTCCATTACAAATACATAACTTCACTGTACAACTTTCTGTGTTAAGCTTTGTGTTGTGTTTAGCCTTATCACAAAATACAGAATACCATATTGCAGCAAAGTGACACTGCAGTAAACTAGGTTAGAAGTGATTTGTAACTTGGTAAGAATTAGTTAAGTGCTATTGGCCACAGGTGAGGTTTTTCCAGAGAGGGCACACTGGTATTCCGGAACAGCTGTGTTGTAGGAGTTGACTGTGAGAAATGCTGGGAAGTTGTATGTGTTGGTGTCTTACTTGCTGCTGATTTGGATTAGCAGGACTGTGTCTATCACCAAAATCAACTTGAAAGCCTCAGATAAAGCTTGGGTAAATCTTAAGCTTTGTAACTCATTTGTTGCTTGGTTCTTCATTATCCTACATGTGCAAGGTGTGTGATGAGTTTTATCTGACTAAAGAATTCAGTTCTCAAATGAGTTGAATTTGATATTAAACAAAGTTAATGTTTTAGTGGTACCAGAATTGATTGTCTTATTTTGGATGTTTTGCAAGAGCTGTTTCACAATATGAGAATTTGCTTTAGAAATGTGCGGTAATACTGATTTTTGTATAGAGGATACTCAGAAACTGTGAATGCAGGTTCTGTGGTTGAAGTTGATGCTGCTGACCCTTGTTCAGCAGGCAGGATGAGAAAATACTGGTATGTTCTTGGTTTGCATAAATGCTTGCTGTGGGCTTCTGAGGGAAATGTGATGTGGAGGTGCTGACTCTGCCTGCGCTCCATGTGGAGCGGTGTGTGAAATCACTGGTGGAGCTTTGGTGGTTCTGTCTGTTCCAGCTGCCCCAGCAGTGCGAGGAAATGGCTCACCTGGAGCAGTGTTTAACAACAGGAGTTGTTTCCTATGCCTTTCTGCATGTTTGCATGTGATCTTATACTACTTGTTTATAGACAGTATCAGTATTCTGCTAGTTACAGTCTTATTGCTGTCGGAGGTCTTTCCTTAGAGTTAAACAACCTCTGAATCATTAGCTACTTCTGACAGTATATCAGACTGTTTGAAGGTACTTGAGACATGGAAGCAGAAAAGCTCAAGTTCCAGTTGCCTAATACAAGACTCCTGTGTTCAACTTCAGGTTTCCCTCATTTCAGGTTCAGCTGTTAATATTTTGGCACTGGTGACTGCACCTGTGAGTGATTGCTATTTCAGGCTGACTAGTATTTGAATGTAATTTGATGGAGGGAGTTCCAGCACTGGTGCAAAAAACACAATGTTGAAAATTAGCTGTTTGAGCTCATTCCTGATTTTGTTATTAACCTTTTATTGTGAGTTTTAAAACCATTTGGGGGGAGGTTTTCAAAATAGCATGATCTTTAGTGGAAACATTTACTTTTGGTTCGATGCTATAGTATTGATCAGTTAAATCTGACAGGAGAAGCGCTAGAGAACATGCCAGCTTCAAGTTCCTGTCTGTATGACTAACTCTGCAGATACAATCCCTGGGGCATCCCTGCTTCAGTGACGCCGCAGAACATGTCTGTCCTCAGTGTCAGTGAAATTGGCTTTTTCAAGAGAGGGCGACTAACAGCACGAGCAGGGAAAACTCAAGGGGCTGCATTTGCCAGGAGCTGCTACTGAAAGCTCTGCTTGGGAAATAAGTATGTTCCTCTTTCCTGGAGAGATTCTTGCCTGGCTGCCAGTAATAATTCTCCTCTCCTGTCCCTCCCTTCTAAGCAAACAAGGAAGCTCCCGGTGTTAGTGGTGGTTGGAGATTAGGCTGTTAACCTGTGCTGTGCCCAGGTGCTGGAGCTGCTGCCACAGCCCCTTCGTGGGCTGACTGAAGTGACTGAAAGAAGCAGCAGGTCAGTTTAATGAAGATGAAAAACAAAACATGCATTTTTTTTGCATGGATAAGAAAGGATAGCTCCTTTTTTGCATGCATGTATATTTTCTTTTAATGACTCCTAGTCTGTCTCTAAGCTGGAAGTTGGCTTTCAGTAGATATGAAATTTTTGGACTCATTTTGCCCCCTTCCATTGTAGTGTTTGAAGGACATAAATATTAGGGTGGGGAGAATTTAAAATGCAGGAAGCTCACTAAGTGTAATTTAGATAGAAAACGTTGCTGGTTGTTTTTCTATGAAGTTTTTTCTTTCCTGCCCCTCAAATTCTACTAATTTGGTATAAAAGGTAAAAGTTCCCCTGTTTTTGTAAGAGGAAAAAATAGATGGCTGAGTATGGAGTCTGTTGAAGAATTTTTGATAAATTGAGTAGCATTTATCTGTAGTTCTGGTGTTTCCCTAGAACATCCTCAGGGCACTTGCATTCTGATCTGCTGCATCATCCTCATTGTGTGTTTTACAAATGGGATTAAAAACCACCCAAATGTTCCTCTATTAATTCAGGCTCTGCTTTGTTGTTATTTTTGTCTTCATGTTCTCCTTGGTAATTTTTAAATATATATTTCTGTTTTGATTCAGGATCAGGAAGAACTCTTCAGTCACTACTAATCAGGGTGAAAACTCAGGATTTTGTGGCTCTTGAGGCCCTTCGTGCTTTTTATATGCTTATATCTGGAGCTGAGCGTTGCAAGAAAGCTCCCTCTATGTAAGGTAGTAGGATTACTTATCTGTTCCAAACAGAACTGGTATTTGGGAAAGACATTAGTTGTGAAGATTAAAATGAGATTGTCAGACACTGTGAACCTGTGCTGTTTAAGTAGTAGGCACCTCTTTGTTATTAAAGGGCCTCCAAGTGACTTTGGAATGCGTAATTAAGTTCAGTCCATTGCAATTTACCTCCAAATGAACTTTTATGGAAACCGTAATAAGGTGACTACTGGCCTAGAAAAGGCTGCTGGAGTGGAGAAGGGGGTGCTTTGTTTCCCTGTATGTCCTCCTCTTCTAGTAGACTCCTCAAATTACAGTAACTGTCTTAATAAGGTGAGATGGCAGATATATATGATGAAAACTATATCTAGTTTCCTCTAGTTGACTAGAAAACGTCATCCTGTGATCCAGCTGGAGCATGCTGTCAGCCACTATTTGAACCTGTAATCTGCGCCGTTAAATTATGGCAAAGGTTGCATTCGTATTAATGGATTTTGTTCATTGTTTATGAATTTAGTTGTTCCCTGTTAAATTGTACCGAGGACAGAGTTAGATTAACACAGAGGGCTCTGAATCTGTGCAAGAGATTTATCAATCTGGCAAGAATGTTTGCCAAACCAGTAAAGTAATTTCTTGTTTTAAACAGCGCATATTACATTTTTTTAAGTTTCATTTGCTGTTGTGTACTCAGGAATAGTTTGCTTTATAGCCAAATGTATTTTTCTATTCCAAACCTGTCATCTTTTCTGAAATTACCATCTTTAGTGGTGAAGGCCATCTGTTTATTGTTAAATACTCGACAGGTTCTGGGAAATCAAGTAATTTGCTTTGAATTTTCCATATAAAAATGACTGTTCAAAAATGTAACAGTCATAAAGTTAAAAAAAAACCACGTACCTTAAATTTCTTGTCTTTGAGCAAACTGGAATGACACTGCCTTTTCTGTTTGAACTTGAAAGCAGTAGGCAAGTAATAACATAAAAATCTAAATGTGCCCTTGTTGTGTTTATGCAGGTTTCCCCAGCCTGAGTACTTCTTTTCTTGAACACTGAGATCTGGTGTTCACCTTTGCTTTACTGAATCTGGAACTAGTGACGCTTGACTTCTTGGCAGACAAAAGATACATTAAAATGTAGTTGTGTTCAGAAATGTGCCTATGCTGTGCTTCAGATCTGGGCTGTACAAGAGTCACTCCAGTGTATTTGTGGTTTTGTTTCATGGCTGCAAGTAGAAAATAGCTCCTGAGATCAGAGCTGTATAGCCTTTCAGTTTGTGCTGTGCCACTTGTCCTGTGAGTGGTGTGAGCAGGGCAGGGTTCTGTGTAAGGCAGGTGTGCAGTAGCTGGGGGCAGCTCAGCCATGGCCAGTGCACATCAGCTGGAGGCCTCATTAAACACGCGGCAGCATTAGGAGTAGTTCAGGCAAGAGTGGAGGTTGCTCAGCTTAAAACCATCTGATTTGTGAAAGCATAATTTGAAAGCCATGCAAATCTTAGAGTCGTCAGTGAGAATATTCCATTTTAGAATAAGCTTCAGGATTTTAGACGTCTTTGGCATTTGTAATGGTTTAGTAGTATCTTGCTGCAATTTTTCACCCAGCTAATGTTAACTCATTTTCCAAATGCTCTATCTGCATTAACATTTAACAGAGCTGGAGGTATGGTGAAATACAACATTCAGTTTCGAGGGCAGCATGGACAAGCAAAACATTAAAACCATAATTACTTCTGAGACTGTCTGAATGAGCTATGAAGTTACCTTTAGAAACAATTCTTTTGTTTTCTGAATTTGAGCCTTTGAAGCACATCTGAAAACTAGGTTGTGTTTGCACTATCCATTTAGCAGATGTCCAGAAACCTTTAAAGATGACAGCTGAAAATTAGACAAGCATTCAAAAACACATGATGCATACGAATCAGCTGTGTGTGAACTGTATTTTCACAAAGGACTTAAATAAAATTCATTAATGCAAGATGTCCATTTGTTTTGCATTCAGTAGCTAACTAGCACGTAGTTGAAGAACTGTTGGATTTTTCTAGGTCAACCACACTTTCCTACAGAATATTCTTTTTCATAGTGTTAAATGCCTTCTAAATGGACTTATTGAATCATCATTGATAGGTAGCTTATGTGGTTATATTATGTTGATTATATTACTATTATTATGTTGATTATAATTGCTATTATTATGTTGATTATATTTAATGTGTTAATATATGTAATTGTTTTATTTTAAAATTGCCTTCTTCCATTTCTGCATCTCTTTGACTGTCATGGTCTTCATTTTTTGTCAGTCCTATTTCTGAGCAGCTCCTGTAGTAATCTTTCACTCTAGAAGAGTTTTGCCAGCACATGTAGACCGATCACTGTTAGTTGGTTTTTGTGTTGTACCTTGGACATGTCTTGCCCCGAAGACAGCTGGCTTAGCATCCTGAGTTTCTTCCAAGACTTAGCCTACTTGATGCTTGCTTGTTTAGGAGAGGATTGCTTTAGAAATCATAAACACGAAAACCAGGTCTGATTTGATTTAACTACAAGCTTTGGCTTGTAGTTAATGATGGCTGCTCCCATCTCTGGTTTTTCTCATTTCTTTTGTTTTACTGTATTTCTGGGTACTGGGGTATGAAAATATTTTCTCAGCTGTACTTCTTCACTGCACTAAAAATAAGCTGAGTGTGTATAATTTCTTACATAAAAGGATACTCCTAGAGTGAGGGATTCTGCATTATAGCATAGGATGTATCCTGGACTTCCATGTCATGTAGTCTAATGAAGGTGTGAACCAGCACTTAAGAGCAGTCTTAGAGACTGAGCTGTACAGAGCAAATGTTTCCCCGCCCTTTAAGTTGGCAGTATTCTGGCCTATTCTATTTCCGTGTCCCTAGGGGGAAAATTATCGCTGGGGTTCCATTTCTTTGTCTGAACAGAGAATATGCCTCTTAAATATATGGGTTTTGTCAGTTTTTAACACAACCTTTAAAGATTTCCTGTTTGCTGTCAGTATCTCTAGTGATGGGAAACTGCAGAAGAGGTCGTAAAATATTTTGTGCTCTTATTTAAAGTGAAAGAGGCTTTCTTTCACAAGACCTGTTCCATTTCTGTTCCTCTGTAAGCCTGGAATGCAAGCTTTCAGGTCACTGCCTGGGCGAAGTAACCTTGTGCATAATTATGCATTGTTTTCCAAGTGATCTCCAATTTCAAAAGCACTGTCTTGGTCTGTATTTCTTGTGAAGGCTAGCAGGTGTCATAGCCAAGAAAATACTGTTTCATGGTGATGCTGTGCAGAAGGTAAATACCCAGATGTCTTGGGGAAAGCGCATTGTTTTCCAATTAATTTCTAGTTGTGGGATGCATAAACTTGCTGTGCTTAATCAGGGGGCCATGAGCTGAGAAAGTTTTTAACTGCCTGCTGTTTCAGCTAAACTTGGAGTCCTAGTGCAGATGAGCCTGGGCTGATTTTTGGCAGTAAAATCTGAGATTGCCCAAGCGCGGGCAGAATGGCGCGGTGAGGACAGGCCTGGTGACCGTCTGTGCCACGAGCTCTGCACAGCTGAGAACCTCGCTGCAGCCACGCCGGTGCCAGCTCGGGTGCCAACACGTTACATCCGTGTGCTCTTCGGAGTTAAGGCTCTCTTACTCTGCAGGCACTGTCAGAGCGCTGACCCGTGCTATCATAGGTGTAAATGAGTTATCAGCCATCTCTCTCTGCCTTCTAAAGAAATCAGTTTATACATTCTGCAAAGACAAGTTTACCAAATATGTTTCGATTGTTTATATAATTTCCCACTGTAAGTTTTTGTGTTTTGTTGGTGTTTTTTTTTTTTAATTTTTTTTTTAATCTGGCCATTTCCAAGGTTTTTAACGCACCCACAGTAGGGCTTTTAAATAGAAAGATGTATGAGCAAAGAATTAGCTTCTCCCTTTCCCATGGTACCTTTCTATCCCAAACCCATCTGTTTCTCCAATATATTATGCTGTAATGGAAAACCATTTTAACATATAGTGTCCATACATTGTCCTGTATTTTGATTAATAAATTGAATGTTTTCTATATTAGAGACGAAATTTAGTGTTGAAATACAGCATTATGCTGTCTTCCAGATACCTTGAAGTCAGCAAGTTTGTGAAGAACAGTCTTGTTGAGATGCTAAAGGTACATGCCTTTCTTTAAGCAGAAGCAAATGGCAAATGTGTGTTCATTTGGGTATGAAGAATGCTATACATGGTTTCTTTACTGTTTTAAATATGCATGTTTTAAAGTTGGATGAAGACTTGGTCAAACTTCACTCTTAGTATTATTCACTTGTGGAGGAGGAGGTGTCAGTGAAACAATTTATAAATATCCATACTTTTTTAAGGTTAGCCATGATGCTGTCATAGGTAAATGCTACTTGCATTTTCATGGAGCTGTATGTTTAATGCATCCATGTTTGTTTTTACAACTGTATCAGGCTGTTAGGAACTGAGGAATGGAAGTTGTTGACCATCTGAAGTCTCCTGAAGAACTGTTGAACTGTAGTTGCTCTTAGTGAATTCAGAATAAAATTTACACCCAGCCTTGCAGGTCCCCTAGGGGATTTTTGCTCTGAATATAGTGTTATTTTCAATTCCTACATTTTTGTTGTGCTTCCTTGGGTAAACATTACTTACAGCAATATGAAGAAGTAGTAACCACGCAGGAATATCTTAAGATTCAGTTTTGAAATATCCTTATCTTGACTGTCTGCGGGCTGCCAGTAAAAGGTTGCCATGTAGTGTCATTTGGTTAGGCACAGTATTTTCAAGGAAAGGCATGATGGTTGATGTGTGAGAGGAAATTGAAGTTTTCTGTGGAATTCTTTCTGTGCTAACAGTTGAAAGCATTCCAGCAAGTTGACAGTTAATGGGACAAATGTATTATTAGTTTCCTCATTAATTATAGAAATCTGGAATCTCCATCCTCCCTCTCTTTCCATATGTGCTTCTGCAAAATTGCTAGAAAATGGAACAAAATGTCAAATTTCAGGCAGGCGAACTTATCTGATGTAGCTTAATCATGTTTTAATGAAGGACACAGCATGCATATGTTGTGTAAGAATCTTAAAAGCCTGACAATTTCTGAATTTAGACTTGCTTAAATATTTAAAGATAGTATTTTTGATTGTAGATCTTTGAAGCTAGGCTTCATAAGACTAGTCACCAGTAAATTAATAGATAGGGAAAAACAAGTGTTTCACCTCCTGTGAGCTGTGTTCACAGAGCTGGGCAGGACCAGGCATTTGTGAGGATGCTTCCATTGAGATGGAGAAAGGAGGATTACAACGGGTTCTGAGTGGGCGCAAAGCCCTGAAAGGAAGTGAACTTGGTTATCGAATGAAACGCTGACACTCCATGGTTGATGGAAAAAACTGTGTAGACGTTATGAGACATTGAGGGAAGGGGTGCAGAGGAGAAGGATGTCAGGGCTGTTTTAGTCTAGGGAAGCTGTAATTAATGGCCAGATGAAATGCCAGAGGGTTGGAGACAAGGGTAAGGCATATGTAATTTCTAAGACTTCTTTGCTCATCTGAGTGCATTACATCCAAGTGGCTTGTTTACATCCCCCACTCACCACACAAAATGTGCAAGAAGAGATGGCTTTTTTGAGAATTGGCTCCACATCTTCTGCAGAACTGAGTAAATCTATTTTATGCTAGGAGAGCATGCATTTAAAATGAAGGCTGTACCTCTTGCTGTCACAGGACAGACTGATCATTTTTATGAATGCCATGTAGGGCTGCAGAAAAAGGCATGATAATTTAACAGCAAGTGGAAACACTCCTTCCTCACTTTGGGATACCTCTTCCTCCTTCCTCATATTATTTCTTAAACAATGAGTTCTTTTATATGCTGCTATAGACTAAAATACTATTATGAATTATAAAATGGTTAGTAAATACAGGTTTCCTTGTACATATTGGCAAGCATATTTTACAGTTCTGAATGTGTATTAAATTACAAGGATTCAAGGCAGTAAAATCTGCTCGGGTATAATACTATATATGGCATATGTGTAAAATCTGTTACTATAAAAGAATTATTTTCTCAGAGAACACTATCTCTCAAGATCCTTTTCTTAAACTGTGCTTGCTTTGTTTCACTCTTTGATTCTCTGATGTTTACCAAATTGAAAGAAAATGCAATTAAACACTTGGCTTTGGCTATTCAAAATACTTTAATGAGTTCTAATGGAAAGGTGTCAACATTCACCTGGAAACCTTGGAAAGGGGGGAGCAATCCTTCCTGCATTTGTTTCTGAGGAATTATCCAAAGTGAAGTATTAAGCTTTCATTATCTTGGTGCTGATACCAAACAGAGCTCTGTCTACGAAGCTGTTCCAGGTGATTTTCTGCGTTGTTCAGTGTCACTAGATGTTAATACAGTTTTAGTGGATAAACTCAAGGTACTGGGTTTTTCCTCAGTGGACAATGAAAAAATGTAAGATTACATGAATTAGTGTCTTGGTTCTTTGTTTTCTGATTTTCAAAAGTGTGTTTGGCTGATTTCATACTGTCCACACCAAATTTTCTCTTTTCTAATTCACAGGGGGTTTTGTCGCTATATGTTGTTGGGCATTTGTATTCCAAAACTATGTGCAAGTAGGTCTGTAAACAGTGTGTTGAGAAAGTGGCAGAATCCAAAGATGTAGTGGTAAAATGGATAGGGAAGAAAGAGCTGGGGTTGCTGTCATGTATTGCTAAGAAATCAGGCTTTTGGTCTCCCTTCAAGTAAGCTGACTTGCACCCTACCAAGTACGGGCTGGATACAGATTTTTCCTTGTGTTAAGGAGCAGTTGTCCAATTGTGCCTCCCTTATCAACTGGGGTAGGAAGCCTTTAACAAAACTGCCAAAATACTGAGAGAAGCTGCTTTGGTATTTAGTTAACTTTTTGAAACAGAGGTTTGGTTTTTTGACATTATTTTGGAAAAGGAGTCTTTAAATTGACATTTCTTTTGAGATAAATGCCAATTATGATAGAGCATTTTTAATTAGTAATATATCAAATCATTAAAAATGTCTTCTTTAAAGAATGTTGGAATGTTTTCATTGTACCTCCAGCTGTGAAATGAATGTAGGTGAGCTAGTTAAAAGTGGAATGCATAAATTCTTGAAAGAATACTACTTGTGCAATATTTGTTATTTGTGGAGGCAAATACATTGTGTGGAGAATTCATTGTCTGTTTTCTCAAAGCTTGCTTAAAATGTGACAAATGTATAGTCTTGTGGCGTATGGAAGGCAAGAATCTCTTTGGGACTGTTGAATAAGACAGGAAAACATTCCTTAAGTTAGTAACAGTGGAAGACAACATGCTGTCTCTCTTGAAGCAACAAAGATAATTCTTCTAGTCAAATACTTGCACTGCTAGACATCTCTTACAGCTATACTCAAAACCTGTGTAAAGACAAAGTTAAAAGTGCACAGCTAGCATAAAAGAAATGAGAAATATTACCGTAAAAGCCATAATGTAGTTTTATTTTTTCTCCTGTGGACATCTGCATTGAGGTGTTGCATTTCTTTTTTCCTATGAGAGGACTTTGGTGGAGTATACATCCTTTTTTCTTGCTTTTGTTCTCTCTGTGATTATTACTTTTCCTCATGAAGGATGTCTGACAGGGCCAGTTTTCCTTTTCTGGCTTTGATTGACTGTATGTTTCCGTATCAGTGTCAGGTACTCCTGCTGGTTGTGACCAAGAGTATTTTAATTATTGCTCTATCTGGAAGACTTGTTTGTGTTCTGTTGCTCTTTTATTTATGGAAGTATGCAACAATTCAGGATGAATGGGGCCTCTAGAGAGTGTGTTGCCCAAGCCCTGCTCCCTTGCTGCGCATGTGTCTGTGAAGGGATGGTAGGACTCTTGGAGCCCTCTGCATGATGTGGAGCTTCCTGCCGTTTGATCTTCTGTCATTTCCATTTAAGATACCATCTGTTAACTTTTGGTTTTCTGTTATTTTTGACCTTCTAGAATCTTATCTTTGGAACACTCCTAAAAATATAACGTTTCAAACACGTGCCATCTTATTCCTGCAGACATTAAAAATAACTTATATGTGCACTTGGGACTTATTTGGGAAGTGTCTTGTGTGTCTTGTAAGGAGTTTTGCCTTATGTCAGGTAACATACAGTTGTAAAACCTTAGTTTATTAGAAATTTTATTTCTTCATAGGCCAGAAGAGAAATTTGGATGAAGTGAACTAACCAAGTTGCCGTCATGAGCAGGAGCAAGCGTGACAACAATTTCTACAGTGTTGAAATTGGAGACTCTACTTTCACTGTATTGAAGCGGTATCAGAATTTAAAACCAATAGGATCAGGAGCACAAGGGATAGTATGGTAAGGTTTCTTTAAAATTTAAATGTGTAAAAAAGTTTTTTGAGGTGTTGTATGTTACAGAGCAGGAGTGTGGAGGATTACAGGCAAAACAGCAATTGCAACTGATGGCCATTTTCCTCAGCAAGGGCTGGTGCATATTGACCTGTTCAGCTTTAGAACTGATGCCCTTCTGTGCAAATTCAGCCAGCTGTGCTGAGTCCTGTAAATTAATGGGGGAAAAAGAAACTGGGTAAAGAAACTATTCCTAATCCTAAACCCCACTGCTTGCAGTGAAACAAAAGCCAGAAATACTCTGTATAATATTTGCTGCTTGTAAATGTTTGCACTTCTTGAACTGGTTTGTTAGGAGTCCGTTTCACTTAGTTTCGTAATCTGAGTAGTCCTTGATACCAGTGAGTGAGCATTTGGGATGCTGGCATATGTAAGTGCCTGATGCAGTTTGGGAAAGTATGACTTGACAATATCATTTTTTGAGTAAGAGCTCTGCTGCATGGACTGAAAAGTGTCCAGTTGATTTTAAGTTGTTGACAGCTAGCTGCTTTGTAGGCACTGTTTTCTGTGCGGTGGCAGTGCCTCAAAGAGGAATTTTGGTTTAACCTTCTTTTTTTTTTTTTTTCTTTTTTTTTTTTTTTTTTTTTTTTTTGGTAACTGATCCAACTTGATTCGGAGGAATATGAAGTGGATCACCTGATACTGAAAGAGGCTGTAGGCTGCTGTTATGTACAGGGGAAGCAGAAGTTTAAATACTGGAACAGAAGTCCCATGTTGGCAGCCTTTCCTAAAATAATCCTTATCTTTGGTGCAGGTGGGGGAATTCCAGATATGGTGGAAAATGTACATCAGAGAAAGTTACTAGTACATGTTATTCCCTTTTTTTTGTTGTTTAGCAATGTCTAGAGGTTTTGTTGATGATAAATTATGAGTCATTCAAGCCTACATAATACATTGACAATCCACTTTTTTAAGTAGTGAGATGGACTTAATAGATGCTACTGTTTACTGGCAGATAATCTTCATTAGATTTGAGTGCCATTCTTAAGAAGAGACAAGAAAACAATATTTTCTCTGCTGAGACTTTTTTAGTAACTGATAAATATTTCCAGAGTCTGCATGGCAGTCAGTTATTGTATTAGCTCTTACAGGAAAAACAAGCCATGCCTTCCTGTCATGGAAATGTGATACGTAAGGGAGTTGTCTCCAATAACAGTCTTCATCGGTTCATCAACAGCCTGTGTCACTGAATTGTGTGACAATCTTGGCATTAGTCTGCAAACAAAGTGTTCTGGTTTTTGATTTTTTTCTCACCAAGTTAAAGCCGGTGACATCTAGAGGTTAAAGCTTTCTTAATATTTTTTTTTTTTTTGACTTGGCTTTGATGCTGTCATTGTCATCAGGATGTTAAGCAACTACATAAATGAAAACCTTTTTATAACCTACTTTTCCTGCCTTTTCCCTTTTAGTGTGAAGATTTTATGTAAAATTGATGAGCTTTTTATGTTTGAAGTGTTTTGGATCTTTTTTAGGTGGTCTCTTCTTGAGTGCCAGTGAGTGGCAAGAACTCAGTATCTTGGGAAGCAGAAATACTGCAGTCTATTGTAGAGATTGTCATGTGTTAATGCTCTGAAGCTGGGAAATATTTTTAAATTTTGAATCACTCAGCATATAAGAGCACTTTGCTATATCACATTCCCAAAGCTGGATGATACTAGAAGTTTGCGGTTTCTGCAGACATGATAGAAATTGGATGAAAATGTTTGCAACTGCCACAGCTTAAAGGACCTTGACACTAGCGATGTAATAATGTTATTTTTAATTACAGTGCAGCTTATGATGCCATCCTTGAGAGGAATGTTGCAATCAAGAAGTTAAGCCGACCGTTTCAGAACCAAACCCATGCTAAAAGAGCCTACAGAGAGCTTGTTCTTATGAAGTGTGTTAATCACAAAAATGTGAGTGCAGTGTCCTGCTTCAGATGTTAAACAATTAACTGGAAGGTTATGCTTTGTAAAAGTCTGGAAAGTGACTTCAGAGGAGATTCTCATTGCATGCTTATATCTCCATGATAAGTACAGAAGGGTCTTGCAGAAGAGCTATTACTGAATAGTTTTAATACCTGCCCAGTCTTTAAATACCCCCTTCAAACTCGGCAAGAGTCAGTGTTACGTTGCTAAAATTTACAAGTAGCTGTCAAATAAAAGTACCATGGCTGGTGAGTGCATCCTGCTGCTAGGCACCGAGGAGAAAAAAGAAAAATAGGCTGTAATACCTTTTTTGTCCCCCTGAGGCATGAATGAGTTTAGCATCTTGTGTTTTGACAGCAGTAGCTGTCCAGCGTTTATGAAGCTGTGTAGTCGACAACAACACAGAAATGGGGAGCAAAGAGGCGATAAATTTTTTGGAGTTGAACTTCAGAAGGCTGGTGTTGGCCATTTTCTTCCTTCAGAGTCAGATGTATGCAGTCTTCTTTACCTTCTCTTTTAATCCCCACTCAGGAAGATAAAATTTCCCCTGGCTGCTAGGGAGGGAGAATATCATAGGAAACCTACTCTGTCTTTTAGCTTTTTGGGAAAATTTTGTAATTCTTCTCAGAAAGGAATGGTTTATATGTGGATTCTCTGAAGGATGTTACACCTAATACCATCATTTGTATGATGATAAACTATTGCAAGCCTGCCTGATTCTTGATGAGTAGTAGATTGGCCTGATTCTTGATGAGAGGTAGATTGGCCACTTTCTGTATATCCCATCCATTCTTAATGCAAAATGTCCTAAAGAATCTGTAAGAACCTGTTTTTCTGTTTGGATTCAGTGGCCAAGTGTATCTTTTAGGGAGTCTTCATCAGGTTTTAATTTTATTATTCCTCATGTAAAAAAAAAACCTTACCAGGTCTTCAAACTGAAAGTAGGAGGAAGGGGAATAGTGACTAAGCTCCTTAGGTTTTAAGATTTGAGTATCATCTTGTTAACACACAGAGTGTCTTTAGATTATGTGATTTGTGGAGGAAAAATACTCCTTCCAAAATATTTTGTATCTGTTTTCATCATGTTAGGCCTGATGGAGCTACTGAGCATCTTGAGCTTCAGTGTATACCCAGTGGTTTCATGTCAGAGTAATAGTGAACAGTTTTGAAATGTTGACTCTTCAACTTTGCTATTGCTGTGGTACAATTACCCTTCCTCTCCCCCTCCCTGCAGATAATCGGCCTACTGAATGTGTTCACACCACAAAAATCCCTGGAAGAGTTTCAAGATGTGTAAGTCAGATTTGAGCGAAAGCTGAGAATTTATTTTTAAAGTATTCATATGAAAAGATGAGCAGGAGAAAGAATACAGTACAATGGCATTATTATCTGATTATTCTTTTTCTTTTTCTTTGTAAGCTACATAGTGATGGAGCTCATGGATGCAAATCTCTGCCAAGTGATTCAGATGGAGCTAGACCATGAACGAATGTCCTATCTTCTTTATCAAATGCTGTGTGGTATCAAACATCTTCATTCAGCTGGGATTATTCATAGGGTAAGTGAACTAAACTATGATTTGCTTTGCACCTGGTTTTGTCTTGAGTATTTAAATATAAAAGAATTTAGGAATAGGAGCATGAAGGGTGTTTCTTAGCCTGTCCCATATGCAGGGAGAAAAAGCTGGAAGGAAATGATCACACCTTTTTCCAGGGTAATTCTGGAATGAACCTTTTGAATGTTTAAATGATTTGATAATGATCTGCGCAGAGCAAACTGAAGATTTTTGCAGTGAGTTGCATTACCTCCCCTAATTCTGTATAATGCTCTACTTTAGTAGTCATGGCCGGAAAGAATAACTGGAAGTGTCTCTGCCTTTATTGTTTTGGTAACCAAACCTGAAATCCCATCTTTAAGAACTGCCCATTTTATTTCTGCTCCTTTACTAGCAGAGTAATGAATAACTATCTGAAATCTCCAGGTAAGAAGATGATGATGATGATAAAGAGTTGTAATTGGAGCTTGGATAACACCTTTGTGTCACAAATCAGATGCAGATGGTTAGCAGGCAAAACTGACTACAGCTTTTTTAATGCTGTGTGTGTTGCAATCTAGTCAAGAGATTTTTAATTTTAACTTCTGTTCAAGTTGAGCATCTTGTATGTAATGGTATATAGATTAAAGATTGCTTGAGTTTGGTTATAACTTTTCAAGTATAATCTTGTCTGGGAAATGGTAAGTCTGTATTTTTATAGTACTACATTTTTCATTGTAACTTTTTTAAAAAGAGTTTGAGAAGTTTTCGTTTCTGAAGGAATAGAGAAGATTTAATTAACCTTAGTGATGTGGAATGGTTTCAGTCCTTACTACACAGTCTTCCTCAAAATGTGCACAGGAGAGCAGAACACAAATGGTAGTTCTGTGCACTTCCACAGGAATTGTTTGAATGCTTTTCTGGGTGACCACATTGTGACTGGAGTGTTTAATGGTCTCTAAGCTGCATCTGTAGTCTGACACTCCTGTTCAGTGTGCCATCTTTTCCCCAGGGACAATTACTTGAATAGAAAATAGAGTGGGCAAATGCTGCTTCCTTTTGCTCAGCTAGTTCTTGTACTCATCAGCTGCTTCATTCCAGTGAGCTCAGGGAATGAAGGTGAAACCTTCCTTCTTGTTTGCAATTTCCCTCAACTGCTGTGTTGGAAGAGATGGGCAAGGGAGGGAGAAGCATTGTCTGCAACCAGGCATCGTACCTGATGCTTCTGGGTCTGCTTGTGGGCATTTGAGATAGGTCATTTGGGCTTTTTGACTTATTCTGGGAATGCTCAGCAAAACTAGGTTGTTTCACTTGCTGTTGTGGTACTGTATTGCCTGTCACTGAAATCATGCAGCTCATATGTTCTAATGTGTGTGCCTCTGGGTCTTAGATAATGGTTTGCATGTAGTTTCTTTTACACATTTCTTCTACAGTACTTATATATGCAAGTTTAATGCTGTGGATTTTCCTAGGTCTTTCTTAGTTTCAGGAAGCAGTATATTGTCTGGATATGCTAGAGTAGGTAAAGTAAGAACGTCTCTCTGTGGATCTTAGCACAAGCTTAAGTGAGCTTCTAAAAGTGGGCTTGCCTCAGGGTGGTTTGTACTCCTCTGAAGTGGGCATTGATCCTGTGGAAGTTGTGGATAAATTTAAACATTTTTACACTTACAGAACAAACATAACTACTGAGGTAGTTGAGCAAGAGTAAAGACAGCTTTGAGGATAGAATTCCTGCCTTTGTAAAGAGGAGTTAAGTCTTTGAAATGCTTCCTATCATGCAGGGATAAACTATCCTAAAGAGACTAAATGCAATTGCTATGTAAATAGCACCATATGTATGCATGAATGCTTTTAAAGGACATGTGCAGATGCTTTTGAAGGATATTTCACTTGCATGTCTTCCTGGTAGATTTTCAGCTGACAGCTTCTTCCTAGACTTTGTTAGAAAATTGAGTATATTCAGGGCCCAGCATTACCTGTTGTGTGCATTGTGCCTTTTTACTTCAACGTGCAAAGTATCAAAGTTCTGTTTCTCTCTGGAGGAATGTGAGCAAACCCTTGGAGTTCAAGGAGGATATCCTGCAAAGGGACTTTGCATCACACAGACCATGTGGCTGCTGTAGTACCTCCTTGTACCACCTTTCTGGGCTCTCGGCACCTGTCCTTAATGTCCAAAGCTAACTGCTTTATTGAAATTTCTTAAACATAGCCTGCACTACCATGGCTGCCCAAGGAGCATTCTGGCTATGAATCTAATGTTCTATTTTAGTGATCTCTAAAGCTTTAAGCTTTTTTTGGTGTTGGTAGATTCACATTTTTTTTGACTGGGTTCTTCAGCTTCTTACATAGTTTTGGTAATCTCAGCAGCTCAGTAACTTTTTCAAAGCCTGTTGAATGACTCACAAAAATCTGTATATGTGCCTTATAGCACTGGATACTACTTGCCATAGAAATAAGTTGTTTTTTTTAATAGCAAGCTAGAGGTGGAACAAAGTGAAGATCAAACACAGAGTTTCAGTCAACTTCACCTTGAAGTTGTAGGGGAAGCTTAGTTGCCACATCAGTGGGTAAACATTTGACCATAACTTTGCACTTACCTAAACAGATGTTGGCAAATAACATTACTGTGTTCCAAACATTTTGCAGAGATGCAATTTCCAGCCAATATAGAAGTACACATTCATTTTTATTTCATAATCTGAGGTTGAATGATCAGCTTTGTGGAGTTGTGCCTCAGTGGCTTTCTGAGGGACACGGAGTGTCTCATTAGTCTCACATGAAGGCTCAGAAACACTGAATTCTGCCCTATTTTGAGTACTTAACAAAGGGGCCTGATTATGGAAGCCCTTCACAAACCTTCTGTTAGAAAGAGAAGAGCCCACAGAAGCCATGAATTATCCTCCAGAGATGTCCCTGTCTCCTTGTCTGGCTAATGGGCAAACGGCCATGCAAGAATCTGTTTCTTAAGCACTGACATTTTACATTTTCAAGGTTCAGTGAGAGATTTTCTGCTATAGGTTCTGGTTATGTTTATCCATCCTAATTAATTAGATCACCTCCAAAGGCGCTTTTGAGTTTCTGTTTATTTAGCAGAAGATACATATAAGAGATGCAGGTTTTGCATCTCTGCATGAATTTGAATGTAGTGTAAATCAATTCATCATTCTGATCCTAGGCTTCATGACAGCTACATGGTGTTCAGAAATAAGGATGGACAGCATTTGGTAAGCAAAGAGAAGATCTCTTTAACATTTTTAGTGTTAATTCTGAAGCTTTGGGGAGGAGGAGTGTAGTTACTACTATGAGCATGTGCCTGGCATTCTGCAATGAGCATCCTGGAAATAATAGAAGTGTGCAGAAATAAAGCTGATAATGAAAAGGACTGTAGGAGAATCTGAAACGTGCATATTAAATGGCCAGAAGGCCTTATAGAACTTAAATTAATTTGTGGTGTTTGAGAATGTTTTAAACTAAAGTCACCTGCAGAGTTTTTGTGTGGAAATGCATGTGTGAATATGTATGCAAGGCTTTCAACTAGTCATTAAAATTATGTTCTGGAACTCTTTTTGTTGTTTCTATCTTTAATGCAGTTTTCTTGGCATTATGAGGAGATTGCTGAAAGCCATCCAAGTACAAATGAAAACTACATAAATCTTGCACATATCTGCCTTTAAGAAACAGTGACAGGGCTCCTTATCAAATGCTTGCAGCTCAAGTGCTGGAGTCCTCTGTCACATCTCAGGTTTTTCTCTCATTAATCTCAGTATGAGCATGGGCAGGAATTATCTTAGTCTTACCTGTGTTGTCCCATGTGCTGTGAATGATTTTATAATTGCAGAGTTATTCTGAAGTTACTCTGTAGTATTTACTCTGTGACATTCAGGTGTGTGTAAGATCCTGCTGAGGCGATGACAGAGAAAGTCTGTGTCGCGTTTGCATAAATAAATATTTCAAAGCCACTATTGTCAATAGGGTTCAAGTGTAGAGAATAGTTAGCAAGTTGCTAACCAAAATGATGGGTAGCTATGTCAACATTTTCCACTCCAGTTTAATGATTGTGTTAATTTTTGGCAGTTCTTCAATGGTGCCTTTTTGGGTTTGGTTGCCAAACTTAATATAAAATTAAGTCCTAAACTGGAAACTAAAGCTGTGTGGGCATGGAGATTTCCTTTGTGTTCAGAGAAATTTATTGGTTCAGAAGAGGTAATGTAACCTCAGCTAGCAAATAAACCTTTTATATTCATTATAATTTTAATAATTCTTGTATCAAGATGATTATTGAATCAAGTGATTGTCATGTTACTTGTGTTCTGCTTTGTAGAAATAATTACTGTTCCAGTGGTAGTTTCTAGAACTTTTCCTCAGAGCTAACACTTCTTACTAACCTCAATTTATTTCAGACATTGCTAACATACCTTGTAATGCTGGTTGTATTTTCCTTCTTTAATTGCTATATAAATCTACAAGCACAGTACAAGGAATTAATTTTGTCATCTGCTGAATGCACATAAATTAATGCAAGGGCAGAGAAAAGCTGCAGTTATAGCAGTAACCTAGTTGTGTGCATGGGATTTAATGTTAGCAATATTATCTTCTTAAAATGTGAACCACAGGCTACTTTGTGCTTCTCTTAGCAGTCATATATGATGTTTCTTTTTAAAGGATTTAAAGCCCAGTAATATAGTAGTAAAGTCAGACTGCACTTTGAAGATTCTTGACTTTGGACTGGCCAGAACTGCAGGAACTAGTTTTATGATGACGCCTTATGTAGTGACTCGTTACTACAGAGCACCAGAGGTCATCCTAGGGATGGGATACAAAGAAAACGGTCAGCAAATATAGTCTTTCTTTGGCATAGCTTTATTTATTTTATTTTTTTTTTGTTTGGCACACCACCTTTTACATGTTAATGTTTTTTTCAAGTTGTAGAAATTTTATAAATTAGTCTTGTGACCAAAATGCAGATTCTGGATATACCAATTTGTTTATTCAACTCAATCCATTAGAAAATGTTTGCATTTAATAGGAGAAGAAATTGAGGGCCTTGTTTGTTTAAAAATTTAAATAACTTCCTTGGCAGATTACATGACATTCAGGAACAACTGGAAATACATTTTCTTAAAATGTGGTATGTATTTTAATATACCTTCATCTGGCTTCATTCCTGGTGAAGATGTAAATCGTAATTCATCAGTAGATATGTGTACTAAATTCAATGCTAAATAACTGTATTGGGTATGGCCTTTTACAAGGTAGGGAGCATAAAGTCTACTGAGGAACAAACAAGCTAAGATTACCTACTGTGGCATTGCTTTTTATTAAAACCAGCCTCCTTTAAGCCTTTTGCACTAAGTTCTCAATGTTGCTGAAGAAAACTCAGTAACATACTTGAGCCAGGCATGCAGAGAGTACTGTCATCATGGATTCTTTGAGGTCCATGACAAATTCCAAAAGAACTTTACATTGCGTACACTTCCTCCTCACCCTACTCGCTCTGTGACCCATCTGCCTCTCAGTATCTTCTACAGGAAAATAAAAAAATACCTGTCATTTGAGGGAAACACATCATGGAGTACATTGCACATGCAGCGAGTGGTACCCATTAGGAAAATGAGGTGACGTGTCCTTCCTGACGCTCTGTTGGAGCAGCCTGTTCTGCTGCCATTTCACTGCTCTGCTGTCCCCATGGTCAGGCAGCTCCCTGGATTCACTTGTCAACACCCCAGGCTGAGGGTGCCCACAGGTCACCTGTGTGCTTCAAAGTGTCTGCTGGCCAGGCCTCCAGGGAGATGTGAGGTGTGGCTCCTCACCTCCTGACACAACTGGCGCTTGCTCTGCCTTTCAGCATTCCTAATGCAGTCTGCAAACCCGCCTGGCAACTGCATACCATTGCAGCAAGTGACTTCAGGCTGTGTGTGAATGGTGCTAGCAATGAAAGGAGCCAGCTCTAAGGCGTGAGAGTGGAGATTTATTGCAAGACTGTGATTTTTGTTTGGATTGTTAGTGTGCATGAGAGGATGTAGTGCATTTCTTCAAATGTCCTCCATGGTTGACTGTTTTTCCTGTAATTTTGGAGTCACAGGCTGAGTAGAACAGGTTAGGTATTTCTTTTAATTCCTGAAGTTTTCTAGATTTCCAAATTTAGTTTAGTCTTTTTTTCCCCTTAAGACTTTATATTGTCTATTTAAGGGACATTAAAGAAAAGTACCTAAAGCTGTAGTAGTGAGTCATGCAGCTGCCTTACAGAAGGAATTGACAGAGAAGTCACAAGTTTTCTGACTCAGCTTGCCCAGTTTAAATCTTTCTCTCAAATAGTAAGTGATTTTGGGTCGCAAAAGCATGAAACAGTGAAACATTCTTTCCATTACTGGAGTTAGATTGTGTTCTAGAGTATCCTGTCAAGCTTGTGACAGTCCTGTTCCTTATGGAAGCATGACTTGTGTTGTGCATCATAAATAATAATTTACTTTCATTTGAAAAGCTGTCACATTTTCCCAAAGCCAAATACATGATCATTGAAATGAGAGTGGCACTTCTGGAGAATGTAAATGTATGGAGTGAGTCCAAAGACAGTTGCATTTCCATGAGTACTGCTCTCATTAAAAGGCAGTTTACGTGAGCTGTTAGGAGTTTGTGGAGCTGCCATGACAGGGAAATGGGTATCAAGGATGCACTTACAGTAAGAACCATGGGCTGTCCAGGAGCCTCACCTGTTAGTATTGATGCCTGTTATAGCCCATTACACCCATAGTTAAATTAACTGTGAACTTACTTAATGCAGAGTTAAATACTGAAAATTGGCAGTTAACTAATGGTTACAGGGTTGTCTGGCAGTTTCCTGCAGTTTGTGCCCTGCTGAACTTGTGGGAGGATTGCAGTGTATATTTTGATGACTGAGATAATGTACTGCAGAGTAATATTTTTTGGTGCTATACTACACAGATAATTGTTTTAAAACTAGCAAGGAGCCCAAACAAATACGCAGAGTTTGTTACTGAAGGATGTTCGGGGGTGTCACCAGAACTGTTCATGCACTTGCTCTTTGAGAGATTTATGCACTGTTATGTCCATGATTATCAGTAAGGAAGCGCTGAGAAACAAGGAAAGCCCTAAACACACTGAAACAACTACTTTTATGTTTCTTACTAGGTAGATTTAGTTTAAACTTCATTTTCACATGGTATTTTTTCTCTTAGAAGTATAAAAATCAGTAAGCTCACTTCATGGGCTTGTTAAGAAAAAAATGGACTCTTTATGACAGCAATAGATTTTTTAAAGTATATTTCAGATCTGTAATGAGATTTTAGTCTTCTGTAAAAGTAGTCACATTTGTTCAGTTTGCTACAAAAGCTAAGGACCTTAAATAGACAGGTTTTTGTTTGATTTAATGAGGGCAGCAAATCAAAATACCACAAAACATCTCAAGTTTGGTTTTTTAGGGATACCAGAAGAATGGTAACTTTATCACGTTGGACACAAGCTAAGTACAAGAGATTTAGGTATATTTTGAGTTGTGATGGCAGCAGGTTGTGTAGCAGGTCAAAAAGTCCAAAATTTAGAATTTTAAATAAAAAGTCAAAGGCAAAACTTGACTTCTTTGGGTCTCTAAGAATATGTACTTAAGCATTTGAAAAAAAGTTTTTAGAGGAAAAAGAGCACTAAACTAAGGTGTTGACAATATTTTTTTAAACGAGCAAGGCCCTTAATTTTAACCTATTAATATGCACAACTATGATTTTCTACCATATTATCTAGATACTATTTTAGAGGAATTTATAAAGGAGAAGGAATATTGAAAAATAAGCAATATTGTTTTCTTGACATTGTTGAGCTCCTCCAGAACATTTATGTATAATTCTTACTATACAATTGTTGTCACTTCAATCCCCCTCTTATCTGCTTAATTGAAATTCCCTTGTCATATTTGACATAAAATTATTTGTAATAATAACATTTCAGTGTTATGACTCCAAGAAAACTTTTGCATACGGAATTAACAATACCTCTGAAAGTAACTGCAAAAGAAATTGGCTTACCCTGTACAAAGTAAAATTGTGCATCTTTATGTCTTCTGAGTGATTTATTTTAAGGTAATGGAGAAAATGCGTATTTCATTTTTAAAAAATGGCTTTTGAGTTGTTCTTTTGTATAAAATGTTATTTCAGCATAGCTGGAAAAATATTTTAAAAACAAATGATTTGAACTGAAAATCTAGGAGCATACTAACATTGTCATTAACTGATCCTCTAAAATTCTAAGTGATCTTTTACTGATTCTGTTTGCTTTTTATTTAAAGCAAGAGAGAGATGCATGGTAATCTGATGTCTAGGAAATACTTGATGTCAAATTGTAATTCCTATGTAATACCAAATTAATTATCCTAAAAAGCATGAACTGTTTCAATAGGTAATATTTTTACAGGTCAGTTTACTTGGTTGCTTTTAGAATTATTCCTACAACTGCAGCAGAATTACTTTGAAGGAATCAGTCAGTCTTTGATGCTTGAGTCTGTTCTCTTGGCAGAGGTAGCTTCGAAGCCTCCAGCCTTGGAGAATCGCTTTACTCTGCTTGATTCATGTCTCTCTCTCTGCTCAAGCTCTTGCTCTAGCACTATATTAAACAAAAGGATGTTTTTCTGCCTTGTATTTGAGACAGTTAAAAGCTAATCCTTACACATGGTGTATGTTAAACTGTTTTCATTGATTAATACAAAGACTTGCTCTTCTTCCTGTGCTGTCTCTGCAGTTTATAGGATGCAGTCATGTTATGCTTCTTTTAATTTTAAATGACCGTTTGCTTTGCTTTTCCTTCTTTTTGTGCTACAAACATAGTGGATTTATGGTCTGTGGGGTGCATTATGGGCGAAATGGTTTGCCACAAAATCCTCTTTCCAGGAAGGGACTGTATCCTTGTGCTGCTGCAGCAGGTTGAATTAGTTAGGAAGTGATTAACCTTTTTATTGATGTTGTGTCATGAAGATGCATATTGTACAATTTTTTTTTTATTAAATGAACATGGATTTTTCTTGTGATACACTTAAAAAAAAATCATTTATATTCGGGCTGCACCTAGCCGTAGGACATAGTCTCTGCTGGTCCTGTAGTTAGCATACATTCACCTTCACTCATTTTCATTGCACATGCTTTTTATAGTCACTTCATGTGTATGTGTGTGTCTAGATGTCTTTTATTTATTTTATTTTAATAACTATCTTTTATGTTAATATCATTGCATTTTGTTTTCAGTTGACATTTGGTCAGTTGGGTGCATCATGGGAGAAATGATCAAAGGTGGTGTTTTATTTCCTGGTACAGATCGTATCCTTACCCTTGGCCTAGGATGTAGTTGTAAAAGGTCAAAAGGTACTGCAGTGATACAGTTCCAGATTAAGGTGGTGATAATTTTTAAAATACTACTTTTAAACTGCCTTTTCAAATTGCAGTTTGCAAGTTCATTATATACCACTTGGGCAAACAGACTTTTTCTTTTCCCCGCCTCCCCCCCCCCCTTCTTTTCTTTTTCCAGTGTAATATAGTTCCTGTCCATACTTCTGAATGTTGTCACATTTAAGAGAGACTTCTTTTGGTTTAAGTGGTGTTTTCTTGGTTCACATGCATTGGGTTTTTCTTCAGAGTTCATTTTTATGTAGTAATTTACTAATCTTGTTTAGTACCTGAGCATGTTAGTAGTTACTATTCTTTGCATTTTATAGAAAATATTTACAAAAATTCCTAACCATTTTCATTAGTTACACTCCGGAGATTTATTTTTTGTATGCAGAAATGATCCTGCAAGTAGCTTTCAGAAATAATCTGGCATTTTTGCCTTTCTATACCATGAATGGTTTGATGGTGTCTATATGGGTTGTCCTATAAACAGTATTTCAGACAGAGTCTGTTCCAAACAAACAGAACTGAAGCCTCTAGATCATTGCTAAAATTAGTGAAAATAAGTGGACTTTGATATATTGTTTGTTTTTCTGTTACTTACAAAGCATTTTTAGATGCCATCAGAAATGTTTCCTGCTTTTGCTGCAGGTTACTGTTTAAAAATTGCTGTAGTGCCATTTAGGGGTGAAAATGGGGTGGAGATTTTTGAGCCATGGTAAGGAAATCCAGAGCATCCTTACTTTCACACAGCTCTGTCATTGCATGAGCTGCACCATGCTTTGCTTTATGCACCTGGTTTGCTGGCATGGCTTTTCAGTTTAGGCTCAGTGCCGCACAACGTAAATAGTTGCTTTTGTCAAGGCCTGTACTAAAGCTCAGCAGAGCTTGAGAATCCTTATATAGAGATCTGCTGTTAAGTTTTAGGAATATAAGAGAGAGTCTACTTCAACCCACTGAAGATTTAGGAAGCCTGGTATTTGGCAGCCAAAAAGGAAAAGTTGGGGGGAATGTGAATTAGCATATATAAAATTTTACCTGAGCTCTCTACTATTATTTAATCATCTGCAACTAGGAATTCCTGAGCCAAACTTTACTTTTTTTGTTTCAGTTAACTGTATTAAATTCTTCCGCCCTGAAGTAGTCAGTCTCCCGTTTACAGTGTGTAAACTTCTTAGTTTAAGATGTTCATTATGTGTCCTTGCAACTCTTTAACTTCATTCAAGTCCCTGACAATATTGTCACTGACCTGTGTGGGCCAAGCCTCGGTCCTTCGTGTGCCCCTTGGTGCTCAGTGTTGCACATCCTTGGTGAGAGGTTGTGCAGGACTGGGTTGAGGTTCCAAGATAAGAATGAAGGACAAAGCACGCGCTTGGGGTCATTCTCAGGAGTGCCTTGGTGGTGTGTAGTAGCTGTGAATGTGTGTTCAGATCAGGGATTGAGTTCTCCAGAACCCAGACAAGGACTTAAGTTCAATTCGTTGTATTTAAATATTTTCTGAGTCTTCTAATATTCTGTTTCTGAGAATTATATCCTTTTCTAGCCAGTAATGATTTTGAATGAAATACATGTTGCCTTGACTACGCTATCATAGTCTTGCTTTGTTTCACTGTTTAAGAAAATAGTTCTAAGTCATGATGATGAACTTGATACTTTATTATAATTTTCTGTGTTTTCTCTGTTGGTTATTTCATGTGGTTTTAACATAACTTTCTAGCTGAAAACCAGACACAGTGTTTTTCTTAGCTGCATAACCTTAGATATTGATCAATGGAATAAAGTTATAGAGCAGCTAGGAACACCATGCCCTGAATTTATGAAGAAATTACAGCCTACAGTCCGAACTTATGTGGAGAACAGACCTAAATATGCTGGTTATAGTTTTGAAAAACTCTTTCCAGATGTCCTTTTCCCAGCTGACTCCGAACACAATAAACTTAAAGGTAAGGTCTGTCTTCTGTGTGTTGTGTGTTTTAAAAGTTTTAAAACTATGATATATTGAACAGAAATGTAGCTTGGTTTTGTTCACTATAAAATCATCCTGCTAAGGTTCTAAATATTTATGTCATGAGAGTGGATGAATGTGCTGACATGTGCTTCCCTTCGCTTTCATATCTTCATGAGACAGCTCCTATTCTTGGAGCTGTCTTTATAAAGACAAGTAAATATCTATATTCTTCTCAATGACAGATGCCAACACAGTTTAGAGAAAAGTGGGGGGAGGTTGGACTAGAAGTTGTGTAGGCAGAGCAGATCTTTGTTCTCTAGGGATGAGAACAAGGGATTTATGTTCATGATATATAGTTACCCTGTAGTTACTTCAGTGACTTGCTGGTTCTAAAGGCCACCTACTCAGTGGAGTCACTCACGCTGTTTTCTATGACTAAAAGCATGTGACAGAAAGGGGCAGTAGGTGCTTGCCTGCTGCTGTTGGAGACAAGGTTGCACTGCCACCTGAGCTGTTTCACGTAAGGATGTCACACCAAGGGACACAGTGTGCTGAAAATGGATAGTGAAACATGTTTGACCCCTTTCCCACTTGAGTCATTCTCGTCAGGTTTTTTGTGCCATCAAATGGACCGCTCTCCTAAATCTCACATTATGTGAGGATTCATAGACATTCAGTTAGAACTTGATTATTTTGCCCTTCTCTTTAAAAGTTTGAAACTCCCTCTTATGTGTTCTATATATGGCAGTAATCTGAACAGAAAATTTTATTTTTGCAGCAAGTCAAGCAAGAGATTTGTTATCAAAAATGCTGGTTATAGATGCTTCTAAAAGAATCTCTGTGGATGAGGCCCTGCAGCACCCATACATCAATGTTTGGTATGATCCATCAGAAGCAGAAGCTGTAAGTTCTAGTTTTAGGTCTCTGCTTACGAAGCTACTGTATAAAGTCATCTTGCTGTGATGCTTGGTACAGCTGCCTGTCAGAAGATTGTTGCACATTTCATTAGAAGCTTAACTGAGCCATAATTGTTTTTATTGATGTTGATAGACAGACATGCTTATTATAAATAGCATCAGGAATGGGCTAAGGTACCTGTGTTCATGTATCTTTCTGTTGATGTATAATTGCATATCATCTCCTGAACATGTAGTCATGCATCTGAAATCTTTTATATAGGGTTCTAATGTATTGAGCTTCGGTTGTTTCAGTGTGATTTGATTGCCCTTGATGGGGTTCTGGGGTATTTATTCCTGGGGAAGCAAAATACTTGGATTAGTTGTAGGAATTTGTGCTATTCTTCAACCAGAAATAAGTGTTTCGGCAAAATCTGAATGCAAGATTTTGAGATTTTAGTTATTAAAACTAATGAAGGAAGGGATTAATGTAATTTTTTTTCTTGAAAAATTATTTTCAGGATAATTTCAGCTTTTGAGAAAAGTGTTATTTTTTTTAAAGAAAAATTTAGTGATGGCCACTAAGAATAGAAAAAGCTACTTGATGTAAATGGAGCAATTATAATTCTGCTGCTCTGTAATAGTTAGATAGAAAAATTAGTAATTAACAGTAATTAGCTGAAAAGAGCTGCTTGTGCTGGAGACTGCTGCACTTAGGAGCTCTTCTACCAGACTGATGAGTTTGTCTGCTAATTATTACAGTAATGTAATCAAATTTATTAATCAGAAGAACTTTAAAGACTGTGGCAGCATCTAAAAAACAGGGAAAGTCCAAGTATGAATGTATATATATAAAATCATGTAAATGTTATTTTTAAATCAGGGTCATGTTCTGAATGCTTAATTTTACTTTTAATTTGTACTAGTTTTGTATCCCTTTTGATTGCTCTGTGGTGAGTTAGCTTTGTTTTTCAGCCTCCACCAAAGATACCCGATAAGCAGTTAGATGAGAGGGAGCACACGATAGAAGAGTGGAAAGGTAAGAAAGGCATTTAAAGTATAATAAAGCTTTGGGGAGTGTGCTGGGTTCCAGTAGTTACTGTTATTAAAGTTCTTCTGAGCAACCTAATAGTATTTACTTCATCTGCTTGGATGTGAGGGGAACAGACTTTTCCTGCAGAGGAGATGAACCTTTGAAATGAACTAAAGACCTGCTCATCTCAGTCAACTTTAGCAATCCATAGGACAGCATTTGTAGGGAGGGTAACTCTTCTGGACAAACTGCTACAATTGAAAATTATGCAGGAGCTTGAGCAATGTAACGAATTGAATGTCTTGAATTAGGACAAGTCTTCAGGTGTTCCTGGCTCTTCCTTTGAAGACTTTTGAATGAGTTTCCCTTACCAAAGAAGTCATTGATAAAAACTGAGTGGGCCTTAAGACTCAGCTTAGCCTCAGGTCTCCAAGCAGCCTGAATAGAAGAGCCTTAGAGCAGTGTAGTGTTTTCTCAAGAGTGGCAGGCCACTGTAGCTCCAAGAGAAAAGAGTGTATGTTTTTTATATCACTTGCCAGTTGTTGTGTAGCCTACATCCTGTTGTTCAAAACTGATTTTGAACAGTAATAAACCTATGAAAATTAAACGGACATTTTAATGGGAGATGTATTGTTGATCTAGTCTTTGGGTTGAAAATTCATTTTTTGCCTTCCCTTCTCTGCATTTTCAGAGTTGATATACAAAGAAGTCATGGACCTGGAGGAGAGAACCAAGAATGGGGTTATACGTGGCCAACCAGCCCCTTTAGGTTGGTTACAATAAAAGCACAGTTCAAAGCTCCACTGAGTTGTAGGTCAGGAGGAGGGCGTAAAGCTGATCAAGACACTGAAAAGTAACCTAACTCAAAAATGTGGCTCTTCAATGACCTAACCTCTTGAATTGAGACACTGTATATTTGAGTGGAATATACAGGGCTGACATCTTTTTATTGATCTGTTTAATCCCCATATCGTTGTTCCTGTGTAATTGATACTTCATTTCAGTTCTTGATGCACCATCTGTTCAGCCCCACATTAAAGACTTGTGGGTTTTATTTATTTTGATAGTCGATTGAGACACATCTCTTCAAACTTGCCAAAACAGGGAAAAATAGCAGCCATTAGGAAGAGACAGACTAATGCAAGTAGTGAACTGTGCAACTGTATCTGCAACTGATTTGGTGTTTTGTTTCTCATAGCACAGGTGCAGCAATGATCAATGGCTCTCAACACCCATCCTCATCGTCATCTGTCAACGATGTGTCTTCAATGTCAACAGATCCAACATTGGCCTCTGATACAGACAGCAGTCTAGAAACCTCAGCTGGACCTCTGGGTTGCTGTAGATGACTACTTGGTCTTTTGGGGGGTGGGAGGGGGGGTCCTTTTAGTCATTAATAGGGCACTTTTAAAATATGGTGGTATTTTTGAGTGTTTTTTCAAAAATAATCATGGAATTCATCATAAAGTGCTGTAATTTCAAACTGTAAGTTGTGTTATAAGCAGCCACTTTTTTGCTGTAATTAACTGTAAAATATTAAACCTGGTAATTTTTATTGTGGTTTTAAAATCTGCATATTTGCTTTACTATTATGCTGCTGATCTTTTTTTACTGAATTTGTAAGATTTGTTTTATCAAAGCACATATTAATGTCGTGGTCATTACCATATGATGAATTATTTAAGATTTTATAGGTTTTCAATTTTTTAATTAGGATTTATTCCAGATGTTTTGTTCATGATATCCTTCAAAGTTTTATGCTTGGTCATACATCCGTGTCCAGGTGGAGGGGGAGAGAATTCAGTGCAGCCAGCTGTAGTTTCAGGCGTACTACTGTGGTGCTGGGTAGTGAACAAAATCCTCTTTTATTTTGGCCACTTGCCTATAATACTTCAGCAAAAGCAACAATTAGTGGGTTGGGTTTTTTTTTAGATAAACAGAAAAAATCCTTTGCAAAGTTACATAATCTCAATGGGTTTATGAACTTAAGAGAAAGCAAATCGTATCTTCAAAGATGCAGAAATATCCAGCCTAGCACAGTAATGTGATGTTTTCTGCGGAGTTGTGGCATGCCAAATCTTGTGATCACCATAAAACGTGAGGATACTTCATGAATAATACATTGCAATGCCAATAAACTGTTTACTTCTAGCTCGTAGCCTGTTTTTGTACACACAAAATGAAGTGTATCCAGGATGTTTAGACTGACAAGAGGGCAAAATGAATATGCTGTAGCTATACTTTCATGTGAGATGTGATTCTTGCGAGTTCTGGTTCTTACTAGTTTTGTCTGCTGAGGCAAGTGCTTTTTGAGTGCTTTTTGGGTCAGAGAGGGAATGACATGGATGCAATAGGGGCAAAACTTCAGCTACTCTTTCTCCACCAAAACTCACTGATTGCTGAAAACCATGAAGTGGTAGGAGAACCTCAGGATTTCTGTAGCTAATGCAGTAATTGAGCAATATATGCCATCCAAAGGAGGGAGAAGTAGTGCTGTATAAATTAATATTTATCTCTTTCATTTCACCATGAGATCAGTGTAGCAGAAATCTTAGCAGTGGTTCATTTTAAGTCATAAATATTCAGTAGTTTTCATCAACGAAGCTTCAGGGTTCAATACACTTTTTAAACAAAAGATATATTGAGATATATAGAACAGCTACTAAATAGTCATGTAAGATGGTGCTGCTCCTCACAGAAGTATTTTAACTGTTTACATTTTATATTTACAGAATGATTTATGTATAACTGACTTAAGTTTATGTATGAGTTAAACAATCATTCAGAATTTATTTCTTTGGAAAATGCAGATTTTTAGTGAAGCTAGGCTGTATAATTAATTGCCTTGTGTAGATGCATATTTTGTGTAGTGAATTAGAATGTGAAGAGGAATTTAAATTAGTAAAGCTCAAAAAAATGGGCATAAAAGATACAGAAGTCTTGCCAGGCGCTGAGCATAAGCAAATAATGTAACTGCCTACAGAGGTCATCCAGGAGTTATTGGTGGTCTTCAGTGTGGTTCCTTCTGCTTGTTGGGTTAAATAAGCATATTTTTGAAGTTTTAACTGAAAGAGGAAAATTTGTCTTTGCATTAAGTTTCAGAAAAACAGAAGTGATAGTAATGTCAATATCTAACGTGTTTTTAAAAAACCTGCAGCGTTGCAAGGAATGGTAATGTCTCAAAGATAACTAAATTGATAAACTGCACAGTTGATTTCCTGGCCTGGTTAGAGTGCTGGTAAGTGCTGTGTGTGTGATTTTACTTTCCTCACTTGTATCTAATGTTTCAGTATTGCTTCCTAAGCCACATTTGTTAAGGCAATTATTTTTGCAGGATCCTGCCGAACTGTATATTACCCCAGAATAGGCAGGACAAGTTTGGATTCATCTAGCACTGGAATGTAGAAAACATTGAACAGAGACCAACAGAACAGTCTATTTTGTAATTTTTTAATCAAAGTTGAAGCTGTGAATTAAGCCAAAATTTTTGGTCAAACAACAGTACGTTGTCATATAGGGTCAAATGATAGTGTGGTCAGCACAGTGTAATGAAGTTAAGACTGACAAAAGTAGCTTCTGATGCCTCTCAATGCTGTTAAAAACAAATTGGTAAATATAGTTCCTATTTAAATTTATTTTAGACCCCACTGGATTTCAATGATGATTGAAATGTTTTGAAACTTAAAAATATTTTTTTGCTGTCACTTACCAGTGTCCTAAATACATAGTAACTGAACTGAGCTCATAAGCTCTGAGGAGAATGGAGCTTCTCTTCTTTCAAGGCAAGGCTGGTGAATGTGTGGAACTGCCCGCTGCAGCCCATTGCCGTGTGAACAAGCTGTGCTTAAAGGGATTGTTTCAGTAGGGTCAGAGCTTTGCCTGTGGAAATCAAGAGTTCACTTTTGGCACCATCTTCACAGGTCTGTTGCTTTTTCTTTTTTTTCAGTTGCATGCATTTTAGGCAAATTAAAGTGATGGCAAATTTCAAAGACAAAGTTATATTTAGTAATCAGATTATCACAACAGCATCCTAGTCTTAACTTCCCTTTTTATTTGTTGAAATATATTTTTTTTTTCAGATAGATGTACACTGCCACAGATAGCAAACAAATGGGTAACTGGAATTCAGCTGTCTTTGTCTATTGTTAGGTTATGTGCTGTCCAATACACTGTAGAGTTTTAAAGTATTGTTAAGTTTTATTTTAGGCTTTGGTTTGGAATCTTCTCAAGACAACAGGCTTCACTAAAGTGCATGCAACTTTCTAAGGCCATTCCAATCCACTGGGAGTTGATATGAATTGAATTACTATGAGCTGTCTGATCTCTTACCTCAGGTGAGGTTCAAAGTTGGGCAGTAATAGCGGGATTGATTTCTGCCTTCTCTGGGAAGAGCTGTGGCATGCAGCAAGGGTAAACTACTTCCTTTGTCAGAAGTAAGTTGTTCAAGAATTTGAAGTAGAGATGAGGGGGAATTAGTACCCTTAGGGTGTACTGGGATGCTGTGCTGGGAAGTGTTTTGTTGATGCAAGACAGTGGGTCGGAGCTGATGTGTTCATGTGTGTGAGCAGCTGTGCTGCCCAAGCACAACTCCCTGCTGGAGCACGCTCAGCCCTGGGTCACTGCTCAGCTGAGCAGACCTGGCCCTTTGCCCTGCCCAAGCTTGGCAAAGCTTGGCTTTTAGCTTTGAAGACCTTTTACAATGTGAGATGCAAGCAGCATCTTTCTGGGCAGGAGTTCCAGCTGGACCGGCATCGGCAGCAGCGGTGTGCTGGGGTGTCCCGTGTCCCCAGCACGAGCTGTGCCACTTGGGCCCTGCTGCCTGGGCTTGGTGGGGCCAGCACTGAGCACCTGGGCCGGGGCTCCGGGGGAGCGGATGGATGGATGGATGGATGGATGGATGGAGCATTCAGCTCAGCAGTGTGTGAAGAAAAATGTCAGAAACCCCCTACAGGAGGATGTCCTACCCAGCCAGTAATCCATAGTGTATGACAGCAAATGTTCCTTGATAAAGATTATGACAAAAAGGGAGAAGAAGGTTCAGCTTATACTTGGTCTTACACTTTCAAGTTACTGAAGGCAGTGGATTTGTTTCTAGATCTGTTCTTATTTGCTGTTGGCAGCAGCTTGTCCATGCTGTTACATTTTATTTTCCTGTCAGTGGTTTGGTGCAGTTGATGAAGGAGAGCTTGTCTTGTATTTTACAATAGGATTGGAAAGAGGTTTTTATTGCATCAGTGTGATAAGACTGTACTGCCTACCCAAATTTTCAATTAATTTAATTTATTCTTAGTTAAGGGCACTGGATAAAAGTTGTATTTTAAATGGTCTCTCTCACTCCCTTCTCTTTGTATGTCTGTGTCACAGAAATGTGTTAAGAATCAGATCACACTGTGTTTCTACTTCTGCAGTTCAAAATTTAAGCTAGGTTTTCTTGAACTACCTCACACAAACTTTCTATGTTTCTTAAGTAAGCAAAGCTAACCCTTGCTATTGGAACTACACTGAATGTGAATAGAAAATACACCTCCTTTAAAAAACAAACCTATTGGCCAATGTTGAGACAATATCAGTATGTTTCTTATCTATTTCACGTAAGATGTTCATGTGTAATATATAGCCTGTGTACAGTAATGTACATCTAGATTATTGTGTTAGCTGTAATTTGGTGATTTTATTATTGTAGTCTGGTTTTGTAGGGTAAAAATAGCTTACTAGTAATGTCAGCTCATCCTTTACATTTTACAAAAGGAATAATTCTTGGTAAGCTTTGCATACAGATGAATTACTTTTGTAGGCCCAATATCTAGTCTATTTTTGAGAGTTCTTTAACTTTTATTACTAAAGTTGAGAAAAAAAATTCCCACCCCAGTTATTGTGATCATTCCTTCTGCCCTTTTTGAAGTATATTCTTAATTTTATTATGTCCCAAGAAATATGAAGGGGAAGATACACCATTAAAAATACTGGGGAAAGCTAATTTTTTCTTCCCCACGTTTAATACCTTTTCCTGCTTTTCCTTTTTTCCCTCCAAATAAGCTGTTGGTGGGCATTACTGAGAACATTGTGGGTTTTTTTTAACTCATTCATGCCATTACATGTGCACCACTGGAATGTATACATTGTTATCTAGTATGTCAGTTGGTTATAATGATATTTTAAATAAAAAAGGAAAAAAAAAAAAGTTTGACCACAATGCATTAGTGTTTCTTCATTGCCAGGCTCTGATGAGTTTCACGTGGCTTGCATAATAGGGCTGCACTTCAAATCTAACTACTTGTGAGTCCTTCCTGAGAATTCATCTGTTTTTTAATGGTAGTGTCCTGTCTTGTGTGTGAGCTCACTTGTGGGTAAAGTGACGTGTTTTTTCCGTTTCTCCATTCCCATGGACTTTGGATGTGCCACACTCTGTTAACAGCCACACGTTCAGTGTCTTGGCGACCAGTGGAAATCCATTCTTGCTTCCTTGCTGCCAGCTCTGGCCACCTTCATTCTTGGAAATGCAGCTGCTGAGAGCTTGTGCTGCTGACGGAGGTAAGCCATGGGCAGCCTCATGGATGGCAGAATCTCTCAAAACTGCATCTTGGAGAAGCCTGAAGGATCCAACTTCTGGAGAGCTGACCTGGATGCCAGGACCACTCACAGCACTGGCACTTCTCCCACAGGTAAGTCCCAACACAGTGCATTTCATTGCCTTCACTTCCAGCAGGGTTTTGGTGCTTCCTTAACAACTGCAGCTGCCCTTGAGCTGTGCTGCTGGTGCCTTTGTGTTCAGTTTCAAGGGAAAGGCGCTGTGACCGCAGTGCAGCCAGCTGTTTGTGGGATGCTCTTCTAGACATGTGGTGGGACTCAGAAATGCTCTTCTTTATTTGCATATGTCAGCATAAGGTACAGCCTGTTTTCAGTGATAGGTTGTTACAGAGGAAGGCCAGAGAGAGCTGTAGCTCTGCCCAGGATTTGCCTGGTGGCTCAGGACTGAAACATTCCATAATGTTGGTGGCTTCAGCGGAACTCTTGTGAATGTAGATGCGTCATTAAGTTGTTCCTGTTAATTTTCCTTTTTGTGTTAGAAATGCTATGGCCTACCAAAATATTCTTCGTTATTCTGAAGTGGTGTTGTTTTGCTTTTTTTTAAAGCACATGATTGTATGTTTTGGGGTTTTTTTCCACTTAAAAGATTTTACTGTTTAGTTTTTTGGGGGGGGAGTTTGCCTGCATAATACTGGAAGGGATATTCCAGGCTGGGAAGATGGCACAGATGAAGCTGTGGTAAAAATTTTTCTGTTCTAGGAACCTTCTGTCATGTTTAATTAATAACCAAACCTATATCTTGTAAAATATACTTGCTAAGAAAGCTGACATTTAGAACAGGGACTGTAATGAGTGAAAGGTCTGCAAAATAAGGAGTAGTCTCCAGTGTTTGCTATGGGGAAATGCATTGGTGCAGAAGAATATGGAAACAGGAGTTAAAGCTAGGAAAGGGTGTAGCATCTTCCTCACATAAGGGCATAGTGTTCTTTGAAGCTGTGTACTAGTGGATCTCATTTCTTGCGTAATTGCCCGTATCGGGAATTTAGCATTATCATTGTGTTGCCACACTTAATGTTAACATCCCACTGTAGTGCATTTTAGTGTGAACTGGGTTGTTTGCAGCTTCTTGCCAGATTTATTTACTGCATTAGCTCATCTTCAAAAGCAGCTGAAATTTATTCCTCATGAACAAGAGCCATAGATGTTACTGGAGCACAACAGCCAGTGTGGAACTGGTTTATTTCACTCCTCATTTTGAGTGGATAGAGTTTCTTTGTATATTAAAAAGAATGAATTTTATCATGGATACCAGATTATGTAGTGCTGTAGATCTCAGGATCCTGTCCTGGATGTGCAGGTTTGGGATAGGTGGGTTTGCAATGTTAGCAGTTACCTAAGGGTAAATACTTTAGGGAGTTAACCAGCAGTCCTGTTCACTGCTTGTCTGGTGTATTTAGTCTCCCAGTTAGCAGTTCTTGAGTTTGTAGTGTGAATTAAAGGGAGCAGTGTGCACTCGATACATACAGGAGATAATGCAATGTGAATAGTAAGGGCGATGTGGGCTGTCAGGATGGATACAGTGACAGGCTTCTATGTTTTGGGTAGAAGTAAAAGAAGGCATTAAAATACCCTGCTTGGTACTAGTACTTGGATTGAATGTTGCTTTTTATCAGTCCTGGTGTTCTACTTACAGCCTCGTTCAGACCACTTCCGTATTAAGGTTTATTTTGTGATGACTGACCTGATATCCTCCAGCTACCTGCCACACTGTGCTCTTCCAGCTCAGTCACTGTTACTGCTTCTCTCTCACATTATGCATTTGATGTTGCTGTTTTAAATAGCCATCTTATTCCTTAAAGAATCACTTGTGATCATTGGCAATGAATCCAAAGCAGACGTGGTAAAAAAAGATGGGGATAATGCTCATGCCTGCAGGTGGCAGGCAGCTGCTGCTGAGCATGCAGGTACCTGCTTCATGCCACGGGCAGTAAGGAATCCAGGGCATCTGGAGAGCCTGGGAAGTAGGAAAAATGTTTTGAAATAACTGAATGAACCTATCCACATGACTTACTGTACCACCTTGCTTGATGTTTCTTATCCAGGAAAGATTAAGTTAAAATTCTACGTTTTGCTCGCTTTAAATTGTTTATATTTTTTTACATTTCTATAGGAAGGAGAAGTGTTACAGTACAGAAGAAACAAATTAACTCCCAGATGTTTTAAATATTGAAATACCAAGATACCTGTGAGATGATGAGGAGAAAGTATAGCTTTCAGTATTGACTGGCTCCCAGTATGTAGAAAACCCATTCTAAGGTAATTTCCAAACAGTTATTCATAGTATTCTCTAGTAAGAAATTAGATTCAGGGCACTTTTTCAAAATATTTAAAATAAAGCAGTCTTCTTTGTTACAGTCTATACTTTCCCTTTAGCCAGTTCAGGTTGTTGTGGCACTTTTTTCTTAAAATTCTTTCTCTTGAGAGACTCCCAAGCTACACCTCAGGATGTCAAAGACAGAGTGAATAGTGCTGGGCTCACAGGTGGAATTCAATCTAGTGAAACAATTTTCTGTGTGCAAGCTCTGCATGGCTCAGGGTGTTACAAATGCTATGCAGAACTTCTTGAAATCACTTGGAAGGAAAGTAAGCCCTGGCAGCAAATTACCAGAACTTACAGCTTCATTCTAATGATTTTTCCTTAGCAGAAGTAAGGAACTTGGGATGATGGGTTGTTTGCAGTATTCTTCCTGTCCCCTCATCTCCCTGTAAGAACTAACAACAAAAATATCAGCTGGTATCACAAGAAATGTTACAAGGCAGGAAGTGTACATTGTCCAGGAAAGGTTAAGGGTAGACCCCACCCTCCCCCCTTTACCACCCTGACACCCCACACCCCAATTGCACTCATTCCTCTTACCATAAGTTTTGCTATTAGAGTTTGGATGTGTTTTGATGATAAGAATCTTCCATCTTCTACCTTAATGCATGTATCGACTCAGGAGATTTTTTTTTTTTTTTTCCTTGCAGCTAATACTGCTCTGCTTTTGGCTCAGAAAAACCTCAGATACCTAGGGCAAAATGTGCATATTTAACGTTCCACAGAGTATATGTAGCCAATCTGATTATTAATCACAGTTTAATTTCAATCTGCATTTTTGTGAAACACTGAAACCATTTGGTGGGTAAGGGACAATTTTAGTGAATTGTCAAGATTTTGATCTCTTCAGTGTGTTTGCAGACCTTGTTTTCACAGTATTTTTCATAAAATAATACCACTCTAGGAATGAGAAATTTGAACAAACTGTATGGAGGGAGTGGGGTGAAAACCACCTCATTAAATCCATCTGACGAACCTCCGGGCTGTGGTGACAGCCTGGAACTGCCACCTTTCCCAAACACAAGTGCAGGAATCCCTCAGCTCCAGGCTCAGATTTATTGGTTCTGGCCATCCATGCACCCTGCAGGACCTTCCACTGTCCTTGAGCCAGCAAAAGGATGGTGTAGTTGAGTCCAAAGATGGCATGAGGATGCTCTGGAGAAGATTATCCCATGTTCTGTGGATACAGAGGGAGCCCACTCTTTCTTGGCAATCTGACACTAAATTTTCAAAAGCTTTGTGGTCAGCAGTCTTTCCCAGCTGGCCCAAATACTATAGCACATGTAAAGACAACAGGGCAAGTGTCACTGAGAGCACAATCACTATAGCATTACTCATGATACATGAGTACACCAGAACAAAATATGCATTTTCACTCATTTTGTGAGGAACAGGATTTTCTATACTTGTTTTACTTGAGGACTTTAGTACTTTGATTCCCAACAGTTAAACATCCTAGTGTTGAAAAAAATTCTTCCATTTCTTTCTGCAGGAGGTAATTTCTCTTCTCAGCATCTTCACGAGCGCGCTCAGAATTCCTCAGCTTTATCTCCAGCATTGTGTATTTCTTTCGTTCTTGGTCCAGTTCTTCTTCTAACCTAACCACTTGGTTCCTCAGGTCTGCACTTGTTTCTTCAATTCTTAAAACCAACAGAGAGGAGAAAAAAAAAAAAAAAAAAAGCTTTTTAAAGTGGCTGGATAAATGCAGCTGATAACTATAAAAACTCTAAGAGTAACAATTTAAATTTAACATATTCTAAGAGGAAGTTTTAAAGGAGAAAACTTTCTTTTCCAGCACGAGACTGCCTGGCTAAGGAGATGTAGTAACTCCTCACTTAGGTGGAGTTCAAGTATATGGCTTTCATCCTGATACTGTGTTTCCCTATATGGATAACCAGTACAGAGGAATATCCTTAGGGATCAGACAGTCTTTCCTCACCATTTTTGGTGGTATTGTCTGTAAAGTTTATCGTTGACATTGGGCTGGGGTATGAAATTTTATGAAACCCAACCTTTCATGTGAGGCAGAATCAGAAGAACAGTTCTTAAATGTATCTGGGCAAAAAGCTCTGAAGCAAAATTCAGAGCTTTTCACTTGGGAGGTCAAGGAGCAAAGTTCGTGGTTTTGTGATTTCAATGAAGCACAGAAGGCACAGCACTTGATGTTTCTCCCCCTTGTGTTTTCCAATCACAAGACCAATTAGTAAATACTGAGGAAGGAATATTTTCAGATAGGAATTATACATTCCTAGAATATGAATTTAAAAAACAGCCTTTTACAATGAAAAATGCCCCTTCTCTAAATAAAATAAATACAACCTTTAAAAATAATTTCCAACACAAAACCACCCCCACTTCTTAATCTGTCCAATACTCAACTTTGAAGTTGGGGTGTGGCATCCCAGTGGAACTGTGAATAGGTTATTTTTAGTCAGGGTAACTGATTATCAAGGCCACGCTGCTACCTTCATAACAAAATACAAATGAAAAAAAAAAAAAAAAAAAAAGGGAGCCAGAAGAGTCTGAATTCCACTTCATGACCAAGAGGCAATGCAATGCCTCGCCTTAAACTTTTCCTTTCTGTTCCTTTACATACAGCTAAAGGTGGCAGTTTGATTATTGTCACAGTTTTCACAATGAATCAAAGTCACAGGTGCACTGACCTGCACCAAGTCCAGCAAAAAGCAGTCCCTGTGGATGAAAGCAGACCTTTATCTCCAGCCAGCTGGAATATGACACTTCTGAGGCTGGGATGCTTCCCCACACACGTGTAACAGCTCTGAGCTGCCAATTACACTTTCCACCACTCAGTTTAGGGGTCAACTACAGCAGCCTGGACTGAATTACACAGGGTTACAGTACTTACAGCATTTCTACATTTTTAACAGTCCTCTCCAAATACATACACTTTTCTTAAGAGTCCCAAGTGGTAAACCTGAATTACTGAAACTCAACAGAGAATGTCTGATAATTATATTTACCTTGAGGGAGAAATGCTCTGGAACAGAGTGGTTACAGGAAGGCCATAAAACTTGCCTCCCTCTGACTAAGAGAGAGAAAATGGGCAGTTGATGAGAAATAACAGCTTTTCCATCAGCAAGTGTTCCTTACCTCTGCCCCAGGCAGGTACTCACTCTGCTTTCCCTTCACTTATGTACATGCCAACAAAAAAGCTCATATTCTTTCCTTAAAACATGTCCTGCTAGATACAGGCAGTTCTGCAAATCACACAAGCACATGTACAATTTTGGGGGACTAAATTATCTTCCATAAAATAAAGCTGGCAAGGCAGCCTAAATCTTACATGCTAAGCAGCCTCCCTTCTTTTCTAGTTAGCTCCTGTCTTTCCATAGTAGCAGAGTTCCATGCAGTCTGAAAAGGAACATACTTTTGCACCCATAAATTGCTGCAGATGTAGTAAAAACATTGCAAAATTTTTGAGAGCTGAAAAACTTGGCTTGAAATTCTTAAGAGTTGACAGCACAGTCCTTCAGGCTGTAACCCCAAACAGCTGGAGTCATCCTGTTTAATACAAAAAGGCAGTAATTGCATCTTGCCTGGTTTTATGAATCTCTTTAGTTCATTAGGCATTTTCCTCTCACCTGCTTTGCCCTGTGAGACCTGGCCACTTTAGAGTCCTCCCCCTGAGCCACAGTGCTCTCTGTCCTGTCCAGCTGCAGGCAAAAGGCAGGTGTTGGAGCTGAAGCAGCTCAACACGTGCAGTGAAGAACAGGTCTTCTCGGTCAATGTCAGCTGCTTAAGGCCCCATTGGAACAGTTTTACTGATAAGAAGTGGGAAACCATCTCTTCCCCCAGGCAGCAGGCAAGAATGTGCAGCTACACGTTTCCAGGTTCTGCAGCTTGGTATTTCTGTTTATTAACCTGTATCCCTGCAACAAGGCTTGCCAGGGCAGCTCTGCACAATTAAATGTGAGGCACATTCCCTCGCCTCCCTCCCATTCTGCAGTAGTAGGGCATCTAAAAAAACAAATCATGTAATCCATGAACTTCCACCCTCGTTCACACAGACCCTTCCCAGCATCCCATGCTAGCAACTGCTGGTGTTTCATAAGCTCTTACACCTGGAACACAACAGGGTGGGGCTTTTCTCCCACCCAGGGATGTTAGGTGGGAACTGAAACTGCTGCACAGCCTGATTCTCATTCCAGCTCCACACACCGAGGCAGTACAGTGCAAGAGGCACAAACACAGCATACACTGCCAAGCCACCACCAGAGGAAATCATAAAATAAAGCAGGAAGATAAGGAGTAATTCTGACCTTAACAACTGGCCCATGGGAAGAGATCACAGTTCAGATACATTTTTGAGAAACTACCTTAACAAGAAAAAAGTGCCAAAAACCACACAGCCTAAAGCTGTGCTATGCAATCCAACAGAATCTTACGTGCTTTTGGTACCATGTCTGGGAGAATGGCAGCATTTTCATACCTCAGTTTCCAATCTGAGTTTTAATAATTGAAGGACTATAACAGTAACATCTTAACACCAAAAAACCCCAAGCCCCAAAAACTCAACTCTTTGTAAGAAGTGGGACTACAGCCCTTCAGTGCAGAGTACTGGTGCTGCGGAGCAGCATGTATTATAGTACGGTGTGCAATTTTACACATGGCTGTATATTAAAATAATTAACTCCTTTAAGCATCAATATTTCATGTGCATATTTCCCTGAATGCTTTCCTAAAAGTCTGTTATCACATACACTCATAAAACCTAATATACTCACACAAATTAATGACTCCCTTGTTATTAGTACTTTCTACTTTCTACAGCCCCAGCCCTACACACAGCTCTCTTAAAAACTGAAAGGAATTTTTCTGAGCTCAGATGGAAGGTACAGCACCAGCAGTTGTGCAAGGAAACACCAGTTGGCAAATGACACAATTCACGCTGCTCCCCCAAGCTAGGCTGTGCCATCAGCCAAGGACTACTCTATATCAGAAACCAAAAGTGAGGTTTCTAGAAGTTCAGCACAAAAGGGCTCCTGGAAACATTACAGCTGAGATGCAGTCCCAATACCACCACCCCAAAAAACCTGTGGAAAAGTATCAAGAGCAGTTTCCTTAAGAATGCTGCTGTTGGGAAAAGAACAAGAAGCCTTCAGTTTCAGACCAGTCTGGTACAAGTATCAGCACCTGCATAGATTTTCCTTGTTGAGGCCTGACCATCCTGGGTCCCAATTCCTGCAAAGATGGTTGCTTTTCTGTTTCTCTGGGGACACTAAGAGCAGACTTCGGCCTTACCTGTGCAGTTCTCATTTGCAGTGAAAACATAGAATATGAAGTATTGGATTTCCCTGTGTCACTGAAATCCCCCCTCTTTTGTTTTCTTTTTGATGCTCTCTTAAATCAGAGAAAGAAAAGCTGGATTCAAAGAGTAACAAGGAAAAAGTGGAATCAAATCTGCTTCTACCCAACCCCAAACTTCAGGGCTGAGAACCTGATACCCTTGGTAGCCCACACCCATGTTCACACAGGGAAAATGTTGACAGACAACTTCCTTGTGCCCCCTACAGATAACATTACCTTTTGATACTAGTCTCATACTCAGTCCTCTGTTTGCTCAGTTCTGTCTTTAACTCCACCACCAAGCTCTGTAAGGCCCTGGAGCATTGGACAGAGTCTCGGGAAGCTGCAGCTGGGTCACTCTGTTCGCTGCTGCTGCTGCAGGCTTCAAACCTGTCCATGCTGTTCTCCAGATCTGCTGTCTTGACCTCACTCTGAGACAGCGAGCCTTGAGTTACCCACTCGGTTTTTAGGGAGCTTAAAGTAGAAGAGTCGCTGGCCCGGCAGGCTGGGCAGCTGCTCACAGAGTCCATCACGGAGATCTCACAGGATGACGTAGACCAGGTGGTGCTGGCCATGCTGTGTGTGCTGAGGGACAGGCTGGATGAAGGGACATTGTCATAAGTGGAGAGTCTCTGGGAGGAACACGAGTCTTTCACTCGTTCCCCAGAGGCTGTCCGGCGATGGCCTCGGAGGGAGTACAAGCCGTTCATCAACCAGTTCCCGCTGGAGGAGAGGTTGGGGATATCTAAGGATGAGCTGCCCAGCTTTGGACTCACAGACCGTGCTCCCTGCTGGCGAAAGGAGTATTTCCATGGAGGCAGCGTCTGCACTCTTTTACTGGGACTTGTGGCCGGCTGAGTCGATTTGCCACTGTGCTCTGGAGGAGTGATTTTCACTGCAGGTCCTGGAGTGGCCTCTAGAGCCACAGCATTGGCAGAAGGCAAATCAGCGGGGCTGGCAGCGCTGTTCTGTGACCTGCTGTCGTCCCCATCCTCCTCGGAGATCCACTCGACGGTGCTGCGCTGGCGCACAGGTCTGATTTCCAGCTGGCTCCCTGGCACATCCGCCTGAGGAACAGCAAAGATCCGCCCCTGTTCACTTATCAGTACTGTCATCAGGTGCTGAACCAGCGAGGTGCCTGTGGATGGAAAACAAAGACAAGCAGGTGAGGAGACATGGAAGACCTCTGCGACTCACCCCAGCCTGTGCGCGTGACTGGGTTGCACCCAATTTCTTGATCCAAACAGGCCCAGAGAAACTGCTTATTGAAAAACCACGGATTTCAGCTCAGGCCTTTTGTCGCACTCAGCGTCTAGAGAAACTTGCAGGAAGTATGCTATCTGCATTATACATGCACTTGCAGAGGGTGTACAGCAAGTGCAGAAAGTGCTTGCAATTATTTAAATCCACAGAAATGTACTGCCACGGTTTTCCAGGAGTGGAGCAGACCATTACGAACTAATAGAGAACACCGCTTACCCAACCTAATACAAAGCTCTTCCTATAAAAGAGGAAAACCTTTAGAAGGGTGAATAAGCAATGCTATTTTTAAGTATTGCCTGAAATAGAGAATAAAGCAAACATACTCAGGGTTCAAGGCAAAAGCCTGATTTTATGTATGAGTTTTTGATCTAATAGCAAGATGTACAGAGCTCACCTACCACTTCTATTTTATGTCTGTGAACACAGGAAGAGAACTAAATGTCTTGAAGATAAGGGCATTCCCAACAATTTAGCTGTCAAACTTCCAGTATTTCTATTTGAAATGCATGGTTTAAATTTGAAGAGGGACACAATTAGAGTGCTTTTTGTTAAGGTCTCATCAGTTTATTTAGGAGAGTCAAACTACCCTGAAGCTAAAAAAAAAAAAAAAAAATGAGTCTTTCCTCTTCCCTGTTACTTTTATCTAACCAACCTCAACTAAATTCTCAACTAAAATAAAACATTGCCAATCCTGTTATTAAAAATCCAGTCTACATATCCCGATTTTTCTACAGTTCAGATCTGTGTCAACACAGAATTCCGGGTCACATCAGTGTAGTGTTTTTATATGATGAGTAGGAGAGACCCCAACACCTGCACATATGCACCTACACACAGTACAGGCACCTCTGCCATCAGAAGCGCTACAGAATGAGATGCCTGAGGTGATCTGAACCCGAATTTATCCCCTGTGCCAGCTGAGCAGAGAGCAGGCTCCTGGCCAAGGCTGTGAGAGCCCTACCAGCGCTGGCCCGGTGGCCACTAGGGGAAGTCCCAGCATCGCACACGGGCTGATTTCAGCTGTCCCCACCTCCAACACTGAGTAACTAGCACTGCTCCCTCACTCTCTTCTCCTCCCCGATATTTGTACCTTCCGCACCTTCAGGGGAAGATATCGAATTTGCCCTTAATAATATGTCCCACAACTTTGTGGTAGGCTTGGAGTCCTAAACTACTATAATATGCCAGGTCACGCTCTGAAGTTGTCCTGTTGCCTTAGATTGTGTTGCCATCGCGAGGGACACATCTGCACATCACCTGTGAAGAGCTAAAGGCACTGCTGCTGCTGCTAAGGCATGACAATACTGACAGGATTTGCATCACACAAAATACCAGGTCAGCTGCTGCCTATAGCTAGGGAGCAGAATCAGAGCCAAGTTCAGGCATCCCAGGCACACCAGCTCCATCTGTGACTAATTAATTCATCAATTCTTTTTGCAGGCTTGCCAAAATCCTACAAAACTTCATGCAAAAACCTTCCTAAAACTTTGACCACAGTAGTTGTGTTTCAGTGCAACCTGGGAGAGGAGCTGTATCCCAGCCCTAATGTCAGCCTGCTTGATTCATGTGGAAGCAAATAATTTTAAAGCTTCAGATTTTTTGACTTTTTAAATTTCAAATTAACTGATTTTCAACTCTATTTTTTTTTGATTCTGTGAAGTTTTGATCCATACAGTCTCCTTAGAAGACAACACTTCTAAGACACTTCTAGTTACAGCCTCTATGGTACAGCCAGAAGCACAGTCCTCTCCTCATGGCCCAGATGTTCTCTACAGGGAGCTGTATAACCACTGACGTGCACCAATACTAAATGATTGCAGTTTGGTACTTAGGCACAGTTCTGAAAAACACAGCTAAGCTTTCATTTTAGCAGTAGGTTCAAAAAGAGTTACAGGGATGAGGAAGCATCTCCATGTGGGCGAGAGGAGAGACACTCCCAGTCCAGTGGTGAGTGGGAAAAGATGCCGGCTGGAATACCCCTCGCAGGCTTGACTTGTTCTGACTGTGCAGGCAACTGATACAGCTGCCAAGGAATGTATGGCTCTCCTTTACAGCTCCAAACCACAGCTGCTGTGCCATCCCACCAGAACAGCACCTACCTTCCATCATGGTCACGGGATCCTCCATTTTGGGCCGCAGTATGTTTGGACCAAATACTGTAGCTAGGTTCTGGACACTCATCTTGTTAATGCTGGAGTGAGCCTGAACTTCATCAAGGAACCTTGAAAAGCCGCCCCAAAAAAATCAAAGGAGGAGGGAATTCATAAGTCACTTCTCAGGCTATAAGCATTCAGTTTAGTCCTGTTTAAATACAATCCTGACACCTGGAATGATTCAAGGAACTACTGTAGCTTTGATATTCAGTATAACCCTAGATCCCTCCTAGTGTATGAACCAGAAAAGACAGGATGTTTTCTGCCAGAAGTACCTACCTAGAAGGGACCCAGCCATCTACTGGGCCTGGAAGGACAGATTTTTGCATTTTTATAGGAATTCTCAAATTACACCGATTGACTTTGGTGAATTTTCACTTACAGATATAGCAGAAGCAATAAGTCATCTCCTCATCCAAGAACTAGCAGCCTGTGGAAAGAGCTTTGTGGCTTGGCTTAAATCTAACAAAATGCAGATCACAGAATCATAGAATGCTTGGACTTGGAAGTAGCCTTTAAAAATCATCTCCTTCCAATTCCCAGATAAAGAAGCAGTCCAAAAACTGGGAAAATCAGCAGAGGTGAAAGGAGACAAGGCTGTGGGGTCCCTGGTAATCCAAGAGGAAGCCACTACTAACCCCACTTCCAAACCAGAGCAAATGCCAGACTGGCCATTCTGACTGCCTCTGCTACTCTGCTTGTGTCATAAATCTTCAAGTGCGCAGTATCTGGAGAAAGTGTCTTATCTTTAGTGGTCTGTAGGTGCTTCTGAAATAAACAATGCATCATTCATGCCTGCTGCCAAGGCTGCAGGTGGCAGCAATTTGCTTGGCTGATCCTCTTGGATAAACCAAGAGCTTCCTTCAGGCAGGCTGCATTCACCTCCACATTTTTAAAGGAGTTGTAACTTACACTTAAGTGGATTTTGAATATTCATACTTTCAGAGTATATTATTTGCATATAAGACAGCCTCACAAAACTTAGAGACTTTTCCAAGTGTTAATTAATTTCACTTACTTGCATATGTATTTGAGGAGGTTGTAGTTGGCTTGGGGCAAATTCTTCACCTGTTTAACCAGTTCCTGGGTACCCTGAGGGACAGGAAAAACAAGAAGCAGAGCTATTAATGTAAATGCTGGAAAACAGACGTGACTTTCCTTTAGGACTACAAAGTCCTCTTTCCACAGCCAAATGCTGAACAGCAGATGATAACACAAAGGGGCTTTGCTTTAGAGGAGGTGTCATCCAGTGTATTGTGCCTTAGCAAAAACCCAATGTGTCCAGAACTCAATTCAGTTCTCACTGGAAATCCTCCTGTAAACCTTAATGGCTTATATAGAAGCCTTCATTTAGCGAGGGCTGCCTGCCTTTAAAGCATGCCCATGGGCATTTGTATCAGTGTACCAGCAGATGTGCCTTCATCTGTTTGAAACTTGGAGGCACTGAGTGTGCTACCTGAAGTTTTAGCTTTCATATTTTCCAGATTCTGCCCTGCATTAGTATATAACTCTGAAGTTCATATAAAGTGTTAGCAAGTTCTCTTCACAGTTTAGTTGGACAAAACAATCCTTTTCCAGCTGGAGAACCAAGGACACCGTTGCAGCTTCAGGCCCAAGAAGTATAAACAGTAAATTGAGGAGAGCAATCTGGAAGGATGGGACTTCATAACCTGAAGCTGTAATTGGACAATTAACCCCAATATGTGAATAGACCAAAACTTATAAAAGTGTGAAAATGCGTGATCTGTCATCCATCTTCAGTGTAGCCTTTGCTGGGCTCTTGTACTGCCCAAGGTGTGTCCTATTAATAAATACCTACTTTATGCCTTTAACTCTGTCTAGCCTCTGTTCTAGGTAGCCTCTCAAGGCATCAAGTGCAGTATAAACACGTTGTGGTAATGCTCAGATGAGCAGAGAAAAGTTTGTTGTCTTAAAAGTGCTAAATGAGCCAATTCAGCTGCCTCCTTTTCAATGATGTACTTCCATTTGCAGTCATTCTGACCTGGGACATACTTCCTCACAAAATTTCTGTCTCTACAATAAATTGTAAGATGACACATCAGCTGAAGGGATGACTTAAACCCCCGAAGCTACTTAAATCATCTAATGAAAACCTCTGACTCAGGAAGGAGGCTATTGTCCTGCCACAATCTCGAGTATCATTTGTTTGTTCCTGTCAATGCTGCTGTTACCCTGGAGATTTGCTTATTTTTGGAGACAACTAAACCTTTTGTAGAAAAACAGATACCAAAGCACAGTTAAGAGTGATAACTGCTAACTAATAATGGAGAAATTCCAGAAGCAAATGGTTCCAAAAAAGTGCAGCTGAACATTCATTTCAAACTCTCCTTGAATTTTTAAGGACTGTGAGGAAGGGAATCTTGTTGGCCAAACTCTTGCATTGTATTCCTGATTCCTCTGTCAGAAAGTCAGAAAGATCTGTAGAGCAGTGCATATTCCTGCCTTCCTCCTTATTACTTTAAATATGCAGGTACTTTTTTGTTCTGTATATCCCAGCATAAAAAAAAGAATCTCTAATAAAACCCTGAAATATAACATTCTTAAAAGCGTTAACCCATTTATAATTCCTTAGCTTAAACACTGTGGTGGTTTAATGGTGACAGTGATGGAGATACCATTAAAAGGCCAGTCTCTTCTGAAAATCTCAATCCTCTTTTGAACTTCTAAAAATTTTTCTATCAAGGAGAGCTGCTACTGATCTGAAGACTAAGGTCAGTTGTTCAGGTCAACCAGCTTTCAAGTGACAAGTTTGAACTAGGTGAGCTAACAGACCTAATTCCATCTTGAATTTTGCTCTGTAACCCAATTTTTTTCAAAGAGAGAAATCAGGATGGTATTTGGCACTATATTTCAAGTGCTCTGAATTGAAATGCCATTGGCTCCACTGGACGTAAGAGAAAACTTTGGAACAGAAACTTAGGCAGCTGTGAACACTAAGAAACCTGACCTTAAGGTAAAAGATGCTACCTGAAAGAAAATAAGGTTCTAAAAATTTATTAATCCATGTTTCCTCACAAGGAATCTCAGGCATGGAATTACACAGAGAATACCTCTATATTCATCGAAGTACAAATACCTGACAGGTAAAAAACAAGCTCTCTCCCCTACTGCAGCCTTTATCAGCTCTGCCAGATTTGTCTTTACCAAGGCCTGGCCAACAGAAGGCAGAGGCTTAGCCTAGGAGCACCATAGTGACAGCACAGAGGAAAACACAAGCTTGACACCTCTGTAGTAACCAACAGCACTGATCATTGTCAATGGCTGCAGCCCAGCAAGCAACAGAAGCACTGTACTCTTATTTATGGAATTTTGCAAAAATAACTCTTACCTCCTTGAAAATGATGCTTTCAAATGAACGATCCCAAACCCAAGGATTTTGTAATGTGTATAACAGATCAGCACCAATTCAGAGCTTCTAGTTTGGCTGGAAAACTACCAACACTTTAGATGTTCATTAAAAAATTCGGACGCCTCTTTAAAAACCACTTGAAACCTTGTGTTCAATCCACTGAACTGCTGTGCGCATGTCTAGAGTACAGGTAGCAGTGAAGGCTACAATGCCACCATGTCAAGGCAGCTCAGACTCATATGAGTTTTTAGGCTTTTGAAGATACCTCTTGCTCTAAATTTTCAAACGCTCCTCCCAGTCAGCTGGAATCAGAATCAAATCCTTTTTTAATGCTGCAGTCCTGCTGAAATACCTGGAGACCTCAGCACAACCCAAGGTCACTGTTAACAACCCTGTTTGCATTAGAACACCAGAGATCAGCTGAGTGCAGAATAAAGATGAAAAGCAATTTGAAAAAAAACTTAGGGGTGTACTGGAGCTAGGCCAGGTTAATAGTCACCACAATAATTCCTATCCGTAGTTCACAGTGTAGCAGCATGAGGTGCCAACAATTTTATCTGAAAGGCTATTTTGCTCTAAGCAATTCTGGGTTTTTTGGGTGTGAGGTGAAGGTGGGCGTACTTAAAATTATATTAAGAGTCCAAAACTATAATTCAAAACTTTCAAGTGAAAAATTAAAAGAAAACAGAACTTCAAACTAAACCAGTACAATTACATTTTGTTTCAAAATACTTTCACAAAATAAGACATCTGATTTTTAAATTCCCTGCTTACCATTACATGTTAAAAATCATGGTTTCAATGAAACCACGTTTCTGAGGGGGATTTTCCATGTGGGAGGCGAGTCAGGCCCCACAGGCTAGGTATGACCTTGTGCTGCATTCTGCTCCGCGTGCTACTGTGCACGTACAGCCTCTCCACCCCTGGTGTGTGCATTCCACCTTTCTGAGAAGGTAAACAGCCCACGTTGAGGTTCCAGGTTTCCCTGACAAAACCAAAATTGCTTATGTTTACAACAGCACCTTAACAAAACAAGTCTGTGCTATGAGCAGTGCTATATTTTGTAAGTGCTCATTTTGGCTATCTAGTGATCCCCATTGCCTTTCAAATCTGAAGGGAATTCTGCTCTACAAGTCATTTGAGTCTGACCTTGCTCACACAGATGTTGCTTCCTAAACTGCTGTAGCCTGTGCAGACAAAATCAGGCAAACAATGTAGTTAATAAGATGAGCAGCGATGTACAATTATGTTTGCCCAATTTGGCAGTGTCTCTACTCTTGTGCAATAGCGCTTCATGGATCCAAAACTTCCCAGTCTGTGCATCTTAGGACCAAAACCAAACCAGCTCCACCGCCTTAGAAGTGCTGTTGTTTGTTCTGACATAGAACAGACATGTGGGGTCTGTAACACAGCACCCTGCAGAGGTGCCTGTGTTCAGTAAGGATAAGGCAGAAAATGAGTAAGTTTTGGAGGCAGTAGACACACACCTCTACCTACTAAAATACAACACTGGTGCACTGGCACCCTTGCTGTGTCCATAATGCAAATGTCCAAGTGCAGTAACATGCTGTGTCATGCACAGAAATTTGCTTTCTCACAGTTGACTAGAGGTTACATTATTTGAGTGTTATTTGCCTTTTAACCATGAAAAGCTTATATTGCCACGTATGATACATTTGATGCATGCAAGCATCTTCCTGTGGGCATCATAAAGGGCAATCTCCACTGAGATTTCTGCCACTTGAACTGAAGGTGAACCCCAGACTCACAGGGAGGAAAAGTTTTTACAAATCCTGCCAGAGACAAAGACCACACACAGAAAAGAGACAGAACCCTGGACCACAACTTACAAGCCCTCAGGCTTTTGCTTCTTTAGCAAAGAAAAGGCACAAGTAACAGCCCATGCAGCTTCTTTAAATTTCTGTTCTAGAGGGCGGCACCCACACCAGACCAGATCTAACGTGCCTTTGCAGTCTGCAAAGGGCTTAGGAGTACCACTATGGATGAAAGAGATCAATAAAACATATTGTAAATTATACTGTTCCATGACTGCCACAGACTTCATAGCTCTTGTCAGCCCTTTCCCTGGCCTGGAAACCAAAGAGAACACCGTAAGATGGCTCTGGCAAAGTATTCATAGAATTATTTTCCCCCATTCTAGGATAATATCATAGCCTGCTTTCTCACAGAGCCTTTCCTCTAAGAAATACAAGGACCCATCAAAGTCTCATCCACCAAAATCCTTGGGAAGGAGAATAAACTGTTCTGATATATAAAATGGAAAACACAAAGGGAGTGACTCCATACAGCTTATTAGTGAGCTAACAGCAAAGCTGGAAAGGGAACCCAGATTTCCTCCTACTTTGCATCTCTTGCCAATTATGCTACACAAGAGCTTTGCTCAGAGGAAAGAAGCACCAGGCTACAAGACTGACTTTTTTAGATCAGCAGCCTGTGATAACAGCACCCAATTCACAGCTTCAGAAAAATTCAGGGAAAGGTTCCCAGGGACTTCATTTAAGACTTGATTTGAATCAGGTTTGAAGAGATGAGGAAAAAACTGTACTACATTGATTCTTGGGAACATCCTCTGAGGAGGCAGATTAGAAGGAACACTGACCTCTCCCTCATCTTTTGAGAGTAGCTGTCCACAAGAAAGAAAGTCTTCGTATTTGGCAAAGGGGATGACAGGCTCTGGCAGCTCTCGAAGGTAAAGCTTCAGGAGGGACGCCACAGTGTGAACATCTGTGTTGCTGCAATAGAGAAGAGGGAAGGAAATTTAGAAACCCACACTACCTCAAAGCTTGATGCCTTTCATTGGGGATGCATAAAGGTCCCTCTTAGGGACAGGGACAAAGTAGGCACACGGAAGGAAGCTCTTCTGCCAGTCATTGGTAGTAGGCAGGAAGGTCTGCTGGGAACAAGGGAAATGTGCATTCTGTCAAGATAGAAATGCACCTCAGGTAACACAGGCAGTGGAAGGGATATGCCCATGATACTGCTTAAGGTAGTGTGACACTGTGGTTCCTCTACCAGTGTGGACCAGGAATGTGAGGAATAGTCCAGGCAAGTGCACAGTGATCACACAGCACTGACAACAGAGCTCTGCATCCCTATTCTGTGAAACAACCTCTGAGCCTCTCACTGATCCTTCCTGATACTCTCCCCAGCCAGCATACAGGTATAGCTGATGGGCTGGGCTCCCACATGCCCTGGTCAATCATTCAGAAAAAATGGAAGAAGTATTTCCTCCAGGTCCTCCATTGCCCTTTGGTATGGCTGCCTGGGCCTGTGGTATCTGGAATTTCCTAGCCCATCTGTTATAATAGGATATCAGCTTTTATTTTCCCTCCCAATCCAGGAACTTCTTTCTCCTATTCTTCTTCCTTTGCTTTAAAGTTAGGGTTGAGGTGTCAGATCCCATGATGAAGATGAACCCTTTCCATCTACCCAGCTTCTAGTGTACGGTGATAAATTCAATCCAATTCCAATCCCTCATTCCAATTTTCCTGTGGTACAATGTTGTTCATCATTGCAGATGATCTCCTCAAAGGCTGAAAGTCTAAACAGATTCTGCCACCAGCTCCTCCCTACCCACCATTGCCCTGACAGCTTTTAAAGAATTCTGAGAAAAATGTATCAGTTTGGGCAAGAGAGCTTCAAATCTTCTGTTCTCTCCAAAAGCTGAGTCTCTTCTATTTAGTATGTTTCTTTTTTGGAGCACACGTCTAAAACCAAACTAGAAAAACTACAACAGGAAGCTGCCAGCAGACACCACTTACTCCTAATCCTGCTAATGCTATTCCTATTAAACAGCTTCATCACATTTGAGAATATCACAGTTTCACACAGTGGTTTTCTTCAGTTGACTATAGTGTTTTACAAAGGAGATTAGTATTCTCATCCCTTTCTTTATTTTTTTTTCCCTTTAGTGTGGAGTTTTAGGCATGGGTGGTGGATCTGGCTATCCCTGAGAAGCAGAGCCCAGAACAGATCTTCAGGGCCACTGGCTGCAGTAAACATTTCATCCATGATGCCATATGAAATACAGCCAGACTTTCAGAGCCATGAAAGTGCAACAGGAACAGACTGCTCTAAGTACTTCCAAAACAGTAACACCTGGCCTTTCATAAGAACGTTGGAAATGAAAGCCTATTAAAAATAAGTATTATAATTAATTGCCAGTCATCACAAAGGTTTGATCCACCACGGGCCAAGCAGGCTATAAGCACCTGGGATATCACTGTAGTTACAAAAGACGTTTAAAAGAGCTGACTGCAGCTGAGCAATAAGAAAGGATATTCCTTTCACTGCACCTGATTTGGAAAGAAGAATAAGGATTTCACACTTCTGCTGCCAAGCTATTCCAGGCCATGCAGAGATAAGTTATAGCTACACACAGAGAAAATTATGGTTGCTAGGAGGAGGAGCATTTCATTTAGCCAGAGTGGAACTGCCTCTCCCTCAGCACTGTCTGTGACTACAGATTGTGTGTATACATGGAGACATGGTGGAAAGAGCAAAAGACAGTAACTGGGACACCCTCAACTTTCCACTACTCAGGCTTGCCTCCTTTGATTCTGCAGTAACCTTTAGTTACTGCATTGCACACCGACTGCCCAAAAGGCAGGTCCTTAGTGTCTCTCTTAAAGGGGAGACTCAGCACTGATCTATTTAGCCAGTCCAAATGCCTGTGGAAATAAAGGTGCTTCCTGCACCTGAGGTGTAAGGTACTGAAAGAAGTTGCCTAGAGGAGCTATGGATGCCCCATCCCCGGAGGCTGAATGAAAGCAAGGCTGAATGGGCTTTGAGCAACTGGATCTAGCGGAAGGTATCACTGCCCATGGCAGGGGGCCGGAAGGAGGTGAACTTTAGGATCCCTTCCAATTCAAACCATTGTACAACTGTATTTTGCTTTAAAAATGCTGGGTGGAGACTGGGTTTATCTACATAACAATGAAGCTAGATAAGGCTAAAGTAAGATATGAAAGTGAAACTTCCACTCCTAATTCATTCCTTCCATAGATACTCCTGTTTCAGAGTGTAAGCGCTGAATTAAGATAATTCTGATTCTGAACTAGAACACCCAGACATTCAGTTAAAAATACATAACCTTTGTTTAACAAAAGATTAACTGAGACAATTTGATGATTTCAAACTTATTTTTTCATGAAAATATTTCTAAATATTTGACACTTCCATTTAGGGAGCAAATAATGTTTGTGGTTAGGAATCAAAGAAGGGAGGTTGGGTGGTCTGGGAAGCTGAGGGAAGGGAAGAATTAGAAGAATGTTCCAAATAAACTCTGAGGATATACTTCCCAAGATGAGACCAAACACAGTTTCTGCCCACGCAGGAGACAGTGCTAGCTCCTCCTGCAGTGGTAGCAGTGTATTGGCAATGTTGAGACTGGCTGCAGGTCCAGGGGAAGCTATCCCCCAAGGTTACTGTGTTGGTAAAACACCAGGAGAACCGTGGCTAGTGAGTTCCAGCAAGAAATGGCACTGGGCCTCCAAGACAAGGTCCCAGATCTGATCTCATTTATTGAGCTGTGGTAAGAGATTAGGCCAGATCTACACAATGCCCTTGGATCCAAATATCCCTGAAGTTCAAGGCCTCTGTTAGGGTTGAGCCTTATTTCACAAAGGGCTGTTAAGCTTTGCACAGTGCTGACCTTCACTCCAGGCAGGATGTATGTATGACAGAGTGGATGAAATGTTAGTTACAGGGTAAGGACAGCATTTGGCTGGAAGGGCCTTGACAGCATCCACCTTTCTGATCATCTGACTGGCTGAGGGCCAGTGTAGAGACAGCACAGCTGAGTGCTGCCCCTTCCCTTGCTGCCCTCGGATGGAGCGCTCAGAGGCAGGGCTGACACTCCCTGCCATGGGAACGGATATTAAGCTGAGCGTCTACAAAACAGCTGCTGGCATAATGGCCAGGTGAAACATGTTATATGGTGGTGACTATTCTGAAACCTGATGACAAAGGAAGAGTCAAGATATTGCTCCAGGCAGATCTGCTGGGAGAATGCAACATCTAAAAGCAGCACATCACCTAGTTCACCTCTGTCACAGCCATTTCTGTGGTGGGATCCCACCAACTGCTCAGCTTGCTGCACCCAAATCTAGCAATGCTTTTCATTCAGTGTGTGCCTAAGCTGAAACACTGAAGGAGCTCCACACAGACCAATGAGCTCTGCTCCAACTCTGAGCTTAATAAAGGCCTCCACACCCAGCACCATTTGGGAGAAAGCTCCATCAATGTTTTCAACAGAGAGAATGATGGTGTGGAAAGAACGTGTAAAGCTAGGATTGTCTCTGCATGGACATTTCTGACAGATTTGACATGTCACACACACACACACCAGTCTGAATTTGGTGATGTCAACTCACCTGTCAAAAAGGGGTTTCTCTCCGCAATCAAAAGAATCCTGTAGGTCCTTGACAAGGTTGGCTTGCCCAGGCATCCGAAAGAGCCCCTCCTCTGTAAGACCTCGCTCCCGAATAAAATCCACACACTGTTCCACCAGCAGCGGGGCCAAGCGCTGGCCATACTTCCGCTCGTACTGTACGGTGTCCTCCAAGCGCTGTCCAAAGATCCCTGACAGCAGAGAGCAAGAGAGACATCTGGGTGTCAGCTTAAACTCTTCCTGAGCTGGTGCTTGGGGCACACAAGGAGGGAAGCTTTCACATGGAGGGGGCAGCCTTTGTGAAGGTCCAGTTTCTAACAGACTCTGAAGAATAAAGCTATTTTAAAAAACAAAGAATTACATGATGAATATTTTTTTCTGCTTAACAATGCTTCAGACTATCCTCTGCCCCAAGCTGGTTTATATCTCATACACAAGAAAGATGGGCTTAAGGTTCTGTTTATGGTTATCCACGGCTGTGCTGGATTTAGGTTGAGTAATTATATTTTCATTGCATCTTCCATCCCAAGAAGACCAAAACAAAGGTTACATTGACTTTATGGGACACATTTCCTTCCTTCATGTGCCCCCTGCTTAGGCTGTCACACAGCTGTCCTCCACTAGTTTGCAGCTGGCCAGCCCAACAGGCAGCAATCCTGCTATGAGGGGACTGCTAACACAGCAGAATACAGCTGTCAACATTAAAACTGGATACTGTGGCAATCTTCCACCATACCAGGAGACACTTTCTATTTCTTTTCCTTTAATTACACTTCTAAAATTAAAATTAAAAAGAAATAAAAAACAGTAAAATACACGCAAAAACCATTGCCCTTCCTACTAAAAAATGTGTGCTGTACTTCTTGCATCTTGAAAATATCAGAAGCACCATATTCTGTAAAGCCAGACTGGCCTAGGTTAATTCTTAAGTCAGATCTGCTGTATACATTAAGTATGAAGCACTGTCTGTTTCTTGGTGGAGTATGGAGCTCCGGGCCAACACCAGCTGCTGAATGTCACTACTGGCATCAGATCTTTCAGCAATGCAGAAGGGGCTCAGGCTGTAAGAGCCAGAGGTCTTAGTTCAATCCCTACCACTAGGAGACTGCTCCATCTGAAAGGACTGCCACTGAGCTGAATCTGAAACTATAATTCTAGCACCCTACAAGGTTTGCTGGAGTAGGGGAGGATAGTATCCAAGTTAATCATGTTTTGGCAATAAAAATTCAGTAAGTGAGGGAATCCCAGAATCTACTCCCAGAATTTCAGATGACACCAGACCAGGAAGGAAATTCTATTTAAGGGATTTCTCAGAGCTACAAGAAGTTTTCTATAGATAGCAAGCATCTTTAGATTATTCATTCAGCACTCAGTTAAACCTGCAGGTGTGGGGGAAAAAAAAAAAAAAAAAAAAACAGGGCAGCGTGCAATACTGGAGTCACACTGTTTCACACCCAACAGTCAGAAGCAGTGTTTAATACTTGCACATATGTGCTAATACCAGGCCAGGGAATTTCTGAAGGCTCTACTTGCCTTCCCCTACTAGTGACCATGTCTTCCCTTTTTTTTTTTTTTTTTTTTTTTTTTTCAGTGCCACATTCATGAGAGGCTGATAACTCCTTAGGAAATTCCCTAACCACCAATCACTGTTTTTCATGGGAGACACGATGTCAAACCATACCTGCTTACTATATTCAGTCCAACCCTACTGACTCCTCAGTGAAACAAACCTCTCATTACCAGTTTCAACTCACTGAATGGAAGCTGCAAGAAGAATCCTGAAGTTCAACTTCCTTTCCCAGCCTGTTTATTATACATCAGAAGACAGAAACTCTCCTTACACCACAGCCTACACAACTGCATTACAGTATCAAAGCCGGAGGGCCATGGAAAATCTCAAAGGAAATTCCCTCATCCTGGCAGGAGGGCATGCCCTGGAGCATAGGAGTAACTTATCTTTATCACTGTATATAGTGGGTTTATTGCAGAGTAAAGGTTTTACTAGTTCTTATTTCTAATCTCTTTGAATTTTCACTGAGTTGGGTGTCTCTGAAGTCAGTTTCTAGGATATGGAATCTCTTTCTTCTTTAGCACAGATTGCTTTATAATCCCATAATGTAGCCCCTCATGTCATGATGAGGCATATCTATTTCCTTTAAATGACACATGTTGTCCACTTTTCTAGGTGCAAGACATAAATTCAGGGAGGTCAGGATGCGGCACGTGTCAGGGTAATAGCAGCCCTCTGTTCTCAAATCCCTACTTGCTGACTGTTTCCTAATGGGTCTGTTTAGGGAAAACTCTGGGAATGAGGTAAATGCTCTGCATTCCCCAGGCATAAAACACATTTACAATGCTCTTCTGTAAGCTCGTGTTCTGATGTTCTACACTTAGATCAAGGACAAAGGCAGTGTCAGACACACACATAAGCAAGCACACACACAACAACTGTATGCATAATCTCCGCTGAAGAGAATCTACTTTTCCCCAGCCTTGCCTGGTCTGTGCTCAGCAACATCTCCAATCCATTTCATGTAACATCAATCCTTGCCTTCACAGTTAACTCGGATCTCAACAGCAGTAGCTTTCTGTGGGTGCAGTCTACCTGCGAGTGACTTCTGGAAACAAATGGACTACAGTCAAACAGAGGCCACCCACACAGAGATTTAGGAATGTGATATTAAGGTATCAGAGATAGAAGGGTGATCTCCTTTGAGACTCAGATGGAGCAGCAGATGGACCCTCCACAAACACAGTGTCACCATTACTGCGGGTGTCTCCTGCACAGCCATGTGCTGGGCACCCCATCTTTCCTCCTCACAGATGGAGATCAGTAACATTTTTCTCCTTGATGAAAACAATTTTTGGAAGAAATAAAGGCACTGGAATATTCTTATACTGCAATATTCTTCACCTCCCTCAACACCATTTCAAATAAGTAATAAGAAAAACCAGGCACAAAACCAAACATGACTGAGGAAGATAATCTGCCTGTCACAGGATGAATGAGAGGAGCTGGGACAAGCCTGTGTTTCTTCTTGTGGGACAGTGTCTGCTGAAGGGCTGTGCTGGTGAGATCACACAGTCTGCACAGGTCATTTTTTGGTAGGAAGAGGACTCGAGCCACTGCCAGGGTGAAAGTCTTCTCGCAGCCCAGCTCTGTCAGCTGCCTCCCACCCTGGCTTGGCAGCCCCACTCTGACCCAACTCCAGTTCAGATCTATGCCTTTCTCTCTCCCTTGAACTTGCACCCTAATTTTCCAGGGAGGCATTAGAGGGGATCAGCAAACATTGCTCAGACAAATTATCTCACCCAAGCTAAGCCTGTTGCTAACTGCAACTGTCCCTTTGTTACATTTTTCAGTTGCGCTGCAGCTCCATGCTTTTTCTTTCTCTCTTACTTTTTTTTTGCTGAGCCATAGACAAGGGCCACCACAGATGCTGCTCAGAAGAAAGACTGCACCCAGGCCAAGTCTTTTGGCAGTAATAGCATTATGGTTGGTGTCAAGAGGGAAAAAGCACAGTGTTACAGTTAGTGGGACTGGAAAATTTGCCTTGGAGAAATTGTTCATCTGTGCAGTGGCTGCAGAACTTGTCCATGGCTTAGTAAAGAAAAAGTAGGGTTAAGATTCATAGAAAGAGCAAGTAAAGAACTATTTATGGAGTGGGCCTGCAAAGGGACTGTTGAAGAGAAATTTGAGATGCTGACAGTTCCAGACTTGCAGAAATCTTTCATCTGAGCATCTGCTGAGGAACCTTGAAGTTCAGGAGAATTATCACTTGGACCCTCTCAGTCACACTGGCAACAGACTCAGCAGATGTGCCTACTTCAGTCTCCCAGTGCCACACAGGGCAAACTGAAGGCCTGGTGTCCTGTGGCTCTGTATCATTTGTCTCATTTCTCTCAAGTCTCAGCGCTTATAAAAGCGATGCAGTAAAACATCCCCGAAACTCCCAGTATATGACAACATCCCCGGTTTGGACAGGGACTGCCCTGCCTTGCAAGGAAAATCAAAGTGGAGCCAGTCACACACAGCCTCATCCACCAGCTCCTCAAGGCACAGGCCTGTTTTTAATCACTGGGCCCTGCAGCTCAGACTGAACTTGGCAGCGCTTCACTCCATTTGATGATCCCACTGGAAGACATTAAAGTCTTTTTTCCTCATTTTAAAGAAGGGAAGCCAGTGCCATCCAGTCACACTCCAGACAGAGTTAAGCTGGAAATAAAGCCAAAAGTTTACTAGCAACCTAAGGGTTAACTTTCCTTGTCATACCCTTATCTGTAGCTAGGCCCTTTTGTTTGGTTTCAAAGCAGAAAAAAAAACCCCACTCCAGCATGCCTGGAACCACATCCTTAATCTCAGAAAGATTCAAGAGATACTAAAAAAAATGAGCTAGCAGAGCTACAGAATTTCTTTCCTCTACTCCAACAAGCTGCCTCTGTTCTTTAAAGATTTAGGTGACTCTTTGTGGAAAAAGCAAGCCAGGAATGATGTACTCACTAAGGCACAGACAGGCTCTCTGTCCTGGCCTGAACAGCTCACCCACCAGCTCCAGGCATACAAAGCCTATACATTCAGCTATGCTGTCCAGACATGCAGTGGGCAGGAAAATATATGCTCTCTGCTACATTTTTCTTCATCAGAGGCTCTGATTTCAACCAAAATAAACTAAAGGCAGAGATAAAGTCAGTTTTTGAGAGGATTTTCTTCGTACTGAGGACTAAAGACTCCACATTTGCTTAAAGTGTGAGAAGTCCAGGCACACCTACGTCAGCTGTATGCACAGCTTATCCCACACATGTTAAAAGATGTGTGGGAAGATAATCAGGCTTACACCTGGATGCTGCTCTACAACAGCACATACACCCGCGCACGCACGCGGTGCCTCACAGACAGGCAGCTCATGGATATAAAGGTTGTGTACGTGCTCACCTGCACAGGTAGGTGCCTGCTTTTACCTTCCCACTTTCATGCTTAAGTTCCCATTTATCTGTCCCTCTCACACATGAAAGCACTGAGAAAAAAAAATCACGGGCAGACATTCAGAAATGCATATGCTTCCACAGCACAAAACACACACAAATTTTTAATTTGTTTTCCCTCCCCTAGCCCACCCAAGCACATGCTACGTGAATTACTGCAGCAGCAATAGAAAAAGGAGTTTCATGGTAGGAGCCATATGCAGCTAAAAAAAAAATAGATAGTCCTAAACAACCTAGCCAGCAAAAGAATGCAAGAATTGGGGGGGGGGTGGGGGGAAAGGAAGCAAAAGACAATTACAAATCAAGAAAAAATGACAAAATTACTTGCCCAGGGTCACAGAAACGAGTCTGTGGTACAATTTGGTGTTCTCTGACCCCGTTCCCAGAACGAGCAGTGTCCATACACTAGAAGCCGATTGCTCTTATCCACATACATCCATTTAAATATTCTGTGTACATGCAAAGAGAAACACCTCTCCCCAGAGCTATCTCCACATGCTAGCTTGGAATCCAGTTGTATTTTTGTCCATAGACTGTGTCCTTCCCACTCCTTCCCCCTTTGCAAAGTCAGCTCCTATTTTAGATTCTTAGCCTCTGTCTAGGGCTACACTTAAATATCTGTTTTTCCTCTATCAAAAGAAAACCATAACAAATCTCAACCCTGGAAAACCATCTCATACCTCTTGTTCTTGTGCAGCACTCCGCTACATGACAGGCGCTGAGCTTCAAGCAGAAACCAGGCAGTGTCAGACAGCAGGAGCGGCAGAGAAAGAAAGTCCTGACTTCAGGCATCAGACACATTCTGAGTCCCAGCACTGGCAGCTTTCCATTCACCCAGCGCTACAGAGCACAGAGCAGCCGATCTGCCCTGGGAGATAATCTCGGCAGCACATCTGGTCTTAGCTCCACAACTCGGCATTAATTATGACTTGTGCAGAAAGCATTTGAAATATCCAATGAGATGCAGAGCTCCCCGGCTCGCTCCGCGCAGGGAAGGGGAGAGGAGAAAGACAGGCAGGTAGGGTCTTGCCCACCCTCCCAGCAGCCGCCAATGTAAACAGCAGCTAAGTATGGGTCACAAGTTTTAACAAAGGCATCCCCCATCGGCTCTGTAATATATTCATGCTCTAATTGCTTGTCAGATCTATTCTAGATAGCTGGAAAAGCTGAGCAACAGTTGCTGTCTGCATGCCACACTTTGGATCCTTCCTGATACAGGCAATATTACTGTGCTGCAGGCAACCTGGTGCCCTGCTCTGGCCTCCCATCTGCTTTCAAAGCAGCAGAAGCAGAAATCTAGTTTTGGAGGGGAACATTTCCCCACAGTAGCCTATGCTCTGAGAGTACCTCCACAGCTCTGAGACATGTTGAAAAGTCAAAGAAAGCTTAGGAAAAGTTACACTCCTTGACCTGTGCAGGTTTTTTGGTGCTTACTGTCTCTGCTTTAGCTATTCCCGGAGAAACTGCCTGAATTAATAGCTGAATAACTGGTAGAGGAAGGCACTGCAACTCCTTACATGTGAACCAATACCCAGGCACTTTACTTGCAGGAAAACATTGACCCCCCCTCAGCTCTCAGGGTAAGAAGCATGTCATTAACAAAAACGCTTACCATGCAATGCCCTGTGCAGTTACAGAGGCCAGGCCTCCATCCCATTCACAAAATGCACTCATGTGACTGCAGATGTACAGCAGTTACCATGAAAAACCCTTGCATCAGGCTTCTGACTAATTTTATCACTATTAGCTAAGTTTTCTTCCTCCACTGGAAAAAAAACAAAAAAAAACAACCCTGTCCACAGCTGCTCATCTGCTTCAGCTGCTTAAATGTCTTTGGTCACTATATAGAGCACATTCACCTGAACTTAGTGACCCACCCCTTGCTTAGCTACACTGTGGGCCAGCTTGAACACAGGTCTAAGAAGATACTGATGCAGCAGACAAGCTATGAGATTCTAGTCAGTGAGACAGTATTGTCCCACAACAGACTTCTCTATATTCTCTGTTTTGACCAAAAGCTCCTGAGAGAAAGAATGCCTCTCACCATAAGTAAAGGCAGCGCTGGGATCAAAAGCTTCAGTTCTTGAACCTGGTACAATTTTTAGAGCTTTCATGAGCAGGGCCAGAAGCTGGGCCTTTGATGATCCTTTCCAAATTAAAATATTCTATGACTGGCAAGATAGTAAGATATTCCTCAGCTATTTAAGGAATACCCAAAGTAGGTACTGCACCCATGGTACTGCACAGCTAAGACACCAGAAGCCCAGTCAATACACTAGACAGTATTTAAACCACAGTAAAGATTACTTAGAAAGTGATGGAAATCCTTAAACCAAAGGTACTAATGAAGTCTGAGTATTCTTCACCCTTTTATTATCCTCTCTTCCCTCGTGGTGAACACAGCAGGCTGCAGGTTAGGGAGAACCTGCCCACAATGCTACCTGGTGAGCAAGACAAATCTGTTTTTAACTGGCTGAGACACCACCAGAATTTCTGGCATTACTGGAATAATACCTCAGATTGTGTCATATCTGCTAATAACATCATGGAGCCTAGGACTCAGTGTTTGGGATGGGAGCACAGGAGATAGCAAATGCAGAATTTTATTCTTCCATTCACTTCTCCATTTCTGTTTTCCATCTCTCAAAACGCACAAATAAGGAGATTCAGAAAGTCATGCTGTTTAACATGGATATTGTTATACCCCAAGTATAATTAACTTGTGAAATTCACAGGCTCTCTGTGTCCAAGGACATAGCACAACTCAAAGCATGATCAGAATTCAGCAGAACTCACAATGCTATGAAATGATGAAGCTGATGCAAACTCTTCTCCAAAGAGCAAACACAGCTCTCTGGTGAGAGAAAAAAGCTGGAGCACAAGCTCTCTCACATAAGCATCAGAACTAAAGCAGAAAATGGCAGCTGCTCAGTGCTGTTCTCTGCACAAGGGAACTCTGCAGCTCTAGGTGTCCTGTGACAGCAACACTGTGCTACACACTCCACAAGTAGCACTTGTCTTCTTAGATGAAACTCTTAATCCTTTTAAAAATATGGGGTTAAAACTTGTGACTTATATATAGCGATTTTTATTCCAGTCTCATCATATCCTGTAGTCTATATATATATTTATATATATATATAATTTTTCTTCTGTGTTTTGAATTTGCACGTCACACTTGGATCCTGCTTTCTCTGTTAATCACATTTGTCAAAAATGAAATCCAAGGTTCACACATAATTACTGGATTGCAGGGTCTGCGGACTCCAGAAGTGTACTTGATACTGCAGGAACAGCAATATAATCCAAATAATTTGCCACACTGCAAATATGAAATATCATCAAAGTTTTCACCTGGAGATCTCCCTATACATATGTGCCAAGGAGAAAATGACTAATGGAGACTGAACTCCCCCTTTCCCCACTGGTAAGAAGTTGTTTAACTCTAGAAAAGCTTAGCAGCTCTTATTTTCTAAAAAAACATTTTAGGATTATAAAATTGCTCAAACTTACACCTCCCATGAACATGCTGCTGGGGAGCTGGAAGCATTTTCTCTCCCAGTGTCATTGCAGGGGGCGAGACCCGGCACTGCTCGCATGAGCTAGCAGCACTGCAGTCATTCTGTTGCAGGTACCAGAACAGGTAGAAGGCATCGCTGCACTTACACATCACTACAAGCCTGGGTTGGCTGGAAAGTTCACTACAGCTCACACCACCTCTGAAATCCAAGCATGTTTTAGGCTTGGCATCTAACTCAGGTGAAATTCAGTCTTGGGTCTGGTTGCAACAGACAGGAATGGTGAACCTGCATGAACTCAGAGTATTTCTCCTCACCTCTGACTGAGCAAACTTGTTGGCTTGCACAGCTCTAGCAAGTGCCCATGGGGTGTGTGTATTTTTAGACGCTGGCTTAGAGGATTAGCTAATGTACAGGTACACTCAAGCAGATCTGAGGGAGCTTGGATCTAGGAAATTGCTCTATTTGTACAGAAATGGCCTAGTATCAATGTAGAATCGTAGCTGAAGTTCCCTATTTTTCCAGAAGGTTGAACCTTGTAAAGACTAATTTTTAGAAAAAAATTTAGAGAAACTTCAGCACTAATGTCTTCTGTACAGAATTTTTCCCATTTCCTCTCTCTCCAAACACTTTGGTCAGATCCTTCTCTGAACAAAATTATGTCCCCACACCCCTCCCCTGCTCTGCACTGGGGTCTCAACCCTTACTGGTGAAATTAAATCTTTTGAGGGTAAACAGGCTTCTGTTTACTGACTGATAAAATAGTTCACTCTGGGTTAAAGATTTGCAAATATCTATGCTCACCTTTCTACCACAGTAGATTCTTCTTAACCCATGTGATGTGTCTTCCCATCTCTCTAAAATATGGCAGGAAAGGAACATACTAAGCAGCACTGTAGAATTACCCAGTGATGGACTGACCAGTTTATGCTCCATACTGAGATTGTAACTGTGCTCACACAGAAAAGACGATAAACAGACCTAAACACCACTCAACCACAGCATTTTGAATCCACAGCCAAACCCCTGTGTTTATTACTCTATTTCTCTTTAAACAAAAGCAAGAGCATTTAGAGAACAAAACATCCAGAGCAGCAAAAATGCCTTTTAGCCAGCAGTGACCGGGACCAACGTGCCCAGGACAACTTTTTTCTTCCCACAGCCTAAGATCATATTTTACAGATTTTTTATTTACTGACTCTTGCATATGTCTCTCTATGTTTAAAAGCCAGCTTGAAGCTATGTCTGTGGAATTGTCTGAAGCTGTGTCTGCAGAAAGCACTCAATCAGCAGGTCACCTCTTTCAAGTGGTGCTGCTTGTTGATGCCCTCACTGTACAGAAAAGCTTTGCAAAAATTCTGGGTGTTGGTAAGTACAAAATAGTTATGACAGTGTAATTGTTGCCACTGGTGTCTCGTCACTAGAGATGGATGAGAATTCCAGCTGTGGGTTCAAATGAAATGATCACAGAGTCTGAAACTTCTAGTATGGAATAAAATTGTTCACCTGGATTTCTGGCCATGGAGGAACCTGGCAGAAACTGTGATCCAGACTCAGCCAACATTTAGCACATTAAGCACTTTTATCCATTCAGATAGCCAAACCAGCTTATATCCTGAAGCTTTTCCACATCTCAAGCCTTCCCATATCCCAGGGTTGATAACCCAATCACAAACATTCATTGAGATGCAGACAGGATCAACACTGAACACGTGGATGTTTATCCAAATCAAGCTTCATCTGTCAGTCTCTAACTTACAGCTGTAAAACTCACTACCGGATCAATTGTATATGGTTTCACTTTGTTGCATCTTCAAACTCAATCAATTATGAAAATTTGTTACCTAATTCACATCTATTTATCTTGATGGTCCACTGTCCAGCTAAAATCCTCCTCAATTTACAGCTTCACCACCCAAGAAATAAGGTCATTGTCTAAGTTCCAGCAACAGCTGAACCTGACCAGCTGTGCTTAGGAAAGGGGTTGGCTTAGCTCCTTTGCAATATAGGTAAAACACTTCAGTAAATTTGTGAGCCTTTAAAGAACAATTCCAGAAGGGGTAAAGGGCTGAATGTTCCCCTCTCTAACTTACAACTGAGAAGACATGAAGGGGAAATGGCAAGTCCAATTACATGATGATGAAATAAAAGAAAAAAGGAGCAACTATGGATGGGAGACGGTAACATTAGGAAGAAAATATGAAAAGAAAGACAGAGTGAATTTATTTCTTCTCAACTCCTAAATGGTTAACATTGCAACTTGCAAGGAGCTGGATACCATTCCCTTTCGTTCAGTAATCACATATTCTCATAACATTCATCAAAGGACTAATAAACAGAAATTAAAGTACTTGCCTGCAAGCTGAGAAACACCACAGGAACACATTTGTCCCATTAATTCTCTGCCAGGTCGTGCAGGGAGAACCACCAGTGTTTTTAAGACTGTCAGCTCCCAAATGTCAAACATGAATCTACTGATTACAGGAACAGTCTCACTGAGAAACCACCAGTGTAGGGGGTGGTACTGGTCAGACTCTGTGCTACAGGCAGCAGCCATCAACAATAAAACAAATGCACAGCCACTGTCAACCCTCCATGGCACATCACATCTGAAGAGAGGAGGAAAGCAAACTCAAGCACCACCACATTATATCTAAAGTTAAACTGCTCTTTGTAAAATGAGCGCATTAAGCTAGTGGCTCCAGAAATCTTTCTTTGACTGTCCAGGTAGATTTATCTTCTATGAACACATCTAATTTTATTTTTAATCCATTCATTCTTTTTATTTTTGCATCTTGTGACAATGAGTTTCACAATTCAATTGTGGTCCGCATGAAACGCTATTTTTTCTTGGTGTAAACCTAACAACTGCATAACTGTTCAAATTCTCCTTGGATGTATTATTTTATCCATCAGACCTTCCTGCAATCTTCTCTTTTCCCAAGACTTTTTCAAAGTTTGGCTTTTTGGTTTTGGGTGTTTTGTTGTTCTTGTTTGTTTGTTTGTGGGGTTTTTTTGAGGAAAGGGCTTCAGACAGATTTTACATCTTAATTGCTTACACAACCACTGGAATACAAGACCATTCCATGTATTAAAAAGTCTACCCTGAGCTCAAAGAACCTCTCCTAGCGCAAGTATCATTCAAATGAAAACATACCCATATGATGTTTCATTTTATCAAATCAGCATTTCCCAGCCAAAAGAAGTTCCATCAAGCGAATCCCATGAAAATCTCTACCCTGCTCACCTGCAAATGTAACAGAGGTGACTTCTGTTTGTAGTTTTTCCTCTACTTGTTATCTGGTTGAACACAGGCACTGAGAAGCTTCCTGTCATTCCCCAGCTCGGGGTTCCTGCTTTTTGGTGCCCCACTCCATGGTAGAAGATAAAGCACTAGAGATTCATTCACTTGGTGCCAAACTTCATCATTCTTCAGAAGCCACTGGAACTAAGCTGGCTAATGGCAGCCAGGGATAGTATAGCAGGGCAGAACTCACGCTGCTGCCTGGGGCTTTTGAAGCCAGTAGTGGGGGATTTTCCTCCTGAGAAGCCCTGATACAGCACTCCAAGAACACCCATTTCTGCTCTGCATGGTCTCCACTCAGCCCAGACCAGCCTGAGCACCACTACTGAACGTCCCTGAAAGCCTGGAGCCAGCAGCTTTTGAGGTGAAATACATGCGAGGAGCAGGGGAGTGGGATCTGACTTCAAAAAGCCAGATCTTTAAAAGTCAGTAAGGAACACCTTGACATGCTTTAATTCTGATTCTAGTTTCAGATACTTACATCAAATATTTCTACATACTATACACCAACCTTGATAAGAATGTCTTGGACCTTTCTTTAAGCTAAACAATCCAAGCCTCCTCAGCTTCTCTTAGCATTCCCTTGCACAATCCTTTAATCATTTTAGTGGTGTTTCATTTGACTCACTCCAGTAACCCCATGGCCTTCTCATCCCAGGCAGACCAAAAGTGGACAAAGAACAAAAGATGTTGAATTACTAGAGCTGAGGTGAAGGCTCGCCACCCTGAATCTGCTGGTAATGCTCTTCCTAAAGCAGCCCAGGAATTTGCTGGCCACAAGGGTGCATTGCTGGCTCACGTTCAACTTGTCCAAGAGCATGCCAGGTCTTCTCTGCAAAGATGCTTTCCAGTCAGTCAGCTCCCCATGTGTGCTGTTGCCAATATTCATCATCTGCAGGTGCAGGACTTTGCATTACTCTCTGTTGAACTTCATCAGGTTCCTGTTCACTCCTTTCTTCACCCTGCTGAGACCCCTCTAAATGATGACACGAATCATCTGATGCACCAGTCAGTCCTCCCAATATCATCTGCAAGCTTGCTGAGGATGTTCTCTGTCCCATTAACCAGGTCACTAACAAAGCTGTTAAACAGTACTGGCCCCAGCAATGCCCTTCACATCCCTTGCCAGATTCAATTCCAGATTGCTTTAGCCTTCCTAAGTCCATTCCTGCATTTCTCTGTATTCCTTCTCTTAGGTCACCTGTCCCTGCTTTCACTTCTACACTTCCTTTTTAGCCAATGAGCTTTGTCACAAGCATCTTGTTCATCCATACAGCCTCTGCCACCCTTGCTCAGTTTCCTGCACGAGGAAGAGGACTGTTCTTGAGACTGAAGGAAGTAATCTTTAAAAATGCACAAGATCTCCTGGTCTCTCCTCTCATGTCATATCCCATGGCATTCTTCCAAACATATGCCTGCAGTCAAGGTTCATGGATGTAATCTTTCTATGTGCCTTGCAGAACGGTGCAGAGCAGTTCTTTTACAGATAGTCATTGTCACCTCTGGCAAGTCTGATTGCTCAACATTTCAGATCCCTCCTTAACAACAAATGAGGACAAGTACCTTTTCCTACGTCAAGGCCGTAACATGACGGTAAAATATGTAGGTCATACAGCAGTAATAGAAGCTCCAGATATATCTGACAGAGATACATTAGGAAAAAAAGAACATAATCAGGTCTCAGAAACAGATCTTAAAACATTCTCTGTTGTAAACAGTTCTGGCAGCAAGATCCACTCCATCTTACTTCAGCTGTTGTATCTTAGTTTCCATATTTACAGGTGTACCATTTGTGACACTTCTGCCCGGGGGAACCAGCCCCTCCTCGCATCTGAGATGACCCAGGCATCCCCAGTCCTGGGCAGATACCTGACCTCACAGCCCCCATCGTCCTTCTCTTCCTCCTCCCTGGGCTGGGCCCATCTCCCAGCATTAGACAACAGCAAGAGCAAACACCGAAAAAGCTGCATCAGGCGCCAGCTATCTCGGTGCAGAGATAACAGCAGGTATCAGGCACAACAAACACCCAGCGCCGCTCCCACACACCTGGGGGAGCCTGCACAGGAGAAATCCACCCTGACACCTCCTGAAGGGGCTCCTCCTGACCCAGTCAGGAATCCTACTTGAGGCTGTCACTCTGTAGGAGCCCGCAAACAAAGAAAGGGAGTAGAAACCACCTCTGTCTCCAGACTGGGCAAATAACAGAAGCCACCTCCCCCCTCCTCATCATTACCTCTTCAGTGGTATTTTAGCATCTTAAATTCACTGACATGGCTCTAGGTTTATGCTGCTCTTACTGGAAAATTCCCATCTTACAGGTGGAAAAATTAAAATTCAAGACTCCCCAAAAGTTAATGACGTATCCGAGCTCCTAAATAGATTGGCATCCTGGTGGATATGCATCTAATATCAATATCTGACCCTTCAAAACAGTCGTGTTTGCTCTCATGCAGATGTTAACTCAAAGATATTTACTCATCTAAAGCAGGATCCCTCATTAGCCCTATACAGGCCTAGTCTTCCATTACTCATGAGAACATTGAGCCAGGAATTAAATTACACCTCAGACACTTTGTCCCATATCTTTCAGCTCTCCCCTAATACAAGATATAATTTCACAGGGCCCTGGTTCCCAAAAAAACCCCATTCTCTGCACTGTTTTCTGGCAGAAGAATAAAGAACCCACACATCATGGTTTATCTGTATGGGAAAGATGTCTGGAATTATTGGCAGTAAACCAGCTTCCTCAGTGGACATTTCTTCAGACCCCACCAGTTTAACAATAACTATTCCTCGTGAGTAGAAAAACTACTCACAAAGCTCTGGCAACACAAACACGTTGTCACAGGGTAAAGCTCTTTATGATTGCCTAAGGGAAACACATCCCTTCCAACCTCCCCTCCATCATAAGTAACTGACGAAACTCGGGATGAAGAGAAGGAGAAATTAGGATAAAGTAATGGACAAAGAAAGGGGCTGAAACACATATTTCTGGCAGAGAAGTGAGGAACTGCTCATGGCAAGACAGAATATGTAAACAGAAGAAAACAAACACAAAGATTAACACAGAATGTTTCTGTCCCCGTGCTGTGCTTGTTGTGGGCTGAGCTATGAGATTTATACCACCTGACATTCAACTCAGGCACCAAAAAGCTTAGGTTTTGTATCTCATGCCCAAAGATTCAGTCTTTATCTTCAGATAAAGCTCTGTTTTACAGCTGATGTGGGACAGAAATGAGGAAGACACACAAAAAGGAACTTCTTTGCAGTGGCTGCACCTCCTCAGACCAGAAGTACAGTCCTGTCACACACTTGTACAGGACCTCCTCTCTTCCCCAACCACATCAAACACTTCGAATGCATCCAACTTGGGAGGGCAAGAACAAGGTCATTCTCAGCCCAGCCTATGGCCACAAACCCTTCAATTTAGCACTGTGGCACTGCAACAAGCATTTCACATTAATGAGCACCCACTGAACACTGAACAGCAGGACTGTAGGACACAGAGGGACTCTCCAGATAAGCTTTTAGTGGTGCAAACTTGGAGCAATATGTGTCACAGAGGTAAGAAGGATCATAGAAAATAGTTTCAATCACTCTGTATCAGAATGTTCTCCAAAACTCACTTCTATCAAGTCACTGTGACAAACTTCTTTCTAAAAGACAATCAAAATGTATGGAGTACTCTCAAATCTCAGTTTACAAAGTCTTCTGCTCTAAATGAGATGTATTAGACTTGAGAATTCAGGAGCCTGGAACTCAGGGAAACTTGCTAGAGATTATTTTCCCTATAAACAAGACGACTCTTCTTCATAAAACTTAGGAAATCTACGATTGTATTTTAAGGCCACATTTGAAGCATATTTCAAAGAACACATTCCATACAGCTTTTAAACCTGACTGTGTCTTCAGTATCAGTAATTTGTGATCCTCAGCAGCTTTGGGGAGTTTTCTGTTTTATTTTAAGAAGCCTTTGCTGTTCACCTTTAAGCACAGTTCATATGCCCGCATCAACACATAAGAAGGTACACTCAATATTTTTTTATTTATGTTTTTTCAATACATCAACAAAGATTAAAGTGTGGTTAAGCCTCCCTTTTTATCTTGGCATAATTCATTTTTACATCGTATCAACCTTCTCGGCGCTGGATATTTGCATATTAATAATAAAGCCTGCTTTTTAACTCCTCCCTTTAGCTTAATATATTAAAAAGTGTTGAGAGATAAGACTCTCAAATTAGTGGTGGTGGCAAAGCAGAGTTCAAATTATTCCATTAAAACAGAGACAGCTATATTTGTCCTCCCACATTTGAGTTAAGCTGGAATTTCACCTAGAGAAACTGTCCTGCTCTGATCATGAAGGAGAAGTTGTAGGTTAGATCATTTCCCCAAGTTGGCTAGAAAACATTTGGGAACAACAGTTTGAATATCTTCACTGTTTCCCAGTTATTTGCATTCCTATACATTCTTTCCGAAGTGCAAAGAAACTGAGGATGCAGCTCCATGGTTTCTTTAAGCCAGTTTAGGTGTGGGATGCAGTCAGAATGAAGAAGCCTGCCCCTCTCCATGCCATCACGTCTCCCCATTGCCTGTGCTGTGCTGGAATTACTGGTGTACACGGTTAGCAGGGCCAAGGAATCAATCTACCTACAAACTTATCCTCCCCCTCCTTTATTCCTGCCAGGTCGTTTCCTGCTGCACAACTCAAACCCACCAGTATCAGCAGAATGAAGCGCAGCGGAACACACTCTTGCCAGGGGGTAGAAGACCACTCCTGACAGTAGCTGGCACTTCACCAGCTCAGAGAAGTGGCCACAATGTCAGAATCTGCTCTTGCAGCTTGGACTACAAAGCAGGCATAGTCGAGATGGCTTTAGGCTAATGCATTTGAGTATTAGGGCAGAGAGCTCAGGCTAGACTGACTGCCCAGCATGTACCCATGTCCTTGGCTTATTTTTATCCACAGAGAGAGAAAAAACACTGATACACAACTGCAATCCTTTCTTTCCAACTCTGCAAATGCCAGTGTTTCTCTTCTACAGAGCTTAAGCTTGCTCTCACCAGCAGCCTTTACTGACTTTGATCACTGAACCAGATCAAGTCTGCGGGATGTGAAAATAGCAACAAACAGAAGCTGCTGTATTTTCCCCTGCACTGCTCTAATCTCCCCTGTGCTGCCTTGCTTCCCCATTCTCATTACTGTTTTTTGATGCCTCATAAAGCTCCAGTTCCTGGAATCAATGTAAGAGTATCTGCCTCATTTAAAATCCAAAATATTATCTGACCACTTTGCAGAGAAATTCAAAGGTAAAGAAACTTAACCAATTAATTAGGACAATACTGGCTCCATAAAGAAACAAACAAAAAGGAAAATCCATCACTACTTTTATGCCATTCTGATATTTCTGTTTTAAAAATATTTGGATTTTTAATTATTATTTTAATTCTTAAACATCTCTTTTGAAACTACTTCAAGAGACTGACAAAACACAAGCAAAACGTGAAGCCAAATTTGCACTGATACCAGCAGTGCTGATAATATCACGCCCTAATGGCTAATACTAGACAGTGCACCACTTACCATGACTGAATGTCTCCTTTATCCTCACAGTATTTCTTGAATGTACATTGCAAAGTTACAAAATACACACCATAAGGTCAGATACAAGTGGCTTCAGAAATACCAGCTCCGAGACTCCTGACGGAGGGCATGCATTGACCCAGTCTAAAAGACCCTACACTGCGGACTGGAATTCAGAAGTGAAGCAAAAGAAGCACATACTCAAGTTTGAGGAGAAATTCTGGTAGAATAGTTTTCTACTAGCAAAGAGGACTTTTTCTGCCCACAGCACAACAGCATCACATGTAACCTCAGATCAGACACAAGCTAACTTTTGTACCTACACCCTCCTGCTAAGTGAAAGAAGGATATTGGGAAAAATTGCATCAGTAGAGATTGTATCTCCTCCAGACAAACCAAGTGCTGCTACCCAGAGACTCCAAATTTCAAGAGTTACTTGAAACAAAACAAACCAAGCAAACAAACCAGACAAAACTGACTAACAAACACTGTGTCTTCTTAGTATATCAAGGTCACTTTCCCCCCCTAGATCCAGGAAAACTAGTGACTTCATTTCAGCAAGAGTAATTGTATTACCTAACCATTATCTGGCACTTTTTAATCTGTACCTCTCAAAAGAGGTCGACAGCCCCATCTGCATGAGATAACACTATTTGCATGAACTCCGTCAGTAGTACCCAAGTCACTTCAAAGCACAGTGTCCAGTACCAGGCCAGCAGCTGCTCTCACCAACACCAAACCCAGAAGAAAACATCTGTGAGTCCTCGTTCTGTGCTAAACTCGGAACACAACTCCTATATAATCTACTGACTTGAGAATTCCAAAGATTGTGTTATAATGTCAATAATGAAAGTCTGGATGTTTTGTTCATTTTAACCACAGAGACTGTCAACAACTGTATTACCCTGCAGGTGTCCACTCTGCCTGATCCTCTTCTTCCTCAGGCTAGACCCCCATTAAAGCCAATGGAAGCTTTGCCTTCTCAACTGGGCCCTACATTAACTTAATTAAATTTTGCTGTCTCTGGCTTCGTGGATGTTCAAGATGGGCATCTGCCCTTAGGGAAGAAAACTGAGGTAACTGGACAGAATCTTTCATTCCCATAAGGTCCACAGAATATTTTGCTGTAAAGAACTGAATACTGACAATAGTGGTATGTTTGTTACTACCACCCATACGCTGTGGATGTGCACTTCCCCTTCATTCCTGTCCATCCCCTAGTTAAAAAAAAAAAAAAATAAAAATCCCCATCCCTTGCTTCAAAACACTTCAGACAATCAAGAGCTTATCTAGACATCTCAGGGATTTTACAGTGTTATACATATCCTAGTATCACAAAAATATGTTTTACCTTGAGGCAAATGTTTTAATTTATGTGCATGTGAGCTATTTGCAATACCTCCACCAAATGGAGCCCATATAACCCGTCGGATGGCTTTCACCCAATCTTCCATTTCATTCTGGGAATTAGCCATGAGCAGGAAAGCCTCATGATTGACAGGCATCTTTTCCCGGTCCCCTGCACCACCTGAAAGACAGAATACAAATCTCTTTTAGTATCCAGTTCAGAAGAGAACAACCAAAGTTTAACACTGCCAAAAATCTCGGTAAAAATAATCAAATTATTATTTTAATTGAGCAGTTTTACAGACAATTCCTGCTGATGTGCTGAGGCACCCACAGAGCACAGGTTGATAGAAGATCAAAGCAGAAGTGCAAAATATGCATTTCCAGTGTGGGAAACCTGGAGATGTTGCATCTGCTGTCTCAGCAATAAGAAAAGCAAGAGCACAGGCCGTAAGGCTCTATAGGAAAAGAAAGAAATTATTCCACATACCTGTACTGAGAGATTTTTACCTAAAAGAAGGACCAAGTGAAGCGTAAGAAATTTTAAAAGGCTTCAGATGTAGAACTCACAAGATCATCCACTTTCTCCAAGTCTGGCATATATATAGTCTCAATACAGAGAGAGACCCACTCTGATTTTGGATCCAATTCAGAAAAAAATAAAGACCTGGGAATATGATTCTGAGTCTTCCACTTGATGTAAAAACTTTAGGAGCTATTAATGTTGGTGTGCAACATCTCAGAAAAGCACTGACCAGAACACCAAATTCACTCAAGCCATCACAAAAAGACCCCGTCCCTTGTGGATACACCCATACTTGAAGCATTTTGACCCTGCTTTTCCTGTTTCATTTTTAGGTCAGCACTTACTCCAACAATTTAAATCCTCCCCTCACCCTTCATTTTATGTTCCAGAGCTGGATACAACCTAAACACAAAAAAGCTTTATTAGAATAGTCCCTGGATGAAAAGGCTGCTGATCCTGTCCAATTCAGCAGCTGCATCCCCAGCACCCTGGAGCTTCTCCATCACCATGGAAACTGCCTTTGGCTTTGCTACGGAGATAACATCTGAGCTGTGTGTCACTGCCATTTCCACGCTTACATGGCTTTCAGCACCTACTGGCAAGCTAAAGCTGCCAGCCTGTGCTGAGCAGCTGAGATTGCCTGCCCGTGGAATTCAGAGATAAGAGCAGGATGATGGTATGCTGTGGTTTCTGCAGAGCTGATTTAGCATACACAGAACATGTGCTCCTTAAATCCTTGCTAATCTGGGGAAAGAAGCAAGCTGGGAGCTGCCTGCAAGCCAAGGAAGTAGTTTTTCTCGCTATTAATTACTTTCTTGCCCTGACACACTCATGGAACATTGACTGATTTGCAAAGCAGAGGTGGAAAAATGAGATGCATGGGAAGTATTTTGTGGTGCTCCGAGAAGCAATTCACTAAACTGGGAAACTGAGGCAGTCTTTCAGTAAAGAGGAGAAACAACAGCCACCGGGGACTAGTCATGCAGCTTGAGAGAGAAAAGCTTTTTCCCCACATGTGCCCAAATCCTCTTGGACAGTCTCCCGTTTTTTAATTTACTGAATTATTCATATTCCTTAAGGTATATAAAGAGAAAAACTCTCTAGCTCAAGGCTAGGATGCCAGCATCTGAACAGATCGATGTCCCACCATAATCCACTGCAAGGATGACATACTTCATCCTTTGCATACAAAACCATCCATGCAGGAAACTGCAGTCCGTGAAATTCCTGTCACTGTCTGAATCCTTTTTACCAAGTACTCAGCCTCATGGTGAAGGCAGAGGCTGTGAAGTCTAATTCTTGCACCTCACACCCAGCAGACCTACTGACAGGGCCTTTTTTACTATCAAATGTTGCATAGGAGACAGGATTGAAAGAGGCTTTGCACAGCCCTCAGTACACACCAGAAATGGGTTTCAGGATGCGGCATTTGGCAGATAGACGGACTGAGCTCAAGCTAGGCCATCATTCTTCAAAGGAATGAAACAGCCTCAAAAAGGCATTTACTGTATGGGTCCCACCACCAGCAAACAACTGAGTTTGGTCCAGGTAAAAATACATCTTGTTCTTAAGTTTAAAGGGATCAGCTGAGATCTTGCCCATTCAAGACATGAAGGGCAAGAAAAGACCAGAAGCTTGCTTTAGAATAAAGCACAAACTGTAAATTTAGTGGAAGTAGTTGCACTAGCGCTTACAAAGATTCCATAAGAAGCACAATAAGCAAAGAATGAAGATGATTTACTGGACTTCTGCAAAACTGGCATCAGCATCTTCCCAAGGAATCACTGTACCAGAGGGACCTGACTGCAAGACCCCTTCCCATAAAGATGGACCAGCCAGCTGCTTTCTGAACCTTCACAGACAGCTTTCATGCAAGCATTTAGGAAAAAAAAACAAACAACAACAACAACAACAATAACCCAAACAAACAAACAAAAACATTTATACTTCTATTCGAGTCTGCAAAAAGCAAAATCTGGATGGGAAAAAAAGATTTCTGTACACACCAGACCTGAGATTCTGCCAAAGACTACATATAGTTCCTCCATGCTTGGCTTTCCCCACTGAAACTTGAAATAGGAGCAAGGTCATGACCCTCCAATCTGCCTGTGGGAGAGTCAGCAGTGGCTAGACATGTAAGTACAAGCAAATGAAGGCAACTCCACACATGAAGGCCAGCTTAGGAATAAGAATACACTTCAGAATTGCTTTGTACATTAGTACGATGTGACTATGCATTGGCAGAGCATGAAGGCCCACCTGTAAACATTTTTCTTTTTAAATAATATTTTACTCAAATTTCTTTGCGTACTTGGCTGGTTCCTTCTACTACATCCTTGAGGCATCAAGCAGGAAAATTAGGGTTTCCTAAAAGGCAGAGTTCAGACACATCTCTCTACATTCAACAGCTTTTCAGTCTTGGTAGTCACAAGAATGAGAAACAGCTGAATTCAAACACCTAGATCTTCTCAAAACAAACAAACACCAACCCAACCACCCTCACAAACAAATAAACAAACAGCCCAAGGAAACAACGTCACAAGAAATTTCTTAGAAGTCTAGAATTTTACCTGAAATTCACAGATGATTTTTTATGGGCTCAGACACAAAGCAGGATCCTATCACGGCTATCAGGTTTGAATTGAAAACACAACATTGTAGCAATTCAAACACACTAGATTTTAGGAATTGTTTTAGGGAAACAATTTCAAAGCTTCCTGCCCAGAAACATTTGGCGACAGAATTTTAGTTTTGCCTCTCACAGTGGGATGAAGTTCACATTCAGATGCTGAATTCACACGGCTTCTCTGCCGCTAAGGGAGCTCCAGCCCTTACTACGGTCAACCCTGAAGCACACAAGCTCTGCTTCTATTGTGTGAATCAAACAGGGTGTCTGGCCACTCAGCATCACAATGGGGAAGAACCCTCTGTTAATGATTTTGAACACAGACAAGGGTTTTTCATACCCTTGAACAGAATTTCTCGCTCATCTTTAATCAAGCTTCCATATAAACAAGACTGGGCCTCAGAGACAAACCCTGCATAGCTCAGGATTGCCATGGGCAGACATTCCTGTCTTTTGCTCAGCTACTTTCATCTCCAGAACAGAGACAAAATAAAACTGCAAACACAAACAGAGTGCAAGAGTCTCAACAGATGTGGAAGGAACAGGGGGCTTAACTCTGGGGATGCACAGTCCCTCTCCTTTAGCATTAGCCTGTGACCAGTGGATCCTGCATTCAGTTGCCTGCTGCAGACTTCCTGTGTATGCTGGACAAGATGCGCTGGATTTCATCCTTATCCATGAAGCAAGTTGGCAGCTCTATTTGCCCCTCATCCAAGCATACAGAAGCCAATAATTTCAAGGGTGGGAAAGGTGATAGCAACCATGTCGGCATACGTTAAGAGCCCAGAACTATTGAGAGACTTGTTTGGTTGTTGCTCCCCACCAAAGGGGCTGCAGGTTCCAGCTGACTTGAATGCTTTGTTGCCCCTGTCCCTAGGTACCTTTTTCAAAGTGTTTTACATACCCTAGGAGGTATCTCTGCCTGTGGGGAACAGTTTAGCTCCTGGCCCCCAGCTGCAGTACACAAATGCTCTCTCTCTAGGACCAGACTCACACAAGTTGACAGAACTGCTCTCCTCTGCCTCCACTCACAGTTTCTTCATTTGACGTGGTCTGGGTGCCATGACCTGCTAATGGCAGCAGTCACCTCAGAGCAATGTCCGCCTCACAATCCTTAGACATGATCCTCCTTTCAGCTTTCCCCCCATGCCCCACAAAAGGGCAGGTTAAACGCAAAAACTCTGGGAATAAATCTTGCTAAAGGTGAGATTGGGTGCTGGAACAGCAGCAGGAGTCAGTCACAATCTACTCTTCAATGCCCTGTTTACTGAAAATTATTTTTTTTACCATCCTTAGGTAAGCACTCACTGGAACATGCAAAACGTAAGGTATAATTTTGTTACATTTACTTGTCCTGCCCTGTGTTCCTGTTCAAAGAACCTGCAACAGACAGGCTGCTCCTCTGCCTTTATACAGCTCTTTCCAGTAAGGAAAAACTTGAATTTTTGGTTTGCCTTGAACCTCATTCATTCAAGCTTAACCTTCTTAAAGATTACTTGAGAAGCCAAGCCTTAGATCCCCTTTGTCTGTATGGAACAGAAATTCATGGGGAGCAGGACTGGACTTCTGCATGGGAGATGAGACTGCCTCATTGCATATAAAAGGAGGAACTTTTATATTCTCAAGCAAAGCTGCTGTTGGGTTCTGAAGCTGGCAGCTTCTTTCTTTGCTTAGGGAACTTCTTTTACTTCCACCTCCCCCCTCTGACTTGCCTTTCACCCATTTCTTACACCATTCCTCTTACCGATGCGCTCGTGTGTTGTCCTTATATGAGCCTCCAGAGAAGTTACACCATCCCAGTAACTTGTGTATGTGTACACATTGACATGTTTGTTTAGGTGTTTGCCCTGCTTTGGTGTGGAGAGCAGCTGCAGCATTTCCAGCGGGAGCGAGTTGCAGCTGGCGGTGCGCGGGTGCTGCTGCGGCGCGCGGAGGCGAGCGGCGGCTCAGGGCTGGCCTGGGGAAGGGAGCCTGGTGGGAAACACAAGGCCCACTGACGTGTCTGCCCTCAGTGCTGCAGCAAGTAGCAGCAGGAAGCCTTTGACTGCGGACAAGCAGCAACAAAGGTCTTGACAAATGGTCAAAAACTAGCACTCGCTGCTGAAAAGAACAATTGCAATGATTCACCTTCCCTGACCTGGTCCTTTATGATTGGCTTTAAGGTGAGTATCAGAATTTCGGGCTCAAATCCCTGACAACGAAAGGTGAAAGATGAAAATTAAGATGAATTTTGTCAAGAATAAGGGTAGCTCTGTTAGATGAGATCTTCATTTGCACAGCAGGAAAAAAATACCAAAGTAAACTTGATCTTTGGATCAAGAAACGAAAGAAACATCAATGAGTAAGCAAAAATTCATTAAGAATGTTTTGAATAGACAATTGAAACCTAATTCCATTTCTTTAGTCTTTTTACCTTGATTCCAGCTAATGTTGAACCTCTACCCTGAGCACTTTCCACCCCAAAACAAAGGTTTTCAAGAACCTGAATGCTGGAGGTAGAGACCGTGTCTATTAAAGCTGAATCCTGGGTTAACCTGCCAACAGCAACAGTTAAAACTTCTCCTTTTTTTTTTTTTTTTTTTTTTTTTTTTTTTTTTTTTTTTTTCCTGAATTATTCTTTAATAGAACGGGAAAATTGCTGGGAATATGAAACTCATCTTGAGATGATCCATTTAGGCTGGCTGAGAAGAGAAAAAAAACAGAAAGCAAAATCTGAAGTAGTCAAGGAGTGAGATAAAAGCAAGGAAAACTGGGGGTTTCCCAGTATGGGTATGATCTGTGAGGAATTAAACAGTACAGTAAACAGTGATGTGTGCTTGCCATGAATTTTTGGTTTGTATCTTCACCCACCCATCTATTTATATATGGAATATGTGAGTTGGAAGTTGATTTGGAGCTGAGTAAATGCATAATCATATTTCAAAAGGCATACAAAACTAAGAAAAAACAAGGCACAAAAATTCAGAATCGTGAAATGCAAATGAAAGAAACAAGCTTTGAATCAAAATACATTCACTGTGCCACAGTTCCAATGCACAGCTTAATAGCATTTTTTCCTAAAGAAACAGTCACCTTTGTAGGTGAAAGGTGTTTCATTTCCACAGTTTGGAAGGAGCTTGGGGGATTTTAACATTCAATATTCATTTGGTTGTGTCAATGAGAAAAAAATGAAACCTTAAATACCTTTTATTGTAATGAGGAAGTTCAGCTCAAACTGACACAATTCACATTTTCTTTGGGCAGGATTTACTAGCGTGCACTAAAATCTCATTGACTTCTCAGTCAAATATTAAATGCCTAATTTCCTTAAGCACTTTTTATTTCACCAAGTACCATGGTAGTTACAAGGAAAAGTTGATGAAATTTTCCAAGTCAAAAACCACTGCAGAGGATTTTGATGAGTCTGTAAATGGTTTTTCAATACCATATCTTAGCCCTCATCCTAGAGAATAAAGCAAAAGCAGGCAAACACTCTAAAGCCACTGCCATCTATTAAGCAATCCCAAAGCCCTGTGATCTCTTCTCTCCTCCCATGCCTTCCGTGGTTTCAGAAGCCATTAAAATGCTTTAAAAATGCACCAACAAAGAGATGAGACCTCAGAACTGTGGTTTCTTATGCAAAAACATCGGGCAAGATTTAACATGAACAGAGTCACTAATAAAGCTTCTCTGTACTGGTACATGGACTACAGAAAACCCTTATAAACCTAAGGCTAGCGATCTGTGTCAGTTGTCAGGATCAAGTGTAGGATTACTAAAACTCTATGAAAGAAATGAAGATCAAACTCAGTCTTTGGCCTGTAATACATAAAACCTGTGTCTGGCTAGCTTGACTCCCTTGCCTGGAGATGTATTTCTTGATAATACATGTGACCTTATTACTCTCATCTTTTATCTATTAATTAAAGTGAAGTACTGTTTAAGACTACCAACCACTTCAAATAAAGCAATGCCTTGGAAATAAACAAAACCCATATTCCAGGCAGGCCAAATGCTAGTATGTGATGTCACACACCAGGAACCATGGCAAGCAGAATAAAAAAGATGCAAGATAAGAGGAAGGAAGAAAAATAACTTCAAGTACTCTTCAAGGAAAAGTAAGTAGAATTGAAGCCAAACTTCACCTTGAACTTCTGCTTGTAAAACCTGCTCGCGTGAGTTCAGAGCTGTGTAATGTTTGAGTTTAATTGAGCTGATTTCTCCTTAAGGTGATTTATCTGCCTTTGTCTGAACTTCTCAAAGTTTCAGTAAAAAAGGCTCAAGCATTTTTAAGTTATATTTCTGGCATTAAAAACATATTTATTGTTCTAGTATACCCACGCTCTTGCGTCTCTCTGTTTTCAGTCATTTGCAAATTTAGAGAAGAGATTACTACTATGCTGCCTGGGATGTGCTGCTCACTGAGGCCATAGAGTACAGCTTAGGTTGGCTGAAGTGACTTCACAATGGAGGAAAGGCCACGTCTACTGCAGCAGGCCAATATTTAGAGCTCAGATGAGCCCAGGTACAAAATGCAACTGAGTCCATTTTTGTTCCAGGATGCAGCATCTCCCTTGTACCACCACAGCTTAGTCACTAATCCCTCCACCTTCTGCCCCCAGCTACTTTGCTCCATAAAAGGAACAGACATTAACAATGATCACACTGCCTCCTCAAACACAGAGGTTTCAGGAGCTTGTGAAGTGTGCCCCCAATGCTGTACTATAGTATTTCTATAAACAAGCTGTATTATCACTGCTTTGTTATCAGCTTCTACTGGCTAGCAGCAAGAGATGAAAACTTTCCAATACGGCCACAGCTAATTTAGGAGGCCAGCAAGGAGGAGTCAATCAACAATAATTAACAATGAGGAACAACTACTACATTGGCAGTTTCTAGGAGCTGCATGACACCATTCCACCTTTGTTGCACCTTGCATGTTCCATCTCAAGTGTGAATTCCAGAGTATCAATATTCTAATATGTCCTCAGGAGTTAGACTGAACCCTTCTGGCTCTTGACTCAAATAATATTTCCTGATAGGAAATTACTGTGGAGATTGAGCATGTTCAATTCAAAGCCTGCATCATAACAGACAGACACTTCTTGGGTGGAGCTCTCCCAGTGCAATGGCACATTCACTGCCTCTTAGAGCAGTATCTACTGACAAAGGAGACAATTTTAAGGTACAGCCTCTGCCCATGCTAACACTGTTTTCCTTGCCAGAGCTCCTAAAGGAAAAGAATCTGAAAGTGTTGGGAGCCTAGGTATAGTTGCAGTTCAGCTTCTTCCATTTACACACCCTTGTGCTCCAGAACTCACAAACCTTTCCTTTAGAATCTGTCTGACATGTCACCAGCTCTCAGGGAGCTGTTCACACCATGATTTGTCTGTCTTAGAATAACATAAGGACAACTTCTACCCCTATCTGAAGTTGTGCTGGGGGAGGAAAGAAGTAATTTCACCCCCTCGTGGAAGAAGACCTGGTGATGGCAACTGGAGATGACATGGGAGAGCAAGGAATTTTTTACCTCAGCACATTCCATAACATCCTTGTATCAACAGCAGGCTGCTTTCCCTCATCCTCCTCTCTTCCACTCCCCAAAGCTAACCCTTACAGACTTTCCTCAGCGTATTTCAGATCTAGAGTTACAATGAGCCCATTCCTTTATGGTGATGGTGTGGAACTGCTTGGACTATGTGACTACAGTCACTTCAAACCTCTGATCCGAAAGGAGAGGAAATGAATTTTTTCTCAGGCCAGCAGAAGACATACACTCTACAAGGAGGAGATTCAGGTCAGCTGGCAGGAGTTGTGTGTCTGTCCCTACAAGGCACCTTGCAGGAGACATCTAAATTAAGGCAAACTAATTTGAGGTACAAAAAAGAAGTTACAAACGTACGTACGAAAGGCTCAGAAAATAGTAGCACAGCCGTGAAAAACAGGCCATATGGTTCCACGTGGTTCTCCAAAGCTGCAAGTGCTCGACACTTCTGAAGAATGTATCAAATTATATACTCCAACTGTGGTTATGTTTACATGCTATTATAAGGGAGGAAATTCCTTCCTGACCAAAGATGATGATACTTCACGCTTTGAAAAATCTGAATGAAAATGACTGGATAATTTTTATGCATTACCATGCAACCACAAGTAATTTTCTAATTCTCATAAATTTCTTCAAATGTTTCACAACAAAAACAAAAGTTGAGGAATTTTATATTCTGACAAGAAATTACCATAATATCAGAATAGTGAAAGCTTATCTATTTTTCATTAATAATTTCACATTGGAGAGATAATATCCAAGTTTTGCTCTCTTTCTGAACTGTTATGCTCGCATTTGCCAGGTCTGCTCCATGATAGGAATGAAGCGGTTCATGCCTTCTGAATGCATCTCTCTAGAACCAACTTTTCTCTCCACCTTGCCCCTCAGAAGCCTATTTTTTCTTTCTCCTGCACTTAATCCACCATGAAACCAAAGACATCCTCACTGTTATTTTTAAAAGACTACACGTCTTTCATCTTACCCAGTGCTCTAAACCTTGAACTAAGGAGAATGGAAAAGAAGCCATCCACTGGTAAAGCTTAGGCTGCAGATGCCAGAGCTTTTAGCTGAGCCTGTAAAGACTCTGATTCTCTGTAGACTGAATACAGAGTACTGCACAAATTCAAGCCAACCAATTACAAACATTATTATCTTCTTTAGTAAAGTAACTGAAGCTTTACAAGCATGGTTTTGGCAGCAGCAAATTAATGGACTATCATTAAGGACTCAACAGTTGCAGACTTTGTTTTTACAAAAAACGAAGCTATTTGTCACATTAACACAGAAAAAGGACTGAAATGTGAAAGCATATATATTGTAGGCCTTTGGCAAAATGTTGACAACTTTGAGGAAACCCTTGCCAATACTAATGATGAGACAATGCAGATAGAAGTCCTGCTGATCCAGATCCAAATTTAAGAGCTGAAGGATATTCTGATCCAAGACTAGCCTCGTTACAGTTTGCACAGACTGACAGTTTTACAGCAGTCTCCTCCTATATCTGGCTATGCATTGGCAATCAATATATCTTCTAAACATGTCTGTATAGCACACAACATTCTTCACTACCACAACAACGCTCCTTGGGAAAAAAAAAACGTATATACGTGTCACTTGGGCCCAGCACTGCAGTCGCTCAAAACGCAGCTGTGATGGCTAAGGGACTCCAGGCTGGGCAATGGGAAAAGCTGGGCCTCAATTCTTTGTGCTTTAGGACAACTGTCAGTGAACTGCTACTGGAATAATGCTTAGAAACATCAATTCTAATTCTGTCCACTTGCTGGCAATGAACCAACTCCTCCCAGTTAGCAGCATTATCAGAACACCCATGGAAGTTCCTTTGAAGTGGTTAATTATTAGCTGATATAGCCTCACTTTTCAGAAACATGCTGCTGTAGATCAGATTTAAACAAGAAATGAAAAAAACCTGTTAGGTAAACAACAACTCATCCTGAGAAACGTCTTCAGCTGGTGACCTTGTTCCCACTGCAGTTCAAGGGAATGTTGCACAGAATGCTTTGACTCTGGATTTCCCAGTGGAAGCTCTGTCTTGCAACATTCACTGCCAAAATTACGTACTGATTGTACCCTTCTACTGCATCGCATCCCTTTGGCTGTGTGTCTCCATCACAGGCCAAAGACCTGCACATAGGTAGTGTCATCTGACAAGCTGGCACAGTCACCTTTGAGTTGTAGAGGCAGAGAGCGAAGCTCAGGTGCATTACCTTAGAGATCACAGTTCAGGCAGACTGCTCACAGAAGCACAGTTTAGGGTTTGGAACTATTCACAGCCTTCATCCAGCATTACTGTGCAAGATTCCACTCCCACAGTGCAGGAAGATCACCAGCACCAAGACAATCAGCCACTGAGCCCTTGCTGCCCAGCTCCTCCAAACAGCAGCTTCTGAGCTGGTGCAACATTTTCCTACCTGAGCATCTCAGGACTCGTGGGCTAGGGTAAAACCCAGTGAAGTGGCATCCCTCCCACAGAAATCCTGCAACTTTCTCTGGTCTTCCTAGATCTGCAAGGCACTGTAGTCCACTTGTTCTGTCCTGATAGTCTCTATCCAGAACAGTTAGCTGGCAAAAGGAAAATCCTGGTATGTGAAAACCTGGGTCAGCAGCCTTCTCTCCACTATACCAGCAGTCACAGTCTCTTAGCAAAGCATACTGACACCTACTGAGGGCTACACTATGTTTCCAAAATGTCCTCCAAACAATTGTTTATGTTATTTTTATGTTATTTGAAAGTTTACTGGTCTGTCATGTTTCAAGCAAAGGCTACTGATCAAAGTTAGGTCATAGCCCCAGAAAGACAGAGTCTCTTGATTAACAAGGGAAACTAAAAGAATTTCCACAAAGGAGCACAGAAAGGAGACAAGTGCTCAGGAGACATTACAGCTCCCAGGAACCTGCCCCAAAAATCCTGAAGGTTAACACAGGTATGTACAGCCACCAAGTGTAATAGAGAAGCTTTCTCCTGGTGCGAGAGTGTATTTGCTGCATGGTTGACCATGCCTGGCAGCCAAACTCTGTAACTACACCCCAGTTATCTCTGGAGCAAGAAACGTTGCACATACAGTTTACATGTGGCCATTTAAGACCCACATGTTCTGGGGAAACCCAGCCATCAACATATTTTATGATGTTCAAATACAGAAGATGAAATTCTTATCCCAAAGAACTAAAAAGCCTTGCTCAATGCTCGTTGTGTACACTACCGGAATGGAAATGCCAGCATTGCCATTTGAGCTGACTCTGCCAGTGGTATGAATAACAAATTAAATCTAATTACACATATTTAGGCCACAGAGAACTAGAACTTGCATGAGACCAGCAGAATATCACCCTCACTATTTGGAATGCCCTCTATAGGCAATATATTTGTGTATTTTAATGCTTATAGAAGCAGAAGGCCCATTCTGAAAATGCCGACATAAATTGGGCTGCTGCGCAGATTCACTAAGCCCGGCTGGTCCACTAAGAAAAATGCAAGTAGGAAACAGGGCACATGTATCTGTCTTGTGAGCCTCCTCTCTCTCCTCACCCTGCTCCTTTCTCGAGAGCACAGAACTGTATGCAGGCATTGCACACAGAATGTGTCATAAGAATTTGTCTTTGTACTCAAAGGCAGAGTAACAGCCAGAAACCAGGATCTGCTCAGCCAATGACAGGGCATGTATTAAAAAGCCTTCCAGCTTTTGTTTCAAAACAAAGAAATCTTGATAAGCCTAAAGGCAGCAGCTGCTGCCAGTAGCATGCTGCCTTCCTTACCTTGGGGACACCTGCTGAGCTGCTGCTGTTTAATATTACATTAAAACAGCAGCTTTTCCAAATAATTAATTATGTATCTTTAGTGAAGCTGTGGTACCCAGGGGGCTGAGAGGACGTGGTTTGGAAATCGAAGAGCCATTTGGGTTAATGGTCTGCAAGGCTGGGAAAAAAATTACTGATGGCTTCATGATTTGACAGAGCCCCAGTCAGGTAACAGAGGGAATGAGGGGAGCATAGCAAGTTCCCCCTACTCTTCCCTTCTACACTCTTTTAATTAAGAGCAATCAAATGAGTTTGAAGGTCCCTAAAAGGAGATGCACCTCTAACACATAGGGAGAAATAGCAGAGCTATAACTTGTATGGCTTGTGACTGCGACCAGTTTCAGTGAGCTAGTACTAATGACACGGGAGGTTCCATTGTATCACATTCTTTATTTAAATGATTCATACTGCGAAAGCAGAAACCCAAGACAGCAGTAAACTATTGTCTTCAAAGTCTGGTCTCTGCCAGTTACCTCTCAGTGAAAACTCAATTCATGGTCTCTGGAGCAAACCTGCAAGTTGTCAAACAGACACAGCTTCTTCCAGCCTTCCAGAGAGGTTTCAATTCTCTTGCCTTGTTTAATTTAAGATCACCAGTCAGGTGATCTGGCTACCTAATCACGAAAGCATTACATGCTTGTAATAATCATAAAGAAGGAGCATATTTCCAAATGCACAATCTAGCACTTGTAAGCCTCAAATGCTCCTGTTTGCAGATATTCTAGTCCTGTCTGTGAGTCTAAATACAAGGATGGCTGATTCTCAGGAAGCCAACAGAAAAAAGAACTCTTTATACCATACTACTTATCCTAAGATCAGCTTCATCTAGTCCAGTTCTGATACTGCTCCATCCAATTAAAAACATCCAACACAGCTTGGACGGCCTTTTTCAAATATGGAATAGCCACACAAGAGTAACTTCAAACCAATTTTGTCACAAGTATATGAAAACAGAAATGCTTTCAGTGTATGCTTTAGCTATTAACAAACAAATTAAAAGAAGTAAAAAAAAAAATAACAATTGTTCTCCATTGTTGGAATACGCTTTTCACGTAGAATTAAACATTAGTGTTTTGGGATACCAGGCAGAGAGTGATATTACTTTCTAAGATTATACTGCACATTAGTGGAGAAATGCCGTCTCTGTATTTAAAAAAAAAAAACACCTAAAAAATCCTTTGAATGCCACAATGAGAAATTCCTCATGAGAAATATCAGTGGAGAACTGAGATACAGAGACACTCAATGATTCCCAATATGATACTAATTATCAGCTAGCAGAGTCAGAATAAAAAACACAACTACTATATCTGGGCAACCCAGATTAATCAAACATCGATTCTCACAAAGCAAGGAATGCTGTTTAGAGGGTTGATTGTGTGGAACTGCAAAGACAGTTCCAGCAAGAATGAAAGAAAAGAAGCTGAACAGCATGAATATTGTTCTCCCAGCACAGGATAGGAGAGGGAAGGAGACCATTTTCTCATCAAAGCAGTGCTCTCAAAACAGGAAAGTCACATCAGAAATTTGGAGTGTACTGTGTCTCACAAAGCTGCTCCTTTGCTCAGCAGCTCCAGAGCTTGCCTGGCACCTCCTCTCTTTGGAGAGCATTAACTGGTGAGCTGAAGTCACCACTCTCAGCGGAGTGCACATGGGTCACGGAGAGGCAGCACAGTGCTGGCCAACTCTGCCTCTAGAGCACTGTGATTCCTGGCAGCACTGGCATCTCTGGCTGCTGAATCCCAGAGCCCTGTGGAGACAGTGGCCCAGATCCCACAAAAGCCTAGACACTGATTGAACAAAGCCCCAGTTCCACTCAGAATTTAATACTGATGAGGGAGATTTGCACCAGAGCCACATGGCTCTGCAAGTCGTTTACTGGACAACAGACATGTCTCTGTGGTGTCCTGCCAGCTCCTGTCATATCTCCTGGCCCATGGAGTCCAGCACACCGTTTCCTGGGGGTTCCAACCACTCAAAACAGTCAGGATCCAGACTGTCTGTGGACTCATCCTCCACACCCAAGCACCTTGCTTTTATCTCAGATACCATGGGGTATCACCATTGCATGCTGGCACCTGCTGCATCCCAAACTTATGGAATGGGTTTATTTGTAGGGATTATGAGACTGATTTCTAGTCAAGGAAACAGTCTTAGTAAATAACGCACCAGTTTAAGAAGAAAGAATTATCCAGGCCCTTTTCTGCTTCATCCTGATGCTTTTGTTCAACTTTCTGAACGGGAGCATCCACCAGGTAAGTGCAATAAGGAGTTTAATAAAACACAGAGGGTTAGGTCACATTGCATGGGCTTCAGAGTTGAAAGAAAAGCCACACACCACCGCAATTTCCAGGTCCATCTAATGATGAATCCATCTAGCTCCTTTTTTCTCTCCTCTATCCCTGCTATGTCGAACTGGAGATATATAGCTGGGTTAACTGCACGAAGTATGAAGAGCAAAATCACAGTGGCCCTTTTTCCACATGACTGCCACAGATGCAGAGCATCCTCATATCCACTCCTGTACCATCACCCTCAAATCATATTGTTGTATGGATTGAATGCTTCCTTTCACCAGGATAGCCTTTCTCAAAAATTTCCATAATGTGTATAAAATCATCCACCCTGCGAGCACATCAGAGGAGGAAAACAATCAGGCACAGACAAAATGAAGCAGGAGAGGTAACAGAGCTCAGGCTCAAATCCTTCCTTTAGCATGACCAGCCTTGGAGGTCCCCAGAGACAGAAGCTTTAAGAACACTAAAAGCAAAGCTGAAAGTCTAGTGGGTGGACATCATAGAAAAACGACCTAATTGTCAGCCATCAAATATCCTGAGGATGCTGGACGTGGGCTGCTCTTCTCAGGCAGCAGACAGCAGCCAGCAGACCCCCTCCCAGGAGTGGCAGCCACATCTCTTGTCTGTTGCACATGGCATTTTCCCCAGCAGTTCCATTTGCTAAGCACAAAGGGTGAGCCCTCAACATTAAAGAACACTCCCCTCCTTTGAAGTTGAGATTGTTTGGCTTGCTGGCTACAAACTACTTGTGCACCTTAACCATCCAGCTTTGATGTTCTGTAAATCTACAGCTGTAGGAAAGTAAGGACCACTTGGCAATAAAACGTTCATTATTAAATTCTTTTGAATTAAAGTGGAAAAGGCTTTTCTGAAGCTGCCCACTTTTCTTTTTTGCCCACTAAAAATGAAGACATAAGTGAAAAACTGACAACGACTTGCCAGATCAGAGACAATTATGACTATATGATATTTTAAAGCCCAGTTTAAAATAGTATTGAGCCAGTAATCAGGGAATGGCCAAAACAAGCAAACAAACAAACAAAAATCACTGGAAAAAGACACAAGAAAACTGAAGGTTTTAACAACAGGCTGCAGAGACTAATAAACAGTTTCATTGTTTTGATGCCTTATTTAAGGTGTCTGTGTGGATGTGACTGACCAGAGTTTGATGAAGGTTAAAACTGAAAACAGGAAAAATAAATAAATTTTAGAATCTAGAATCTAATTGCTGCATGCTTATCAGAGGGTGTGAGTAGGGTAAGACTGTATAAACAAATGAGACCTGCAGGAAGTCTGCATAGCAAAGGATGCACAGCAAGAGAGAACACTGTACTTTGGCTTGGCTGTTTCATTTCAGACATGTCTGGAAACTCTTGCAGCCTCCACAAAAAAAAATAGAGAATTAATTCAAAACACAGTGTGGCCTGGCCTGGAATACAAGTGAAGAGATAAAATGGTGCCTTTTGAGAATAAATCTTACTGGGAAAGAAACAGGCTTCACCTACAACCTGGTACAAAAGAGCTAAGATACAAAATCCTCAGATTTCAGGCTATAAGATTTTGGAGAATCAGTTTCCAGTTCTCATCTCTGCTGACCACTTTCTGTGTTAGCCTGGGCAACTTCCCTTTCAAGGCTGAACCAGGAGCATTTACCTGGGAGTTTTGTTTCCCATTCAACGAATATTTCTGGCCATGAACTTGTCCACAGCCCAGCTTCTGTCCCTAGACCATCTGGACCTGCGGGCAAGAGACCACAGATCATATGCTAATCTCACTGCTCCTGATGGTTTTCTCCTTCCCTGTTCAGAGACACAAAGAACAGCAAGGTCAGATCCACTGGAGCTCACGGCTGCTACAGTTTTTATTCATCCACATTTTTGATGCTGTGCCTAGGGCACTCTAATCATTTCATGCCTTAGAAAAACCACATCTACTTACTGGGAAGCATGTCCTTATTCACACGACAATAAAACCCTCTGCAAATGAAGTGCTTTATGAAAGGGAATTAAGGGGGATTGCCTTAAGAACTGGATGGGAAGTGGCTCAAAAGCTATCCGGAGTCCAGCTTCTTCAAAGCAAGATTAGTGACAGACTGATACTGAACAGCTCTTGGAGAAGCTCAGCTACCTCAGCATTTCCCACTCAGACACACACTGCTTTAGCATTGCCCTGAAAGCAAGAGAAAAGACAGCACACAGCAGAGAGGGCAGCAGAAGGAATCAGGATCCCTACCCTGCCAGCATGCCTGATTCAAGAGGTGTTCTGGACAGTTTGATGGATTTCGCAGATCAGATAGGTTTTGGCAGGAACAGGCTCCAAGAGGAAACACCCTCAGTTCAGCTGAGAATTTCCCTGTTGGTACTGACTCACTAAGAGTTCAACTGGCTGCTGTTCCCTAACATCCCTCAGCTGTCTCTCAGAGGCCCAGCCTTACCTCTCCTGGCTGTCCCATCAGCCCTTCCCTGCACTGCAGACACAGGTAAGAAAAGACGCTGGACAGCTGGATCCCGTCAGGAGAGGAGCAGGAATCATCCTATACCCCCTTTGTAAAGTGGCATTTTAATGTACACACGCACAACAAAACTCTAAAAAATAATTTAGCACAATCAAATTAATAATCCAGTTATAATTTTTCTTTTTACTTCTTTCTAATAAAAGCTTTAGTGAGATAATTCTATCCTTAGGAATTTCTGAGCTATTGTGTAAATTTGTGTACATGTGCATGCATTTCACTCAACAAAACATCAAATACTTGGAACCAGCATCTACAGGTCAGCTTAATTAAATTATCACATCTCAACTGTTAGTTCTTGTGCAATCCCATTTTAAAATAGGAAACCAGAAGAAAACACAATGGTAATGTAAATTTCTTTTCTTCAACATTTTTTTCCCAAAACATTTTCTTCAACTTTACACGAGTGATGAAAACATGTAAAATTCCCATCTGCATGTATCCCTTAGAAAAAAAATCATATTCAAACAAGGAATTAGAGAAATACACATATTAAGTAAACACATGCATACATAAATGCCAATAATATAAATTAAAAAAAAATATATATATAATTTACATAATAGATATAAAATTAGTCAGGTGAGCAAGTCAGATTCCTCAGATGCTCTGGAACTAATGTATGTCCCAGACACAAGAAATCACTGCCATTTGCCTTTATGCAAACCCTGTATCTGGAGTGCTGCCTAAACAACAAATGTCACAATGAAGACAATGCAAAGGAAGAAAATAATTTACAGCCAATGTGTGTATTGGGAGTTTACTGCACTGTCAGTTTCTACAATGCTAGAGGCAGATTGCTCTCACAAAGAGTTTTGTGTGTACCTGGAGAAAAATCAGTATTTCCTGAAAAAGCCCACACAGCAAATCACAAAGCGAACCCCACAACAGCAAGCTGAAAATCTCTGTGGAGTCATGCACTCAGGTACCTCTACATGGGAAAGATACTAAGAGGAAACATGCTGTTCCTTCACTATGTATCATTTATTTTATTATTTCAGTGTAAATTGAAAATAAACTGCTCCTTTTGTACAAAAAATAGTGGACCATTACTCAGCTGCCTACTTAAACTTATTTGTAAAAACAAACACACATATTCTCTGTTACTGTTTTGTTCTGCATGAGGGATTCCATCCCTGTGCAAAACACACGCTTCATGTTTAAAGAGTTAAACATCCTCTCGCTTAGTCGGCTTTTCTGAATGTAAAATGCAAGATAATAACATACACTGTATCTTGAACCAAAACTGCACACAGCATAACAAAACCCCCAGTGCTAAACGACAGGCAGTATGAATAGATCCATTTCCACTGCTTGTTAATTCAGAATAAATCCTTTACTGTGACTGAAAGCAAAACAGACAACACTAAATACACCAAAAATATAATGACTTACCCTTTCGGAGACACTTGTTTTTCTTAAGGTATTTGGCAGTGAAAAACGGCATGGCTGCAACACTAAGGTTTCAGCCAAAGCTGACCTTTTATTATCAAGTGCTAAGAGCAAAATGAACAGACCAAAGAGAGAAAGCAAATTATTATACCAGATCTTTAAAATGCTCAGAGATGAGCAAAGGGAATTCAGAGTGGGATAAAGTATGTCAAGTTGCACGGTGGGGATTGCAGATATCTTTCTGCTCATTAGCACTGCTGTTCGAGTTATTTAAAGTGTGCTCGGGGGAAATGAGGACAATTTCCATGACAATATGTACAGTATCATATAAGGAGGAAGCATTTTTTCAGGCAGAACTTCTGCATTACTCAGCTGCTACAGCAACATATGTTGAAAAGAAAAAAACCACAACAGGTTTGGATAACATAAAAACCCCCTGATTCTATTAACCAGTTCTTGTCTTGTGTAGAAAAAGTAGCACTACAAATCTCTTGTCCTGTCACTGGGTTATCTTTCATTTCCTTCTTGGGCACTTCTGGCTATCTCCTCATTTTCACTTAGGCAGAAGAAAACTTGATTTGGGATGTTTTGATTCCAGACAGTCATCTCACTACCCAATGCCTCAGTTTCCCTGTTTTCCCTAGGGCAACAGCATGACAGTGCCTTTATTTAAATATATATATATCTATCTATCTTTGAGACTCTCAGGCAGTAGGTAATAAGAGAAGAACCAGGGTTTAACCCCATTGCTTTCTCCTACATGATTACAGCTGTTTATTTCCCCTTAGTCCACCATGATGCTTTTAGGTCTCCTAAAAACCTTTTGCTTTCATTCAACCAAGATGACCTGATTTTAAGATTCAAGTCTTATTCCTCTTGCTTCTGCTGCCTGTCTGGATAGTTTAAGGTGGTTCGGTAGTGACTTCACATCTTTTTGAATTCCATATAGTTGGGACAGTACATTTAACGGCAATGACATTTATCAGTGTTTGTCTCCTTCTAGTCACCCACCTCTAGTTCACTCAACCACAGCCTATTGGATGGACAGGGAACACCTCATTCCTTGGAATATAAAGGACAATGCCAGAAACTTGAGTACCCAGCCTTGGGCATCCTAATTTTTCTATGCTTCAAGTCCTTCTGTGTGTAATGACCCAAGGATGGAAATCACTCTTTTGAAAGTTCACGGATTTATAGAAAATGCATGAATGCAAATAATACACACTTCCTGTGGTACTTTAGCTCTTGGCTTTTACTGATTCCAGCTTTTTGGGAGCTGCCAAGTCACCAGTGCACTAAGATATGAGAAAGCAGCTACTTGTCAGCAAGGGAAAATATTTATAATCTATAACCATTAACCCACTGACTGGATTTGAAGTCAGATTCCAGACTGGCAAAGGAACTGATCCAAAGGAAAGCAGGACTACTCTTATAAGGTAGAAGAATATACTATGTTATAATGAAGACTGTAAAAACCAGGGCTTCATGAGATAGAAAGGCCATAGCTGCACCTTTTCTTGAACCATTTGTTGCCAGCATGGAAAAAAATATTAACCTTTTTTTGGGAAAGACAAGTTTTATGCTCAAGAAAAACCCATTCAGCATGCCATCTGAAAAATTTCACCACAGTTTAGCATTCATAAATCCCATGATATTCAATAGGATGTGATCGTTCTTGTATCCATACCGTCATACAAAAACCACCTGAACCAAACAACCCAACAACTGTCTGCTTTTTCATTAAATACTTTTGAAATCAGCTGACAAGATTTCAGGCATAAATAATTCTTCCACAGCACACGTTAGGCTAAGGTCAGGTAAACCTGATATTGTAAAATCCTATTTGGTTCTTAAGCACATATGGAGCAGAGAGGAACAGTAGAAAGGAAAGAGATGAGAAAAGAGTCCCATGAGTCAGTGGCACAGGCAACTGCCATCTGTGAACCACTGCAGGCTGTGGGTTGGACCTGGGGAATGCACAGCGGCATAGAAGGAGGAAACATTTTAGCAGGTATAACTACTGCATTACTCACCTGCTACAGCAACACACCACCTTGGAATGGGGACCCAAGCTTGCTATTGATCTGCCTTGGAGATGGCCCAATCGACACCATATTTAATCTGGAAGCACTGCCTGATCTTGTGTCATCCAAAAAAAAAAAACAAACCCAAACCAACAAAAAACAAAACAAAACAAAACAAAAACCCCAAAAAACCAACCAAAAAAACCCCACAACAACAACAACAAAACAAAACAAACAAACAAACAAAAAAAAACAACAACAAAAAAAACCCACACAAAAACCAACCCCTCACACATTCTCCCAGATTCAGCATAATTTATGGCCTCACAAATCTTTCCATGGATATCTGGAAATATTTTGGGGTGTGGGCCCTTTCCATCACTCCTAATTCCTTCCAGCAGACCCTAAACAAAGCTATGCTCTAGAATCTGGTTATTTTGAAAGAGAAGTTTAGCAGTCAGGATGAACTCTGAGTTCATCTCTGAACCTCATGACACTTCCTCATATTATCATTGTGTGGTACATGGCAAAAGATGTCATGCCCAAACACCCCTCAAAAGACCAGCTTCCTCTTTGACAGCAGACCTGTCCCACACTCAGTGACACACCTGGAGTTCCTGATGAGCGAAATATGCCTCTTTACACTCAGTAAACTTAAAATAAATAAAAAAAAAAAAAAACAAACCCCCCCCCCCTACACACACACACACACACACACAAAAAAAACAAACCAAAAAACAACGAACCAAAAAAAACAGCCAAAAAAACCCAGTAAAAACCACAGCACAACCACAAGGGAACTCCCTTCCTTGCCAGTTTAACACAGGGTCAAATACAGACTAATGCAGTAATCCCTCCCAGCTGCCTAAGATTCTGGCCCTTCAATGACCTTGCACAAAACCCTAGTGCTTTTAACTCCAGTACCCTATATTCTGCCTCATTTCCAACTCACTCTGCCCTTGGAGCTAAAAACAGAGGTTGCCCTCTTGTTAGACTTGCAGCTTCCAGGGAGAACTTTGAACTTATGTAAACAAACATTTGTATCTCTCACCCAGAGCTATGAAACACAAGATCGCGCTCTATCCCTTCCCACCTCTACCACCACAACCTGCTTCAAGAAACCCTAAGACCTTGTATCTTCATGATGAGAGAACTATTTATTCTTTATCCTCTAGTGCTCTTCTGCTGCTCAGGCACAGCTTTCCTTAATCAACTCTCCAAACAGACTGAAATCAGGTAAAAATTTCCATCCTGACAAAAATCTGCAGACACCAAGGACAGCATTACTTGGACCCAAACCATCGAATGTTATCATTCACCCACTGTCAAGACTGCTTCTTTTAGTAATGCTTTTAGAAAGGGCTAGCTACAACTGGGACTGACTGCAAGAAATCTATTTTTTTTCTGTTATGTATCATCATACCAAAACCACACTAACATATGATTAGTGGGTTTCTTCTCTTTTATTCATCCTCCTTCCTGCAACTTCAAATCCTGATTCAGAGCAAATGACTTGGGAGTGCACAGAGCACAACTTTTTCTATTAGCAGGATTAGCAGTGTGGAGAAAAGCACCCATGACTCTTCATTACTGCATTTTCTGTAACAAATTTCAGTATCAGGTCTCAAAACACTTTACTGAAAGACATCATCATCTTCTCAGTTTTACAGATGGGAACTGGAGAAAGGGATTGTGACTTCTCGATAACCGCCACACGACTAAAAAAGGGAACAACAGGGAGATTTTTCTGATACATAAGTGAGCAGCACATAGCTTTTTGGTTCCTCTTCTCTCTCCTGTGGTCCAAGAGGATTTTACCATCTTAGATGAACAATGAAATGACTGAAAACAAACACGAAAACTTCTGATTTCTATTAAAGGTCATTAGTTGCTTGCACACGTTGCAATTTTCCACTGGATTACAGCCTTGGGGGATTTTCTGCTGTTATTTCCCTCTTGGGCCCAGTTAGTGTGAAACTCCGAGAGAAAGGCAGTAAGACACTACCTTATTGTTACGAGATCTGATCACAGGTGATAAGCTGTGCAGCTCTCACAGCCCCTGAATGCCAGTGAGCAGTGGGCAGGGGGGGCGGAGGTGCCCTCCATCACGCAGTAACACGATGCTGTACAATGGCAGCTGATAGAGAAGCTGCTCCCTCCCTGACTCCAGCACCGTGTCCAGGCTGGAAAGGGACCAAGGATCTGACCCCAGCATGGTCAGTGAGCAGGCAGGTGGCTGTCAGAGGATGGCAGCGCTGTGTGCCAGGCAAAAGGTGCTGTGCTATGCAAGCCCAGACACAGGAGTGATACCAGGTGCTGTAATAATGCTCACCTCAGCCTGCTTCCATACCCTCAACTCCTGTTTTATCAAATGAAAAGATCATGCACTCAGGGTACCAATTTAAAAAGATTGCTACCCCCCCTACAAAGTGACCAGGAGAGATTTCTATCTCTTGCTGATTGGGCTGATAAAAGCAGGGGGTTTCTTTCCTTTTTGTTTTTTTTTCCTTTCAGCACTTTAGAACTAAGCCTGCCCTAGAACAAGCAGGGTCATTTTAGTCTGTGACCACATACACAAATTTTATTTGCAGAACAAAGGAATCTCAGGTCAATTAAAAAGATCCTGTGGCTATAATATTCTTCTGGGAAGATGCCATCTACATATGCTTATTACAGCCACATAAATCCCACCCCCTCATTCGCCTCAAGCAAAGTAATTGTCTTTAAAAGCAAGCAAAATAATTATTTTTCCAACATACTTGTCATCATTAATTATGGCCAGAATAGCCAAGTAGGAGCTCATGCCCAGGCTTTTAAATGCTTGTAGCTAGTTAGCATGGCTGCCTATAACTTTTCAGCTTTTTCTGCAATGTTAACATTAACATACTGTGGCTTCATTAAATCAAGGCACCCACTGATAGGCTAAGTATGATTTCATCTGAGAACACTGAGACCCTTCATGCTTATCTGTCCCTTACCAAGGATGGGGTTTAATTTATGCTAATGTATAAGTATATTCAAGTGCTGCTGGCTGTATTCCTAATGTCACATTCAGGCAAACACGTTCCAGTGAAGAATAGATATTTTCAAAACACAACAACCGGAAGCTGCAGGAATTAAATGGCAGAAATCCACTGAGTTGAAAGCATTTCATAGGCCACTTTTGCAAAGTTATGCAGCATTAATCTACAAACACGGAATACTAGCTTCTGAAAAAACAGAATGAAAACCTTGGCCTGGTTCCTGTACTTCTCCCTGAGCCAAGTCTCCCACTGAAGTTGATGGGACTTTCCCTGCATAAAGGCTACAGGGTTTGCCCTACTTTTCTCTTTTTTTTTTTTTTTCCCTCGTTTAACAGGACAGGCAATGGTAGGGAAAGAGATGCTGCTACCCTACTACATGGAAGCTAGATAGATGTGCTGGGTGATGTGATGAAAACCTACCTGGTTCAGAAGACTACAGTATGGTGGGAAGTCCATAGATAGTTTCCAGAAGGCATTTTTATCTGAACTGATTTTTGAATGACATGTTTTTAAAGTAACAGTGACTTTTGTTGGTCAACCAGCCTGAACACAATCTGGCTTCTGAACCATTGCCACTCCAGGCATTCATAAATGTCAGGTCAACGTAACAAAATCAGGAGATGGGGTTCCAACCAATGGGAATTTTTATTATTTATCTTCTGGTTTCTGAGCCTTTGCAGATCCTATTTTGTATCTTTATTTTAAATCCATAAGAATTAAGAGACTTGTTCTTTATTGAGGAAAGCCGCAAGTTTTACATAATCATAGTATATAGAATTAGGGTTTTCAAGGGAAAACATGCACAATGAGACAGCTTATGACTTTAAGCCTATGTATTCTAAGCAGGAAATCCCAGAGCCTGGTCACATTTGCCTTAATTAATTTTAGAAATGAAATAAACTAAATTATTCAGGTACTTAAAACAAGATGAGGACAGACATACCTACAGCACTGACAAAGCAGAACAATACAAAATGGTAAGCATATGGAACTTAGCTGAGAGATACTGACACAATAATCTGACCGGTAACACATTTTTACTGCTTCAACTGGGTGCATGGCTTTTAGCGACAAGTAAGTAAACCACAACAGAATAAATCGCTAAACCTCTTAGTGGGAGTAGGGAAGGAGCCTTTGCTTACAGCCTCAGCACAGGCAATAGATGCAATTCTGTTCCTAGCCCTACTAGCAAGAAGTTTAGCACAGACACGAGCACTCTCCACCCTGAACAGAGTAACAGAAATGAAGACAAAGCAGAGCTGCTGGTCAGAAGCCCCAGACAAGCCCCCCAGGCACCACAGTCTCTTGCTGGATTCTCCAGCACAGCCACTCCAAGCACCACAGCTTTGCCCCCCACACACAGCTGAGATGAGGAAAGGCCCCACTTAAGGGAAAAGGGTTTATTTTCTCTTCAGAGTAAGATCTGATTTTCATCCTCATTACACAATTGCCACTCCACAGTCCCTCAAGCACAGGTAATGCACCACAGCAATGCCAGTCCCACCATGCAAACCTCCCCAGGCTTTTACAGGGCAAGGGGAAAGAAGAATAAAATAGTGAAATGCAAATCAGTCACATACTGAATTTCAAAACTGCCTTTAATTACAATTTCTTCCTGTTTCCCTGGATGTTTGGAGCACTGCTCTAAGCAAGCCAAACTGATAAACAGAGTCCTGATCATCTTATTAAACTCATTCAAGCATATTACATCTGCCTTGGCAAGTCACTGGCTTTGAAGAGAATCCGAATTCTATGCTACAGTCAGGCAGAAGAATCAAGGTACTATACTTCAGTATTTCTATTTTCACATCCCTCCATTGGGCAGAGACTGAGAAAGAACTTCTCTTTGATGCACAAATGTGAGGAAACAGAGACTGAAGGTTCCTGTTAGACTCCTAAGCAAGAATGAATCTTGAGGGTTACACCACTGCTTTCCTGGGACCCGCATGCAGCCTTAGTCCTGCACAGGTCTTGGTTCCTTCTTTTTGGATAACACCTCCTCAGGGCAGCAACCTGACAGCAAATTTGCCTCTACCAGAGATGACAGCAGGCAACCTCTTTCTCTTCAGAACTGACCATTACAATAGTAATTATCCCAGCTAGAAAATAGGCTTATTCAAGGCAGCAAAAGCTGCCTGTATTTCAAGGTACAGCAGGAGAAATGAATACAGTCGTGACATTGGGCCAAATTCTCAATCAGCAATTATGTCAGCACGGCTTGATTTATCCTCTGCTGGGGGATCTTACCCCACACTTCTTTCCAGCAAAACCACAGCTGAGAGCTTTAGGCCTGTTCACTGACCTCCAGGGCTGGACTTATCCTAGGATGAGCTTTTCCAGTGGTGCCAGAGGCAGAAGGCTGAAGCATCGTTCCAGTGCACCATCAGCTTAGATTAACGCACTGCAGATCTGCCACCATAACACATCCTGTAGTCCACGCTGAAAACATCCTCATGTAATGACAGGTAATGGATGTTTAACTGCACTGGCAATGTCTGCTAAGGCAGATGTGCTCATCAGAAAGTGTGTCTATTTTCACCCTTGACCAGTAAAGAGAATATTATCTACATTCAGTTTCAGATTGGTACACCCAGAGTAATTTAAGTACCTTTATTCAGAGAAGCATCTTCACAACAGAACAGAGACAGAAGAAATAAAAGCATACTTCAAGGAGATCGGGACAGGTTTTTAATTCAGTGCAAATGGGTTTAGCCTAAATTAAAACCTCTCAAGATATTACATTTTGCAGAAAGTATTTAAATGTCTTTACCGATAAATATGTTTCTCATCAAAAAGCTTATCTACAACATAAGAAAAGCTCAGGCAAAAGCAATCAAGGCTAAAATAAACTAAAAAACATTCAAACATTCAAAAGACAGTTTGCTGTCTTGGGATAACACAAAATTAATATATTGCTTTGCTGAAAATTAATTTCGACATCTCTGTCATCTGAATTTCCCCAGGATGCCTTAACTGTTATCTTTCTCCAGATTTCTTACCCTGAGATCTTCACTTTTACAGGAAAAAAAAAAATAGAACCCCCCCAACAAAGTCCAAAAGCCCCCAAAAACAAAAACCAAAACCAAACAACCAAACCCACAATCCTCTCCCCCAAACAAATCTAACAACACTTTTACTTTTCCCCAGTGGTATCTAGATTAATCCTAAAATCTTGTTTTTGCTCACAAAAGGCCCTGCAGGTGAGAGTGTTATAGGGGCTCAGACAGCTCCTTTCCCAGTTTCAGGAGACATTTGTACACCCTGTGATCAAACTGCTTTGATCCATCAACACCACCAGCTAAACACGTCACAGCACCAGCCTCACTGATAAGGACTGTCAGCATCTTCATCACTCTTCTGCACACAGCCCACCAGTGTCACTTCTCAGAGTCTGCATTACTCTGCACCTTTCATACTGAATATGTAGATGTAAGGCTTGAGGTACTATGCAAATTCATCACCATTCTGCTTTAAATTGCACTCTGGCTCCTCCCCTCCAAGTTTCTTTCCCACACTGCACAGCAGAAAAAATATCCCCACACACTTGAAGCCAGTGCAGTGATACACACTTGAACATCTGAAGGAGCCAGGAATTGAGGTAATAACTCTAAAACCCACTAGTGGTGATGCGAATATGCTCATATAACAGGTTAAGATGATCTACTGCTAATCACTTGCACACAAACACCCAGGGAGCACACTTAGCCCCCCTGCCCCCACATCACCCCCTGCACAATAACAATCTCAATTTTAGAGCTGGGGACCACTGCTCCCTACAGCTGACAAAAATGATGTTTTTCCATCATGGTACTACTTCAAAAGATTGGGAATTAAATATTTAGACTGAGAAATCACAATTGATTGTATCTGATAACAAGGAATCAATTACTTACGTCAAGTACATCATACAGCCCCAGGATGGAGAGGGAAGGAGATGAGGTCTTAGGTGGAAGAAGAATCAGGGCAGAGGTATTCAAAACTCATATTTTTTGGCTGAAAAAGGTTGGATCTCATGGGCTTATCTAACAATTTGGAAAATGAAGTAGCCTGGAACATCTCGATTCGCAAGTTCTAGGCCCCAGTAGCAACAGTAAATAAATAGTTTAGTTCAGGGTATACCATGTACTCCTCAATGCTGCCAGCTGAAACACCATTCAGAATGACACACAAACTTGAGACTTTAATCAAAAAAAAAAGAAAATTATGATCTTCCCCAGGATACCAGCATCTTGTTGGTGTTGTGGTGGAGAAGAGAATCAACACATTTCCTCATCTGATTTTTTTGCTTTGCTGTTTCTTCCCCATTCCTGCAATGTATGTGTACAGCACAGCTCCAGAGTATGGCAGAAGGATGTCTGCATTTTAAGTCCTAGCACTCATGCCTTTGATCCATGGGTGGCTATTATCTAGAACCTCTGGACAGGCTGATACAACCAGTGTGAGAACCTCTTCTGAAGTCATCTCCTTAGATCTTTTCTGATACACTAACTAGAGTGAGCCATACCTTAGCTAAGAATACGTCAGACTTTTCCTGTTTTGAAGCGCACTGCAGAGGATGCCTCACTGTGCAGCAACTGAGAGTGCACAACAGGCACAGTGCACAATAATCCACTGAGCAAGGTAAGTGGGGTTAAAAACTGAACTTGCCCAACTCTTGTTCAACTCTTGATTCAATGAAGCATTCTGTGTCATTACCCAGCACTAGGCATTGTAAGACTCCTTCAGACACCTGTAACACAGCTGTTTTGCACAGGATAAAGCTATACCTATTAATCTTAGTGTTATCATGACTTATATTTTACATGCAAACATAAAGAGAAATAATTCATGCAATTACTGTCCTGAGCCAGACCACTTGTCCAAGCAAAAACACAAGTACCACAAAGGTAGCTAAGCACTAACCAACAGGAAGATGGTAAATGATGGATTTCAGAAAGTGTTGGTTTATAAAGAGCAAAATATTCCAGACAAAATGGGATGGCTTGCTGCCAGGAGGCTGTAAGACAAGCAAAGTGCAGCAGGGGCAATGTGCTTAGATTTGTTTCAGTATCCATGGCTCCAGAATCCCTTTGTACTGAAACTCTGTTGTCTGGAATATGAATACTGTCAGAGGTACTCAAAACTCAGCCAGCCTTCTCAAAAAGGCATCGTCATAGCACTCAGTGTATTCAGCTTGAAAAAAAATATGCAATAGCAGAGCAGGAAGCTGACAGAGAGGAGGCCAGTTCTGCTCTGAACAGGAACATGGCTTTGATTCCTTTGCCACAGCTCCCCATATGCAAAATGGGGAAGAGGGCAACTTATTTCTGTCTCGTGTAACATGGCAGAGGCTCCTCAACAATTAATTCTGGCTCTAAGCTACAAAATCACTTAATAAGGCATGACTGAGCTAGACCAGGCACAGACACAATCACATTTCTGTCAAGTTAGGGAAAACAAACAATAGTTTACATCAGCTTTATGCCAGCTGCTGGAGAAAAGATACCTAATCCAACAAAACTCGAACTATAGAAGCGGTCTATATCTATATAAGCAGACCATATGTGAGTAAAAAGAAATCTTACTAGTTTATAGCCTGGGGTGGGGGGGGGAATGTCTTTTCTTAAAAAAAAAAAAAAAAAATTAAACATCAAAAAGAATTTGCATCAGAACAGTACTTTGGATCACACGCCTACTTCTTTAGTACTAACATCTCCAAAACCATGTTCAATTTTTGAACAGCCTCAGACTGTCAACTCTTGAATATATGTTAAATCTCTCATCAAATACACAAAATATGAGGCTCTGGTCCCAACTGTTCTTCAAGTTATGTATCTAGATTTTTGTTTGCATCTCCATTTAGAGGTTTCCAACTTTTATCTCTCCCAAGGGAACATATCTTTTAATGTTTTATTTAGTGTTCAGATAATATCTTCATAAAGATCAGTAAATAGAAATATGTGAGAGTGTGTAAAGATAGTACAAGTGATGCAAACTGCAGTGACAGAACTACAACAAAGAATCCTAAATAAGTTACCAAGACAAAAATAACCACATGAGATGAAAAATAATGTATTATAAGAAAACAATACATATGTTACAGAAAAATTAATTCTGGCAACCACCACAGTTGACAGGGAATGGTTAATTACAGAAGAATTTGTATGTGATAAAAGCAGTAAAGAAAGCATTGTTTGGTCTGCAAAATAAGAGATCTCACATCATCAATCCTCTTCCAACACATCACAAGGCTCTATAAACTGAAGCTGCTGTACAGTTACCTGCTGTATGCCCAGCTGAACACCTTCTCAGCCTCACAGACAGGATTCCTTCCCTGTCAATCTTGTCTGAATTAAGTGATTTTACTAAAACTGGAACAAGCCTAATTTCTGTGAAAATCAGACTTCTGTGAAAATTTTTGTTTTCAAAAAAATTACTAGGTGACCTAGCCATGAAAAAACAAGGTTAAGTAAAATGTTACTGGCAGCTCTGTTATTATACAGCCTACACATAAGCTAGTGTAAACAGTTTTTCCGGGCTATCACAACTACTTATGTGATTCACAAATGGTTCCACCCCTTCTCCCTGCAGATACATCACGCAGGGTTTTCTTATAAACTAATATTGAGTGTGCTGAGTTGTTATTCAGCCAGCCAGGCAGTTCTGTCGTTTTCACCTGTAGATATAAACCTTACTGTCCTGAACTGACGCACATTCCTTAATTCTGTCTTGTTTCCCTGGGATTTTCTGTAAAGCTATCCATTTATATTTAAGATTGCATCTTCTGAAATGGGATCAAAAAATGGAACTCCAGCATTAGTGCCTGTGATACTATCCAGAAATAAGCCAGAGAACAGGATGCAAACCTCGGACCATGGAGATGATACACAAGGAACAATTCAAGGTGACCCTCATCCTGAACAGGCAATCATTTCTGATGGAATCATCTCCCCCCACAGCACTCCATGGCTTCAAAACAAGAAAGTGAATGGAATAAAAGGTGGTGCAGAACTTACTAAAAAGGGATGTGAAAACATCACAGGGCCATTGTTACTAAGTCAGAAAAGAATTCTGAAGTGGTCTGAAAGCCAACAACCTGCAGCACCAAAGGCCAAAGTGGTAGGGAGAGAGGGCTCGCTGGCCCCTTCATGAGCCTGCTAGGACCTTCAGTTCCTGCAAGATCTGTCCCACCAAAGGCAGCTGGACGTTTTGGGCTTAAAGGGGAGAACAACAGGACAGAAAAATAATGATACAACAGGGAAACCACCTTTCCCCCCAACCCCCTGCTTGCAGAGACCCCTTGCTAGAAGCCACAACAACAATTCCTTGTCCCTCTCTCCCCTTCAGCTGCATTGGTGTCAACAGCAGTGAGGCGCACACACTTTCTAATCAAGTTATTTAAACTGTTCATCACAACATATACATACCACTTGCCTCTTTATGACAAAAATTAATCTCGAAGGCTCAATTGCTACAATATTAACTAATCAACATGGTGCAGCAAACAAAACTGGTTTTTCTAGTAACAGCAAGATTGTCTTTTGATTCACAGTTGAAGAGATTGACTCACCATCTCATTGCTGGTTTAAGACTAAATCTACTCTGATTTCATATTTTAGCAGTCTTACCCCATCTATACGCCTTACTTCTTGGGAACAGATTCTGCTTTCCCAATATTCTTGTACAGCAAACACAAAGTAAATAAAATAGTTGAATACTGATGGTGATAGCTTCATTGAATGAGGGTTTTTTTAACTTCTCTGTCCAACAAAACCTTTAGTAGTGTTTACCCTTAACCTTACATGGCTGGTATTATGTCTCATTTCATTCAAATATCTTTACATGTCAATTCTTTTCATCCTTCTCATTTATGTGTTTATATAAAAATAAAGATGTGTATTTTTAACTCCATATAGAAATATACTTTCGTTTTAAGGACTGCATTGAATGCTGTACTATATTGAGCCATGAAGGAGTGGTTCTTCTAAGGATGACAGTGAGTATGTTTATGGGTAAGTGCTAACTACATGCTGCCTACTCTCTGGTGGATGTCGGCCCACAAGCCAGCACTTTCACAGAAGCTAATGGGGCAGTTAACATTCCTGCCCAAATTGCGCTGAAACTGAATTTGTTGTGGAGTTACAAATAGCAGGGAGTCTCTGGGTCTTCTTAGAAACTATTTAAAATATAAGTGGATGAGTGGTAGTATTTGTTGAGAAGTAAATACATTCAATGTCTCTTTAGTGCCCAGATACTTTTCAGATGAGCTCACAAACCACCTTGCCCACTCTGGATTCTGTGAAAAATTGCTCATCCAGTTCACACCCAAAGAGATGCAAAAAATATCATTTTAAAAGAAAGTTTAGTCTCCCCCGTTTTTTCTAACACAAACAAATCTCTGAATATGCAGCAATCTACAATATTATCTCTTAATCTAACTCTGATTATAAAGTTCTTGTTAATGACAAGCTAAGCCTAGAAAGTATTTGGATGCATGGGGGAAAACCTAGCAATGAGATTTCACATATCTTGGATACCTCCTTATCCCAACTCCCACACCCAAAGGAATAGCTGTGCTGAAAAGAACATCAGTTACGTGGGCTGAGAATTTCAAACTGATACCCAAGGAAAAACAGCTTGAGCCATCACAAGCCACAATTGTTGCAAGCAAGTCCCTAAAAGCTCCCCAAAGAAGTGCAGGAGGTTTAGTGTTGTAACTTGGCATGGAAACATCTCTCAGAGACTACAACCTGACTTCTCTATTCAGCCCAGCTTCCTCACTGCCATCTCAGCTGCCTGAACTTCCTAATGAATTGAAGATGGAATGGAAATAGCTGAAAGAAGGAGAACAAAAAATTAACTAAGTGATCTCTATTAATAACAGCTGAGAGGAATCAATGAGACAGACTGGGAGAGTGATACTCCCAGGAAAGTGAGAAAGGACAGGCCAGACCTCAGCATGCCATGTTCTGAGAAAGAAACTTGGAATTAAGTACACTTTTAAAAAAAATCCCAGCCATTTGTGAGTCTCTCTCATGGCTGCAGTCGTAATGCTGAATCTCTGCTCACAATGTTTCTGGCTTTTAGCCAAATATTTAAAAGTCACTGTGATCTTTTTTTCCCCTTCTCCCTAGCCATCTATAATTTTTAAGCATTCCCACAGCTGTGAAAGAAATGATAGCTGGGAGGGAACAGTGCTTGGGTACCCAAAGGCTGCTCTCTCACATTTGCTCACAGCTGGAATTTTTCATCGTCTTTGGCACAAACCCTTGCTGCTGCCTTGGCTGCTGGGCTGCCCTTTGTATGGGTGCAGCTATCTGAACCATTCCAGAATTATTTTTAATTGGAGAAATACTGGATTTTCCCATAAGCTCACATAAAAATAGGCAGCTGTTACCACATGAAAATAAAAGGAAGAAAGTAGCAAACCTGTCTGGAGCAGAGGTTAATAATTCAAAGAGATTCACATTACAGACTACATATATGAAAAACAGGCTGCATCTTAAGCATCTCAAAGAGGTGACACCATTTCTCTTATTCACGTGCTCCTTACCTTGCAAAACTAACTTCACCATGACGTTCATTTTGCAACACTGGAGATGCTATGCATGAGTGAGCTTTTGGAGAGAAGGCAGCAGGTGGGAGTCACAGAAGCCAGGAGTCAGCCTCCTGTCTGCCCAGTTCTTCAGCACAGGAGCTACCTCAGTCTCACAATTTCCTGCCATTACTGTCTTTCATTATTTAAGCATAAACAGGAAATGGAAGCAGAGTCAGGCCACTTGGGATGGATGTGGAGAGGTTGTCAGAATAAGAAGAAATGAAACAGGGAAGGCCGAGACACATCTGGCCAAGGATGTTACAGGCAGAATAGCTTTTTCAAGGGCACCAACAACAAAAGGAAAATAAAGGATAACTTTACTAAAGCAGGAGGTGCAAATAAAGAAGAGTTACTGAACACCTTCTTGCATCAGTCTTCGCCGACAAGACCAGCTCTCAGGCATCTCTGTCTTAATAGAGGGTAAAGAGGAATTTTGGAAGGAAGACTGTCCCTTGGTCAAGGAGGACTGGGTTAGAGAACATTTAAAGAGATTTGACATCTTCGAGTCCACGGGCCCTGATGCGATGCAGCCATGAGTGCTCAGAGAGCTGGCAGACACCAAGGCAAGATTGTTCATGCTCATCTTCCAAAGGCTGTGGCTATCAGGAAAGATACCTGAGGACTGGAAGAAAGCAAACATTATCCTGGTCTTCAAAAAAGGCAAGGAGGACTTGGGGAACTACCAGCCAGTCAGCCTCAGCTCATTCCCTGGGAAGGTGACAGAGTTCCTCCTTTGGGAGGCCATCTCTTTCCACGTGATGACAAGAAGGTGATCAGTAGCAGTCAGCATGGATTCACTGAAGGTAAATCATGCTTGACCAGTCTGATTGCCTTCTGTGATGAAACAGCTGCCACTCTGGATGAGGGAAGAGCAGTGGGTGTTGTTTACCTAGACTTCAGTGTGGCTTTCATCCCCGACTCTCACAATATCCTCCTTGGCAAAATCAGGAAGTGTGGACTGGATAAGTGGTCAGTGAGGTGGATTGGGAACAAGCTGAACAGCAGATCCCAGAGGACTGTAATCAGTGTCGGGTTGTAAGTCTGCCATTTATGGTGTCCCACAAGGTTCAATAACTCCAGATCATGGGACTCTTAAGCATTAAGAGGCACCCCATCACGTCGTTAGAGAAATCACATGACAGGTAAGCATCAGACAATGGGACACCTTGTAATGGGATGTGCACATACAGAGTTGAATGTAGATGCTCCTAGCATTTTCTAACACATCACCAGATGTGTTCTTATTGCATGCATAGGAGCTGTCAGATTTGATTCACCTGAAAAATTACTTTTTTCATGTGCTAGGAAAGATCTACAGAGCCTCTGGGTAGGAGCATAATGGGGACAGGACTAGAAGAATAAACCCTCCAGTCCTCAAACCACTTCCTGCCCACAACTGAAGAGCCACCGACAAACAGGATGGGAATGGGAATGGGAATGTTCTGGCCTGTGTTGGGGTATGCTTGGCAGCCTTGGATTAATGTTTTTGAAACCTCAGGCTGCCCTGACAGTTTTGAAAACTGTAAATGCAGGATGAAATGTCCTAAATAAATATACCTGCCTAAAGTGTGAAGATTTTACTTTGGCTAAAGAGGGTTGATTTTCCTCCCCTCCCAGTTTTCAGGAAATTGAAGTCAATGTGCTCATTTATATACTGCTGCTACCATGCAATTTGGCCCCTCTGTTTATGTCTCAAACTTTGCCTCTCTTAACTTATTTTACAAACTCCATGCCTGAGATGCACTGAAATATGGCTGATAAAACCAGCACTGAAGCAGCTGTCACAAGTGCTGCAGCTAAAATTCAGGTGATACCAGAAATGCTTTGTGTCATACTGCTAAAATATGGAGCCGTGGTGGAAAGAGGGTGACGAGTAGTGACTAAAGATGCTCACCAAGTCTGGGCTGCCAAGTTCTGGGTGCTGTCTAAGCGTGCAGCTGGCAGTCGCGGCTGTCCTCAAGATAGAAGTAACAGTTGAGACAAAAAATGACTAAAAATAGTCTAAGGAGGGGGCAGTAGCTAATGAGGATGCGCCTGGGTTTTTCAGACCACAAGAAGAGCTGGACCATGCCCTGCAGAGTTTATCATCATAACAGACTAGAGAGCAGAAAGGCAGGGAACTGCCGGCAGACAAAGGGAGCAGTGTGTGCTCGCAGCCTCGCAGCAGGCATCGACGGAGCAGGAGAAGGAGCTCTTACTGCTCCGTTCAGCGTAATGCCTAATCCACTACCACAACAGGAACCTGACACACACATATATGCACTCCCAGCACATCTGCCTTCTGCTTTGTATTCCACTCACCTGAGCTCCGTGTGTGCAATTAACTTTTACAGACACCTTTCACGGTCTCTGCAAGTTAATCACAATACTATGGGATTGGAAAGTATCTCAAAGCTGTTATCAAAGGAGAAAGGAAAAAGAATTATATGGGACAAAACAACTGAATGAGATGTCTTATTACAACACATCTACAGCAAGGAGGAGAAAGCAAAGCAAAAGTCAGATGCAGGTTATTTCTTGACTTGGAAGTGCTGATTCTCAGAGTGTTACTATTCAATTACTCTTGTGCTGGATTTTATTAAATAAAATAAAAGAGAAACCTAAGAAAATGTTAACACCAAAGACCAAACAGAAAACAGAAGACAGGGTTAAACCTGACCCCAATGGAAAATTAGCTTTCAATGCAAAATTCCATTAGGAAACACTTCAAGCTTGTCAATACCCGCTTTTATACAGATTTAGCTAAATTGACACAAACCCCAACACAGTTAAAATAGATGTAACCCTGCAGCATAACTAAAGTCCGAGTATATTAAAAGTGTACCAGCATGACTTGGTTGGAGAGTGAATTAACCAAAAATCAATATCCATTTCGTTGAGTGGGTTCAGTAATAGAGTGCCAAGCAGATGCAAGCAATGATGAATTCTAACAACTGCTGTTATTTCTTCTCTAGATTCTAAGTTCCAGCTCCAGTACTATGACTGATGTGCTGAATAAATTAGCCTGCAAGTTTGAATCATAAAACCTTAGTGATATACATCTCAAGCTAAGGTATAATCACAATTAGTGCAAGAACCAGTAGGCAACACTGATTAGGCAAGGCTTTGTTAGATTTTGATGATCTCTAGTACCTCCTTTTTCTAGCAAGTCTGGGCATAATGATGGAGGAATTCAGCTCCAAAAACCTCCCTATCTCTGTGGGGTCTAAAATGAAGACATGAGCAGAACTGTCACAGTGCAGGTTCCTCTCTCTGGCATTTCTCATGCTCTCCCTCTTGTGGCAAAGAGACTCACTTTTTTCTTTCAAAAATACGAAACCTTCAATTCATTCAACAAAAAACTTTATGCATGAGCCAGCAAACATTGCTGAGTCAACACAAAAAACCCCCTCCCAAGGCTATTATGAAACAAAACAGAGACTCTCTCCTACCTTGTCTTTTCATTTCTAATAGTGGCAGCTGCATCAGACAAAGTGCTGATAGCAGAAATCTGAGATCCCATTATGCCACCTCCTTTCTTTGTAGCTGTGGCTTTAAACCACCTCCTATGATTGTCATATTTGGCCCACTGTGACTGTGTTGTAAACTGTACTTTCTATCATGTAAAACTCACTCTCTTGTAAGCTTTTATCTCTTTAGCAGGAGCGAGATTTGCTTTTATGGAAAAACAGCAGCAGACCAGTAAAGATGTCAGGAAGAGGGGGGAAACAGTGGGACCAAAGGCCACTCTCTGCATGCAGATGCAGAGTACAAACATCAGTCCTGCTCACTGCGTTGCCAAGCAATTCAAAATGAGGATCAACGAGGCAAATCCAGCTTTAGCATCCATGAAGTCTCAGAGAATGGGATATTAAGAACTATGGCATGTTAACCCCTGTAATAATGGTCTTTCATGACATATATTTCCTAAGAAAAATTAATATGTCCTCTCAAAGGTTACATTATACCCACTCTGTTTCCAACCCTATTTTGCATTAGCTACATCCAATGTCAACTCCCCTCAATTAGACACATTCATTGTTCAAGCTAATCCAACGTGCCCTTGAGAACCAGGATGAGGAAACAAGGGTATCACTGCAGGGACAGACATCTTCAAATGACTGCAGCTTTAAACAGTCTACAGATGGTGGAGTCAGGCCAAAGGACGAAAAATAAAATTCACCACCCAGATCCCAGATACAGAGTAATCTTAGTGTTTCACATTTTTAGACTCAAGAACAAGCCAATGACATATTACTTCAAATTACAACCATTTTATTCAACTGTCCACAGTTTACAGACTCCATTCTATGTGTGAACTTTTTCTCCTAACAAGTTATAATATAAGAGCCAATTTCCTTAAAATGTTTTTCAAATTAGTATCAAAGTGACAGCAAGCAGACATAAGTAACCCAGAGAGGACCATTAGCTGAGTACAAAATTTTCATTTAGCCATAAAAGTTTGCTATAGAAATTAAATAAAGCAGACAAAAATTAGAATATCACAGGCACACTTCATGTTTTCCTTCTTTTATTAAATGTTTAGACACTAAATATTAAAATTGTTACTCTAGAAATCTCCCCATGAGATTGGGATGTCATTCCAGTAGTAGACCCTATCACACAGCATGTAAGAAAGCTTCAGCTGAAGCCTAAAAAGATTTTAAACCAGTGCAGGAGTAAACCTCAGTGGAAATAGCAATTTAACACCACAGGAGCCATAATCAGCTCTTCTTCCATTATGTAAAGACCTGTCAATTTGCTACTCTGATTTTACTAAATCTAGCCTTCAACTTTTTTTTTTTTTTTAATTATTATTATTCTTTGATTAGTTTAACCAGCTTGATCTAGAGTTTCTAGTCAGTTTGGATACAGAGGTGAAAAGTTCATTCCTATATACAATATACTTCTCCTTTCCCATGTGTCTTTTCTTTGGCACTTCTTTTTGATCTAACTTGGGCTAGAAGCCTTAACTCCTAAGCAGAGTTTATAAAGTATTTTAGAGTCTGAGGAGGAATTCCTCAATTTTTCTCCAGCATTTAAAAGTTTTTATTAATGCACATGGTCATTTCATACTTACTTTATAAACTGCATGTTTCCTCGGCATGCGTGCTGAGAACAATGGGGCAGTGAATAATGTCTAGGGTCCTTTAGTAATGCTACATCTACCTTGTCCAAAAGTCTCCTGATGAAGGTTCACTGGATTTAATGCAGACCTGGAAAGTCATTCTTTACAAATCGTGCACAATGTGCTGGTCTGATCTACTACCCACAAACCCAGAGCAGGAGAATGCATAGCCATTGAAAAGTAGTGCTAGGGAAGTTTGCCTGCTATAATGCCTCCAAAAAGAGCTTCAACTTGTACTTCAACAATTAATGCTTTCAATAAATTCTTTTTGATCCAACTTGATAACACTATGATAGTTCAACTGCTTGAACTTTTTCAAGGCAAAAATGAGAACTAAGGTTTCAGCACCAGCTTCACCTCCTCATCATGGATGTTAAAATAAAGGAAACAGAAAAATCACTGTCAAAATCAGCAGCCTCATCCCTCTGATTATGAAGCACTACCAGTCCTCAACAATTAGTCGTGACAATAGCTACTTGCATGTACATAATTTAGTCAGTCCTTTGAGATAACATCATTAACATGACTATTAGTGAGTACTCATAGGGCACTTTAAATCACCCAGATGCAATAACTGATTAAGAAGTTAGTGAGAGCTCTCCATACATTTTAGATGGCCAGATACTAGGAACTGAGAATCTGTTGGTTTTGGTTCTGCCCCTCCCAAACCCAACTGTGAAGGCAAAGCAGGCTAGCAGTGTGCAGCAGAAAGGGACACACCTCTCCCCTAACAGGGCAGTGTACAAGCTACCTCCTTTAGCACACTGTGAGCAGGCTGATATACAGCCCCAAGGACCACCTCACAGCACCAGTCTGACTGCTCTGAAAGTGCTTTACATCATTGTCAATATTGCCAAGGGCAAAACATACTTTTAGTGTAAAACATCTTGCCCTGCCCCTTGCAATAATCCCCATCTTGTGGAGACACTTTGGATGACAGCATTTATGTACCCTCTTTAAACAGAGCCTCATTTCAACAAGCAGTGGTTCTAAAGGAGCATCTGGGTAATGACCTTGGCTTCCCTGGAAACAAGGCACTAAAAGCATAAAAAACCCCCCAAACAGACTAACCCTAGTCAGATCAATCCAAACAGGCTCTCTACTTGAAAATTGCTTTCAAAAAAACCCCTTAATACAGATGAGCATTAACGATAGTGAACCTACTCAAAAGCAGTGTCTATTTTTTTGGCATACCTCCTGCATGTTTCCAGATTAGTCTGGAAAAATAGATAAATTACTTTAATCTCCACTGGGATAGTAACTATTCCTTCATATCACAGAGCAATTACTATAAAATCACTGTATTACCAAAGCAAAGGTCTTTGCCTCAACGAAACAGAAAAGAACAGAGTGCACACACAATGAGTAAGTAAAAATACTGAAATTATTGTCAGACCACCTACTCAGCACATCTTAAGAATTTACCAGCCCTTATATTTAGCACTGTCCATTTTTAAGGGAGATGCACAAACACTGCATGTTCTTCAGCTAATGCATTTTATTTTGCATTTCCAACATAAGAGAGGTATACTTATAAGTTATCATGCCTCTGAAAAGGATGAAAGTTTAAGATACATTAACTTGCTAGCCAGTGATCACAGAGCTCCATCCTCATACTAGGAACAGAACAGTAAGCTTAGCTGAAAAGAGAATAGCTTTTCTGATGATTATAACAGTACTCAGGAGAGATTATAGTTAATCACCCCACTTTCCTTTTATTTTTAAGAAAGCTCATTACATCAAAAGAAGGAAACAGAGGTGCTGCAAGCTTTGACAGAAGAGTTTGAACTATGCATAAGGAGTAAAGAAGCAGAAAGTCGCATCTGATTCACTGAAAAAAGAATGCTGGGGGAGAATGGAAATAACCAAGCCACAGAAGAGAAGTCTCTACAGGTCCAAGAGCAAGGAAACAAAAGATTTGGATTCCACATTCTTGACAAACACACCATCTTCCTCAATACACTGTCCTGTGGAACAGACCCTCCTCCAAATAAGGAGAGCTTTAGACACTTCACATATGCTTGCATAATCCTGTGAGCACTCAGAAATCACAGAGGGAAGATTTTTTCCCTTTGTTTTGGACAAACCAATGGATGTTCTCTAACATTAAGCAGTCACATCCACTTGTAGAAACAGAATGACTACTTTGAAACTGCCATCCCTGTATTGCAGTGAACAGGGAAATGCCTGTAGTAGGGGACGAAAAGATATGTGCATGTCTTACTTAGGATATAAACTGGTTCTATGCTATTCTTGACATGCTGCACAAAATGAACTATAGTATTAAATATAAACCTGACACTGATGGTGATGTGATGTGACTATCTAACACTCAGTGTAGACTAAATAGCTGTAAGTATCACAGGGGTATTTAATAGGCATGAATAGGTTTAAGGTTGCAAAGGGCAAAATTATCATATAAAATTACGGCTCCTCCCCATTACATTGTAAGATGGACCTCCAATATCATGTGTCTTAAGCTTTCCGGTTATATGGATTCAAATTGCTGTCCAACCCTACACAACCTTTTCTAGAAGTTGCCTTCCCTGCTTTTTCTGAGGATATCCTCCCCTGCATTTTCAGAGGCTCATTCTCTTTCAGTGACGTAGAAATCACAGGGAAGTATACTATGCAAAAATGTGTTTTAATGCCATTTCTGAAAGTTCACATGGCTGCTGAATTCTGCATGGCAACCTGGACTAGCTCTGCACACAACTCACGTAACATCAATCCACCCATGTGACAGTAATTAGAAAACTCCCAGAGGAGTAGACCTTGATGGAGGTTTCAGTTGAAAGCTGTTATTTCGTTCATATTGATTCCCCATAGCATTTACATTTCAGAACAGATCTGCCAGAACTAGGACTATTACTCAGATTTGACTGGACACAGCATCCTAATACAGGCTGAAGATGTCAGAACTGACTGATTCCCCCCAGGAACTGGGGGGAAACTGATTTCTTCAGTTACCTACCCAAGAAAATCACCTTCATCATCCCCACACACAATCACAAATCGAGATTCTCCTATTTTTGACTATTTTTGACCCAGATTATCAGGTCCTTTATCCCTGACTTTGATGACATTTATTCACATGAAGAGCACTTACTATAGAATCAGTTTTGGAAACTAAAAGGTGTAGGTTTTAGGAATTTGCCACTAAAATATCAGTGCCTCCCCTATAGATCAGACACTGGTTGCTGAGACTGGCATGCCTTCCAACCCCTCATCAAGCCACGCTGTCTCCCTGGGACCCAGGCAGTAGTAGCTGGCCTCTGCTGCCTTAAAGATGGCTTTCACATAAGATTGATGAAAGATAGACTTCATCTACCGTGCTATGAAATGACACAGGTTTGGACCTATCCTCTGGGATGACATCCCAGCATTCTATGTTTTATCTGGACTGCTAACAGCAGCAGGGCTTTTGCCAAGAAGTCACACGCACAGATCATTTCATGTGCTACACACAAGCTCTGTTCAGTTTCAAAGCTGGAATTAAATTGAATTTAAACTGAAAGAAGCGAAAATGAAAGGGTTGGGAGTAAAAACACTCTGCTACACACCTCTAGATCTATTCTTTGGCTAACTTTAAACATCTTATGGAGGTCACTCAGTGGCATTTGCTTCAGGGACTGCCAACCACCCTGCTGGTATTAAACCATCATTCCTCAGAGCAGTGTTACACCATAGCCCAGAAGCCATTTTTGTGCACTCTACAAAGAAAACTAGAACCAGACAAAAGCAAACTGTTTCAGGATGTCTTTAATGGAAAACTTTCCCGGTATTACAGGACAAAAGGACATCAAGACCCCCGGAGCATTGCTACTATTTAAGAAGAATTGTCTCAGTAAGTTTCATTTAATCAAAAAATATCCCATGTATTGACCCCATGAAAGAACAGTCTGTGCACCTTGTGATTCTTGAAGGCAGCAAAGAGACTTGTTTAACATAACCTACATAAGTCTTCATCCTCTCTCCTCTGGGGCTCTGCACTCCTTCCACAACTGCACAGACAAACAAACCTGCACTGTCACACCGCAAAACAAGGTTAAGACACTTATCAACATTGCATTTAAGCACGTGTTTTTTTGGACAGACTACTGAATGATAATCTATGCAGGGAGACAGGAATCCCAACTTTTCTCCTGCAGTCTGCCAGGACTCTCTTTTCAGAGCTGCCATGCCCTCCCATCTCCCACTGCCTTCAGTGGGTGTTCTGCACTGCATTTCTGAAGGTCAGTCCCTCAACTCCTCAGTGTCTCAGCAATCTCATCAGTAAAACAGGAATAGATTAGACCTGTACTCCAGCTAAATTACTCCCAAGCACCGTAGTAACGTGTGGCATCATTTATTTTCTACCTTTATTTTGCTCTGAATCAATGGAGCACTCAACAAGTGCAGATTTACAGTTGCTGCAGTGATGCCTGGAGAGGTCTCTTCAAGCAATACAGCTCTGAAAATTCAAGTTATTGTTCTAGCTCCTGTGCCAGGATATTCACAAGCAGCTCTAGGGCAATAACCACTGTTAAAATTTACAACAAAATAGGTCCTGCTGGGACCTGAATCTGAGCTACACTGGGTAGTGATACTTGGGTGGTGCTCAGTGCTACTGAGGCTATTCCATTCTCAGAGTTCATGATTCTCAGGTCATATACTTCTCATTTAGCTGAACTAACAGGTCAATGTCTCAAACCCAGACTTTTGCTTTAAGAAATAGTGCCCATTAGTGGACCTGAGATACCAAATTCCCTGGCTCAAATTCCAGCTGAAAAAAAGAGCATTCTTGGTCTCTGCCCCAGTTTTTCTTTCTATAACAGACAGAAAATACATCTACAGAATTGGAGCTATTTTTGCTGAACTGAACTCTAACAAAAGACCAGGGCAGGTAATGTTGATTATGATTCCACAAGTGGCCAGATGGCATCTAAGCAACAGCAGGTTAACACTGCTCAGCAGAGCAGCCTCAAAGAGTAGTAGATAGCAAAAACCACTTTACTGTCACTGCAGCTGAGCTGGCTTCAACAAAGAAGAAAAGTCCTTTCATAAGAAAAAAAGTTAACAATTTCACCGAGAAGCTATGAAGAAAAAGTGTAAAAACTAACAATTCAGTAAACAGGAGCAGTACCACTGCATAAAAGCAACAGATATTCTGAGGTACCGACCCAAAAAAGAAAAAAAAAAAAAAAAATACTAAGGAAAATGCCACAAAATTTATGTTTTAAAAATATTGTATACTCTCTGTGCTAGACAAGACTATCCAGAAGGATCACTTCACTACAACAACAGACATTTAGCTGAAATATTGAAATGTCTTTTCCAGAGCTTAAGTTATTTCTAGGTGTTAAAGACATGATAAAACCTGGTGTAGGGGTAGATTAACTCCCATCTGCTGCTCCAGAGACAAATCACTTCAGAGACATCTGGTGCTTGCCACTGCCAGAGACAGAATATCAGGCCCTGGGTTAGACCCAGTCTGGCAACTGCTGCTTTCTCAGAAAAAGAAAACAACAGACTTGATAATTGGATATTAACAGCACAGCAAGAGTTCAACCCAGGGAAACTGAACTGTCAGTGAAAACAGACCTTGAGCATGTTTTGGTTTAGCTATTATCAGAAAAAAGGCTACTGCTGCAAAGATTTACTCAAGTATGATATTACTCCTGCATTAGGTAATTCAGAAAGGATTGAGAGAAGAAGAGAGATGGGTAAAACAGCTTCAAAACTCATGAAATCAGATTACACTTTTACTTTTGTTGGTTTCTTTGTATTCCTTCACTCAAAATGTTCATGGCTCAGTTATACACTAACAACCTACCACCTACAGCATCAGAGAAACAAAAGAGAATGATTCTTCAACCCTTCCTGAACTAGCCAAATCTGGCAGTAACACCAGCTTATATCTCTAACAGGTTGACATAGTATGGATAAATCATTGGGATGTTGTGAGAGGAATGACCTGATTAATTAAGACTACCATGAATCCATGTGGGAGGCTCAGTAGTGTAGGAGCTAAGAAGATACAGAGTTGTGGGAAACAGGAGTAGGTGATGCCAACAGACTAGGAAGGCTGCTGTTCTGTGAGGCAGCACAGCAAACTTTAGGGCATTTTCCATAATACCAGAAAACATCCCAGCTGTGCAGTACAAAACAAGGGTGCAAATTCTGTCTGCCTTATTCAGATGTACTAAAATGCTATGGAAGGATATATTTCTTTATGTCAGATCAGGCAGAGTCTGCTTCCACAGGCTTAAAGTACCACCAGGAAACCCTACTATGTGTTCTGCCTTATCCAGTATAAACACTGATAAATTGATCACAAGGATAAAATCACATTTATACTGTCAGGTGATCTAGAAATACATATTGTGTTTTAATAAGCAAGGAATCAGGATGTTTAAAGGCAGTCCTTCACAAATCTTCCCACCATCAGTGTGCTCAGGGACCCTCTCCCCTAAACAGCCTGTGAAGCCTCTCAACTAGTCTAGTGTCCTTTGCTTCAAGAAATTAACTCAAGTCACACATCCCTTATGTGTTTCTCCTATACTGAAGTCTCTCTACCATATATATGGCAATATTAAATCTTCAGAATCAGAAGAAAATTATGACATAATAGAGAAACATACAGTAAGGTCCCTAAGTCATGGCCACTGTCAGCAGGTACAAGACTGCCCGGGTCTGTCTCTGGCTGAGACTGGGTAAATGCCTGACAGCAAACTCTAAGAGCCCCTTTACATTGCTGCTGTTTTCAAGCAGATTCCCCTCATTTCCTTGGAATCTCATTCTCCTTCCTATAGTGATGACTGAACTATATTTTGCCTCCCAAGGGAGAGCTGGATGCCTGTCACTTGAATTGCTTACAGCCAAGCTACTCAAAGCACATGAGAATATGCCGGGGGGAACAATACTGCATATGGTTTCCCAGCATTCCTGAGAGCTACAGACAGAAAGGGATTGATGGAGTCAAAGCCCTCCCTCCCACCACCCTTCAGTCCCACTCTTTGCTCCAGAGGGGTGCCTGACCCGGTGGGCTAATCAGCAAGGCACGCACATTGGCACACACGGATTTTCCCACACACAAAGCCAAAACACTGGTTTTTCAAAGCGTTACTTCAAGAGCTAGACACAAAAGGCCTACATGCTTTGGGCAATGGGAGTAAAGTCCCAGATTCCACCTTTTTAGAGGTGCTTAAGTGGTTTAAACTTCAGGGAGATGCTGCCCTCCATATGGAAAAGAAACCAGCCCTCACAGGGTATGAGGAGACAGCAGTAAAGAAGATTCATCCAAGAGTTTTCCTTTAAGGGATTGACTGCTCTCTGTCTAACCGTAGGCACCTGCCTTTGTATCCAGAGCAACTCCAGGCAAAATCATCTTAGGAAACCACAGGGCTTTCCCTGGTCCCTACTTAGAGTAAAAAAAATATACATCCTGGATTGCCTACCACTACTAGAATGATCAATTACTGGTACGTTAATGTATTTCTTCATGTGTTGACTGTCGTGCTGTGTCCTGGTTTCATCTGGGATGGAGTCCATTTTCTTCTTAGTAGCTGGTACAGCGCTGCATTTTTCTGGATGTAGTGTGAGAATAATATTGATAACACACTGATGTTTTGGCTCACCCAAGTAGTGCTTGTCTTAAAGGCTCTTCAGCGTCTTGTGACTAAGAAACTGGCTGGGGATCATGACAAACACTGAGGCAGAGCCTGTACTAAACTGAAGTCTCCCAAAGCAGTGCTCTTATCACTGGATGTTGTTAGATTCTCTTACCCTCCACACACGAGACTCTATCCACACCATCCCAATAGCAAGAACACAGGTGAAAACACCATGGTGACACATAGCCTTTTTCACTTCTCACTCTGATGGTAGCACTTCACTGCATATCCCAGAAACCTCATAAAACAGGATGCCCAGTACAGAAGACTTTATAGTCTACAGAGATAATGATTTCCTCTGCCAACTGCACTTCTGATTTGATAAACAAAAGGTACTGGGGAAATAAGGCTATCCCATCGTAGGTAGTCCTAGGATCCTGCTGTAACCGCTAAAACTGGAAAAAAGTGTATGTGTCCCTTTGACAACAAAATATTAAACGAGATTTTGGGAGAAAAAAATTCACGCAGGATTTTTCTTCCCCATCTCATACCAGTAGCCCAATTCATTTGGTTGGTAGTAGCCAATAGTAACTGACTGAGCCACAGCTGGTCCTGCAGAACATGGCCAAGAGAAGCTGTATCTGAAGTTACTGGGAAGCAAAGGTTGTACCTCATACTCCCTGGTACAGCCAGGGCCTCAATTACTAGCTCAGTGTCACAAGTTATTAATGAACTGGCACATACTTACACTTCCAAGCTGAAAGGCAATGGCCTTTTTATAGATGTTAGAAATGAGTTAATTCAAAAGGAGAATTTCAAATAGTTCATTTCATTAACTTCTCAACTCCCCACCAGATTCACCTGCTCAGTTCATTAAACCTGGCATCATAGTATAACCAAACACCCAGGTCCACTCACAGATGTTACTGCACCTTGAAAGTCTAGAGATAACATTTTTGCTGCAAGGGCTGTAGGAGGACAGAGAGCCCCTGCCACAACCCCAGCTACTCCCAAAGCAGTACTGAAATTCGTTGGTTTTGCTCTTTCAGGAACCAGCCCACAAATCACTTCCAGGTATTCAAAAAGACTATGCCAGAGAGAGCACACTGAACTCTCTCCCCTTACTATCAATTTTAAAGACAAGAATTTCTGTAAGTGCAAAAAGTTCATCCTGTCTATGAGGTCAAGCTGTGGCAAATTCCATCCCATTTCTCCCTGTAGTATCTACTGACTGTAGCATATAAAATGCAGCCATGGGATCCCTTACAGGGTACATACCTGCTGTAATATTTTATGTGACATGCCCTTTTCTTAGTTAAAAAAAAAAAAAAGAGTTTAATTACTTATTCCTTTCAGAAACACAGTGATTACACCAGACCTGCAAAAGTTACCTTTCAGGCTGCTGTTTTACTACCTACACTGATGCAACTGCTGAAATTAAAAGTCACTAGTAAAACAGCAAAAGATTTACCTGCTAAAATAGTAAAATGCTAGTATCTGCTACTACAAAGTATCCCAAACAAACGCCAGAACAATTCCTGAATTTCTTTCCATGTCACTTAAAAAAAAGGCAAAATAGTTATTACACTTATGATATTATAACACCACCCACTGTTCTTCTGTTCTCTTGTCATGCACCCTTTAATAGTTTAGTTATGCTTTAAAATATAGATTTGTTGGAACATAGACTACTATCTTGTTTCAAAGTACCAATTCCCATACCACAGGGTCAAAAAGCTATTAATTCACAAAGGATTTGTATTTGCATTTAGCCACAGCTTCTTCGATAACCTAAATATTAGTAACAGAAAAGAAGAACTGACTGAAGTCCAATTCAATTCAAATGCTAGAAAAGCCTACTTTATGGAAATGGTTCGGGTAGCAGTGAGGGAAGTGTCCCCACTGTCAAGCAACAATCTTTCTTTAACGGAATAAATTGCCAAATTCTACCATGAGGCAACTTTCTGAAAGTCAAAACAAGATGCTCAACACTTTTGATAACATAATTCCATTAAAATGTCATTGCCTACATTTGTTGCTAGATTTATACATACTAATAATGCTAATGTTATACTTTCTGAGAATAAATAAAAATCAACAAAACAGTGTTGTTTATTATTCCAGTAAACATTTAACAAGCAGAGGACTTGGGCTTGTTTTTTTTTTGTTAATTTAGTCACATCCCTAAGTACCATCAGTAATTCATCTGAAAAATCCCTTTGTTTATAGCAGCTAATCACAGCAATGTGATCACTTAAAACAGATGCAAGACACCCAGTGTTGACATCTGAACAAAGCATCAAATATTAATTACAGTAAAACCACTTGATAACAACATGCACAGCTATTTTCACATGTGAAACAGAAGCTTTAACTACTCTGAGTCAGCCAGCATGCCCCAGAGGTTTTGCCAAGACTGTCATTCACAGTTGCATCATACAGTCCCCTCTGATGACTGATACCTGCAGCAGTTGGGACTGCAGCAAGCCTGGGGGGGACATCGCAGGATGTCTCAAGAGGAGCAGCAGGTGAGACACCACCAACACACCTTCACCAACATCTTGAGTTGCACAGCTATGATCCCCACTGTTTCCAGAAACACTCAGGGCTCTTGTTTGGGGAATCTTGTTCAGATTTTCCAGGCTCCCCGAGAAGGCAGTGAGGGATCCAGCAGCGCTGAACCTTGCTCAGCCAGCTGCTCCACAAGCCGGTTGAGGTACCCAGTCCCAGGCTCCATTACTGCCATTTCAGTCTGAGTATTGTGCCTAGCATAAAGACTATGTTTTTTGGCATTCTTATTCAATTGTTATTTAAGAAAAATAAAGGAAAAAGAAACCCTGCCACACCCACTTCTAACCACCAAGTTTTCTGAACACCGCCTCTTTGCTCAGTTCTCTCATACCACAGTGGAGGGTTCCTCTTCACAGCATCCTCTGGTTAAAACACCTAGACACCTCATTTGAATCATTTATATGAACTGAACAAGTTCTGTATCATGTCAATCAACAACAGCTAATTATTTGCTTTCAAGAACGCTGTTACTTATCCAGATAGCAACATAAATGCTCCAGACCAAATGGAATGTGTCGGCTAGAAAAGAGAACAGAAATCAGATATCCAACTTGCTCTGACCTCGAATTAGACAGTCATTTTTAACAGAGCAGCAAAGACAGCAGACTTGCTGTGCTCATCACACCTTCACATTTTGTTTCCTATGATACTTTAAACCTCAAAAGTACTATCTGGCAAATCTTTCATTCAGTACTACAGACTGGCGGCAGAGGGGCTGGAAAGTGGCCCAGGGAAAAGGACCTGGTGGTGCTGGTCAGCAGCTGAATGTGATCCAGCGTGTGCCCAGGTGGCAGAGAAGGCCAATGGCATCCTGACTTCTGCCAAGAACAGTGGGGCCAGCAGGGCCAGGGAAGTGTCTGTCCCCCTGTACTCAGACTGGTGGGGCTGCAGCTCAAGTCCTGTGTCTACTCCTGGGCCCCTTGCTTCAAAAAGGACATTGAGGTGCTGGAGCAAGTCCAGAGAAAGGCAACTGAGCTGGAGAAGAGACTGAAACTGGAGTCCTATGAAGAGTAGCAGAGGGAGGTTGTTCATCAGGGGAAACAACATCAGGTTGCTCCCCAGGTACATTCTGGGGAAAAGGAAGCTCAGGGCAGACCTTATAGCTCTCTTTCTGCAAGGAAGCTGTGGCAAGGGTCAGCCTCTTCTCTCAAGGCAACCGGTGACAGGACAAGACGAAAAGTTATGTCAGGAGAGGTTCAGGGTGGGTATTACTCAAAGAGTAGTGAAGCTTTGGAAGAGACTGCCCAGGAAGTGGCAGAGTCACTGTCCCTGGAAGATGTCCCCAAAAACAGTGAATGAATCCGCCTGTGGTAGGATGCCAGACTGAAAGCCCTTATGTAGAGATGAACGCTGTATTTAGGAAAAAACAAGAAGAGAGGCCATAAAACAAGTTGTGGAAGAGAGAGTTCATCCATTTTGTGCAGTTTAGAAAGCTTTCCTGTTAGAAGTGAGTGATACAGTAACAGAGAGCAGAAGCAATGTCACTGCAGGGGTTCATGCTGCATTTATGAGCTCTCTCACTATGAAAGCCTAAATTTCGATCAACAAGTAATGAGACTGTCAACAGTAAATACAAGCCAGAGGTTATGTATGCAGCAGATGTTACCAAATCTTCAGGTGCTAGTTCAGTTGTGAATGGATAAAGCACAGCAGGCAGTTTAACCTGTAAATGGCAGTTCATTGAAGGGGCACAGCCTAAGGAAAGAATTGCTTCAGCTCTCAGCTTATGTTGCACATTATAAACCTCTGTGCACCTGCCCTCAACATAGCAGTAATCCACAGCTCCCCTGTTTTACATATAGGTAGTGATCCATTGCTTTGCTTTTCTGTTTTTTCCCCCATATTTCCTGTCCTGCAGGAAATTGTGGGATCCTTGTATCCCACTCCACTTAATATGCCATATGTGCTCATTTTTGAGGGACATAGTCCAACCCCGCACAAAGTAACCCTTTCTTGGATAAAAATGACAACAGAAAATATTTTGCACTTCTGCTAAATTGTTAACAATGCAGGAAGAAATAACCCTTTTTAATTGAAACTGATATTTGCAAGTTATAGCAATCAAGAACTGTAGAAATACAACTTTTATTTGAAACTCTTTTCGATGAAGTGTCTCAAAAAAAAATTGCAATTAGTTCTGCTTAGCAACTAGCTGACATCAAAAAACAGATGGTGAATTGTACAAGAGACCAAACATATGATCAAGCCTTTGAAATGCTATCAGTTAATTCCTTTCCTCTTCAGAACACGAGTAGAAGCGACCATAAAGGTAAATAGGTTTTTTCCACCAACTAACACAGCAACAGCTCTGCCGTGTTAGGTCAAAGGTTATTCCTTGTTATCATTGACAAAACCAGTCACAGAGAAGTTTTCTAGATAAGTAATAATTGACCAGATAATTTCAGGATTTTATTTCTTCCAATTAAAAAAAAAAAAAAAAAAAATCCTGACTTTCCAAATTTCTAGTTAATTTTTGAATTTTGGAAAAGAATAATTAAAGTCTCCCACATGCCTCAAATGCATCTTCCAAATGCCACCCTTAGTAGCTATAGGCTCCATGGAAAAGGAGAGGAAGCACATTTGGGTGCACACAGGGAAGGCCAGCTGGAGAACCATGCAGATGGCATAATCTGCTGTACTCACTAAGAAAATCCATTTACTTTATCATACATTTTGGAAGAGACCTAATTCCTCCTTTATCTCCTTTGTTATGTCTTCAGTTTTCAAAGAAATGCAGAATGCAGAAGACTGTGAAGTCCTTTTTCCTGTTCTAGTTGTAATGTAAACTGACCACCCTGTTGAAATAAGGAATGAGTTCACATCCTAACTTAATACACATTCCCTCCCCAACACAGGCTGTTTTTGCAGGGCTGAGGTCAAATCATAGAGAACTGTTTCTCACAGGAAAGAAAGTGTGCAACATAATAAGCACACAAGTTTATTCATACACATTCTGGGGACTTCATAACTCAAAAATACTGCAACTGTGCTACTGTGTGCTTCACATGACTGTACAGTCAATCACAGTGTCCCTGGGAGAGCCAAATGCATGATTATGGTCAAAATCTACTCAACACTTCTGGTGAGAACTCATTCTGGACTTCTGTTAGAAGGTATAATTAGTTACTGTGGAGCCTCAAAAAGAATCTAGAAAAATAAGATGAAGGAAAAAAAAAAAGCTTTTTTTTTAAAAAAAAAAAAAAAAACAAACCACAACAAAAAAAAAAAAAAAAAAAAAAAAAAAAAAAAAAAAAAAACAAACAAACAAAAAAAAACAACAAAAAAACCCCCACAAAACCAGGAGAACTAATTCCTTAGCTCTGAGGTAGTATGATGAATCCCAAGGCCACATTTCTAAAGTATTTCAGGCTGGAAGACACTGAAGAGATTTTTTTGTATTAAGAATTGCAGACTTCCAAAGCATGGTCTTCTCCTAAATTGCCCCCGCTTTTGCTTCTACACAAAGTAGAAAAGTATTAAGGTCATCCAACTGATGCAACTGACTTTTTTCAGACTTCGTCTTCTATTCCTTTTACACAAAGCACAACCATTATCAAAAAACCTAGCTAGTTTTGGTATCTCAGGTAGACCCCATTTTCCCAGTCTTACAAGTCCTATATAAACACTGGACCTTCTAAAACACAAAATTGTAGCAGAAAGCACACCTTGGCAGCTGACACCAGACAAGACTGAAAGGGCAAATACCGTTTGGCGGAGAGCTATTTTATCCTTTATGCTTGCACCAATTTGAAACTCTTTTTCATAGTGAACACAAGGTGGGTCTCCCCAGGAGACCAAACCGAGCAGGACCAACTGATGACCAGATTAAAGCAAGTAAAGGCTTGGTTACACTGTATCACTGGAAAGCAACAAGAAATCTTTGTAACACTAGAGTGCAAGATTTTTTTGGATCATCTGATGGGGAACAACTGTCAATATAAAAAACGCCAAGGAAAGAACTACAATCACACTGAAACAAGCAAGCACAGGAAAGTGAGGTGTAAACCATCAACCACAGCACATGGCAAGCACTCTCCCAACAGCTTCAGGATCTAGGCTAGTGGAAGATAACGGTACTCCAGAGTGAGATGGAGGGAGGATTTTATTTCTAGTTTCCTTCCAATTCCTACCAGCAGTCACATCCTTCTTCTGCATTCTGATTTCAGTGCACAGCGATCAGCTTATCTAATGGACAGGGTAAAGGGACAATTCAGTGTTCCTGATCAGGAATCTGGTCCTTTCCAGCCAGTAGGGTAATTCTAGTACAGGAACAGAAAGGGAGATGTGTGGGGAAGGATGACAACTCAAGCTTCCCATTCTGGCCTTAAGCAAATGTAAATATCCTTAAACACTCACCTCCCTCCCCCTCTTATTAAGCTTGTCTCTGCTATCTGCAGATAACCATCTGCATTCAGCCTGCAACTTCCAAAAAGTAAGAATCTACTCAGTTAGCCCTATTTGTGCCTGATGTGCTAAAAGGCTATCAGAAAAAGCTGATAGGACAAATGCAACAACACAAAACATCTTTATCAGTACCCAGGCCCCTAGACACACTCCTTCCACATCTGCCAAAAGAATTTTCACAGCTAAGCCGGACTTCTTGAAGCTCACGATCAAAAGGCCAGGGCACTTGTAGCCTAGACCATTCCTTAAAGCCAAAACACCAAAGCAGCAGGGCCAATCTGAATCAGTGTCTTCTCTACATATCTTATAAATTTAGAGCCATCTGGAAAGCACTGGAAAATAAATTTACTGCTTTAAAGGGGCCCATGCCAGGCAGCAAGGAACAAGCAAATTTCAGCAGCATCATGTAAGGCCAAATTTGGCCCCCAATTAAGAATACAAATGACAGCCTGGCACTTCAGATCTTCCTTCACACTGACTGATCAGCAAGACAGGGCACGGACTTTTTACCTCACTGATTATATTAATATCAACAACAAAGTTGCATTAAACTTGAGACTTGTTAAGTTTCATGCACACAATCCTTGCACAATCTTCAGCCTCCTACACGGGTTAAGAGGATCAACTAAGAGATAATTTATTCTGTTACACAGAAATTACTTAAAATATATTTTCCAAATAAGACAAAAGAATCCTGCAGAACCTTTAATGGGCTAGCCTTGGAAGAAGTCCTCAAAACGTTTGTTAGTGTTACATACTCGATAGGGTTCCACAGGCAAAGTATAATTTAACACAAATATATATCTCAACTGTATCAGTTCTTAGAGGATTGTGTGGCTTCATTGATGTCTGCAAGTTTACACAAATGTGCAACTCTGACACAAACATACTTTGTTCTTTCAAGCCTGAATGCAATATGCTAGCTGAAACACCCATTGTTTGTAGAAGCTCTTCCCGAAAAAGATAAATACAATTTCACTCAAGTGAATGAGGTGACTGGATTCAAGCCAGAGCTAGGACAAATGTTTTTTGATAACACCCAATTTAAGCCTCCCCTTCTTCAACAGATTAAAACCAGAAGCATATGAGAAATCTCACAGTATTCCAAATCCAAGATTCAGGGAAATTTTGACCTTTTTTTTTTTTTTTTTTTTTTCCCCTTTTCCTTATCCTGCCTTTAGAGGGAAATTCAGATCCATTCATTGGGTGTCACACCGACAGTCTGGGCATAGTCAATAATAATTGAAAGACTAGTTATATACCTTTACCTACTCCTATACCTTTCTCTACTCCTGACAGGGAAAATTTATTTTATTTGTTTATGCTTCTAATATAACTGACAGTTACTGATATTACTTCAGATCAGCACACTTTGCCCTTTATACTGCCACCTTTAGCTTTATAAAACTTACCTTCATTTATAAACTTCACCTTGATGCAGCTGTGATGAAGAGAACAGCCTCATACTCACCAAATTTCCACCAATGTGTTTCTTTTTCCCTTTGTCTCAAAACTAGAGCATGTGTGCTAAATTTCTACCATTTTCTGAATCACACTTTCAGCGTAGCAACTATTAAGGGTGTTTCTTCCAAAGTTTTGCACAGGAAGCAATTTCCCTCCCTATTTTCTCAAGAATCCAACTTCAGAGAATTTTGATTACTAAATGAGAATTATTTTCAGCTGTCAAAAAGTCAAGGCAGTCAAGTGCTTATTTTACAAACTCCAAGCATGGTAACATTTTTGAACACTGTTCTTATGAGACTGCTTCCTACTTTGGAAAGCTACGCTTCTCTTTGGGCTCACACATGCTCTCTTCCTAAAGCTCCTGAATAACAGCTACAAACTTTTCCCAAACTAGACAGGATGTCAGAGGCTGGTCCCAACACAAACCGTGCAAGAGCCACCCTGGAAGTAACTGAAAATCCTTAGGGGAATTACAGTAGCTTTAAGTGGGCTGGAGACACTCTCTCTGCTTCCCAAAGCAGCTCCTTCTAGAATACTGGGAGCTCGACCCTTCAGAAAAATATCAAAGCCCTTCGCTACAAAGGACAGATGAGAAAAGATTGTCAGCTAATGCTATTGCCACGTTAGCAGCCTTTCTGAAAAGAAACCACCAGTTTCCCTCCCATCATATTTGACTCGTTAGCGAAAAAAAAGAACCAAGGATTGTGTTTTAAAGCACAAGATCGCGCCGAGACAGTTTCTAAAGGTTTGGCTTAGTCTGCCGAGTTTTCTGAGGCGCAGCAGAAGCGGTGGCACCTCCCGAAGGACAGCGCACACGAGCTGCGGGCTGGCAGCCGCTGTCCCGCTGCCGCGCAGGGCGGCCGAGCCCGAGCCCGGGGCTGCGCGCACCCGCCGCCGCCGCGCCGGCAGCCCGGGGGAAGGACAGCTTCCCCGCCACGGCCGGGGAACGAGTTACCTCTGGGCTGCTCACGGCAGCCTTTGCAGGAACGTAGCCCCATGGCAGGTGGCAGCGTCCCTCGCCGCCCCGCTCCCTGCCGGGCGGGGCCGCCTCCAGCATCCCTGGCAGCGGGGCGGGCAGCCGGGAAAGGGCGCCCGAGAGGCTACGCAGGGACAGCGGCAGGTCGGTGCCCTGGAGCTCCCCCGCCTTTGTCGCCCGTGTTTCCAGCCGGCCTCGGGGCAGAACTCGGCGCTTCTCGGCTCCCTGCCCCTTAAACCGCGCCGGCTGATTAATTATATTCCCCCCGCGGAAGGGGTGAGAGCCGCCGGAGCCTGCTGTACGCGAGAGCTCTCAGATGGCCAGCGGGCAGCAGACACCCGAGGTAAACCTTCAGTGTGCATAAAAAGATATCAGAAAGACTATTTCATGTCTTGCAAAACTCTCTCAGGACAGGGTCATGTGGTATCCTCCCACATCACACACCCCCACAACAGTAAACACTTCAACCATATATCTGAGTCCCCACAGAGATACTGAGACCTTGCATTCTTGCAAAGGTCAGCACAGCTCTAGCAATATTCAGGAGGCTTATTTACACACTCACTTTTAATTGCATTAACCCGAGTCACCAGCCACAAAGACAAGATAAGCGTTTTGTTTTGGGATAAGGAAAGAACAACCTCCCTAGAAGAGATGTTTGCGGGATCTCTGATCACTCTGTGCTTGCTCTCTAGATCCTGCAGCACTTCACCTCCTGCAGCAGGGACCCTGCCGATTGAAGCCCCCCAGCCCAGGTGCAGCAATGTCCTAAGCACTGCAGCAGAGCCGCAGCTTGTTTTATACAACAGTTCACAGGCAAAACGGCTGCCTTTGCAAAGCCTGGATCAAGCTTAAGAGTTGGGTGTCACAAAAGAGCAACTGAATGATAAAGTTTTTTCCAGGCTGGACACTGCAGAAGAATACACTCTTTGATAGCAGTGTGCAATGCACAGAAATTGCAGTTAGGGTGGGAGAGGAGAAAGCTAAACAAGTAGAGGTTTGGGGGTGGGGGAGGTAACAAGGAGCTACATCTTTCAATACAGTTAAAATACCAGAAACTGCCTAAACCCAAGACCTGATGACAATCTGCAGCTCCAGCTCCCAGCACATATCTCAGCCTCTTGAGCTTGAACTAAAGTTCTTCAGAAAGGACTTCCAGGAGAGAAAATTAATAACCTAAAGAGTAGATGTCTACCAGGTCTTCCATCATAAAAAACAAAACAAACAAACAAAATACCCAAAACAAACAAACAAAAACCCACCCAAACAAACAACAAAAAAACCACCCCAGCTACAATGTTCTACAGAGATGTCCTTCCACAGAGTGTTCAGCTGTTAACTGCACACTTGAGCAATCCCAGAGTATGAGCATTCATTAGTTAGCACAAAAAAACCAAAACAAATCCCACACAGCATAGAAGATGTACAGGGCATGAAAACTTTCCCACCACCACCACACATACTCGAGGAAATTCAAGATATTCCTCCAAGAGAACTGAAAGCAATCCAGTATTCTGACTTTGCTGGTATCAGCTTTTTTCCTCTTGGATAGATGTGTGAGAATTCATCTCAGTAGTTCTGTTGAGCCTCTAAATTCACCAGACAGTGCCAATAGCTGACAGCTGCTTGGAAATCCATCTCTTGTGCAAGGCACTCCCTTGCCCTTGTAAAGCAGCAGACACTTCCCTTTCTGCTTGGCTGGAGGGTGATCTGATCTCAGGGAAGAGGCACGTAAACCACCTGCTTGAGGGGCTGGACCATCTTCTGGCAACGCTCCTCCATTTCATTTTAAAGCAAACTCCAGGCAGTCCCCAGCAGGGGGAAGTTTTCCAAGTTCTGGAAAAGCCGAAGTGTTTACTAACGGCACTGTCAGAGCAGTGATAGATAAAACGGATGGAGAAAGATCTTTCCTCTCCAGCTGTTCCAGCCTGGCAGCCAAGTCAGCTCCACTGGGAAAGGTACTAGATGCTGTATATCAGAGAACCCCCCAGACTACCTAAAAGTTACTGAAATTTGTGTATTTAAGAAGTTTTAGGACTATTATGTACATCACTTCATACAGACAGACAGAGGCTGATGAGGGGCTAGGCACGCATGCTTGGTTCAGACAGTCAATCTGACAGCTTCAACAAAGCATTTCAAGAATTTCTTCATTTCTTCTTTTCTATTACTGAAACATTACAGTTTCAAACTCTCCTTACTTTCACAAATTATTTGGAAATCTGACAAAAAGTTTGTCTTACCTTTTGATTATGCGACATTACCTAAAGGAGTTAAATGGTCCTGGATGAAAATAGCTGAGAGTTACTTACTGCAATAACCATTACCATGTATTTAAAATAACAATCATCAGGTGCATTCATTGCAAGAGGAAGGCAGAGCTTCTGATATCCTTACCATGTGGACATAGCTTGACATTACCCAAAAGCACCACTGTACAACCTGGAGCTAAAGAACACTTAAGTCTGTCATAGCACAGCTAGTAATGACCCCACTTAACCAATCCTTCCCCCACTTTTGCTCCAGATGGCAAAAAATTACAGTGAAGGTCAGCAATTAAGTAAGCCAATATTGACAGCTTTCAGAAAGCCATCCATAGCTTGCACATAAATGAACCATCCATTTAAAAAAAAAAAAAAAAAAAAAAAATTAGCTAAAGAGGTGTTCATTGAAAATTCAACCAAAAAAGTGTGAGTGAAAATTTGATTAAATAAAGAACCCTAATATCTAGCAAACTAAAATACTATAACTACTACCACCTCTTTTATAACCTGAAAAAATCTATATAGATAATATAAACCAAGATATTAATTTTGTAAGCTTTTTTAGACATAAGTCCAGGTTTGCATATCTTTGGGGATTTTCCTCACCATTCCCTCCCCCCCAAGAGGCACAAACTTGTCTGAAGAACACAAAAGTTAACACCACCTTACATCATAACTATTAAACAGGTGAACTAGGCTTCACAGAAAATGGACCTAAGCCAGCCAGCATGAAAGGTGCACTCGTGAAAAGCTCACAATTTATACTAATTCCCATGCTCAAAATCCAGAAGAATGTGTTGGAATTTACAAGCTTGGCCATAAAAGCTTGGTTTTTTCTGATCTATAAAATTATTTATACTATGATCTTCTCCATATCAAATAATCTGTAAGTCAGGGTAAATTACTGACTTCCTCTTCAAAAGTTAAAGCCTTTGTTAAATGAAAAGTTTACTTTCTAAGTCAGATTCAGCATAGATCATTCCCAGGATTTCCAAAATACACAGTGAAGCAAGTAGAAGTGTCTTGCCAGGCCACAAGGGAACATTCTATGACTCTCCACAGATTTCCCAAAAGCCAGTGGACTCAGAAGAAAGAAAAGACTATTCTGCCTACGTAATAACGGGGTAGAAGAGTACATTACAATCAGTCTTAGTTCATATATATCTAAATACTCTAACTCCCTTGAAGAACGACTACATTTCTTATAAGAGCCTGAAACTACAAAGTGAATTTTCTAGCCTAGTGTTTATTAATAAAGTGACATGCTGCCTCCCCTAAGGCTTTTTTCCTGTGAGAGCAGAACAATGTAAACCATCCCCAGCCTTTCAAACCCCAGTCTTCATCATCCCCTTCCCTCCAAATATACACTTCTAGTATGTTTAATATAAACTGCAAAGGAAATGTTTTTGAAAACTCCAGTTCTCTGGGCTCCAAAGACCCTGAAAAATAACCTGCTGAAGGAAGAATTAGACCTTCACCATTTAAAGGATCAATTTAACAATTTATAGTTTGTCTATTTTTCACAGAAGACATCAGCACAAAAACCATGTGTTCAATGTAGATATATCACCAGACTGTATGAGAGACAGCATGAAAGCACTCATTTTGCATTCACAGGTTGCCTTGCCCCAAGTGTTTTAAAACACATTCCTGTTAACCAGGTTAGGCTAAGTTTGCAATGGAGCACAGCTCTGTTAAGAAAAGCCTCACAGGCCTAAAAAAAAAAAAAAAAAAAAAAAAAAAAAAAAAAAAAAAAAAAAAAAAAAAAAAAAAAAATTAAAAGTCGCCTGTTCTGTCAGGAATTACATTTCAAAACATCTGTACTTGTCCTATTAAAGAACTTCTAGTCCAGAAAGAAACAAAAGATACCAAGCTTATAAAAAGTTCTTCTGATTTGACTACATCCATTTCTTTCTCTTCTCCCTCCAATCACTGTAATCCCAAGAGAAATTCAGTCATACCATTTGACACTCCTATGACAATAATTTTCACTGGCATTTGTACACTTTTTTCGTATTAATGGCCATATTTTAGGAGATTCACAGCCATCCACCTTCTTTTCTTTTTCCTTCCAATAATGATTCTGAAGCCTAGAACACTCATGAAGTGCAGAAAGGAATTCTTTAAATTCTGATTAACTCAATATATTAAAGAATTTCAGGTGCAAGCATCAACAAATGAAGGAAGCTTGGTTGGAAATTCCAGTACAGCTTTAGCCCCACTGTGCTAGAGTGTGCATCCCCAGGTTTTTGCTTTGAGGGCATTAGCAAGCTCTTGAGCCTCTGGCGTCCAAGTACTGAAGGAACATGAAAAAAAAAATCCCTGAATAGTCAAGCCTTACACATGGACAAAGTCCCCTTCTGCAACTGGTTGTGGCCAAGCTGACAGTGTTCCAGTTCCATTTTCGTGGGCAGAGGGGCAGCACAGCCCTCAGCAGCAGGTAGGCAGGCACGCTGGCTGTCAGCAATTCCTGCCTGGCACTGCCACGGATCCATAGCTGCTCTTGCACTGCTCACACCGGCTTGGAGCACAAAGGGCAAGATCAGCTAAGCACACAGATTATAAGAAGCAGTTTTACTGCAAATACCTGAAGGCATCTTGCTGCCATTAGCACTTTGAAAAGGAATCCTTCCCTAGCAGATCCCAGGGCACACAGAGAGCAGACAGCCTACTATTAATGTATACAAGAGCTTGCACTTAATAACTTCAAAGAATCCTTGCTTCTAGAAGAGAGGGGAGTATCTGCTTTGGCTCACAGAGACAACTCTTCACTGACTGCAGAACTTAAAGCCAAAGACAAAGGTCTGAGCTTGATAAAAAAATATCTGGACTCCTACAGCTGAGGATGTCTTGCTGAAGGTGATTAAGAAATAACTCCTTATGTGTAGCTTAGCATTTTCATTGAAGTTACCAAGACCAAAGCAGAAACCTGTGCTGATGTTAGCATTAAAACTGAAGGTAAAACTGTGCTTTCCAAGAGGAGACAGCTGTAACCTCAAAACACTACTAAGGGAGAATACTGAATTTCTTCTCACTGGTCCTCCTCAAACCTTGTCTACCCTCTTCAGTACTGTCATCCTACAGTCCCACAGCCATAATTATGACTTCCACAGACCTCCACCAGCTTCAGAACCAGGGCTGAGGTGATTAATATTTCTCTTACCAAGCATGATCATAAGCACAATATTTCCATTTGTACTAACTTCCTCTATCCTCTGTTGTGATGTGCTTGTGTCACAGAGCTTACTAAAGGTAGGATGTCCACTTTCATGTTCTAGACTATCGGCAGCACATAACACTTATGATCTGCACCCAAGACCTATAAAGGACACAGGGACAGAAACAGGCAGCTGAAACTTGGTCTGTCCACTCAAAGTGGACCAGAATTAATTCAATTGGAAAATATCTTCCACTGAACCCTTCCAGAGGGCATCATTTGAGTCTGATTCATATACAAACCCCAGGCTGTAAAAGCAGAGCCTTTACGGTCTCTGTGGAGAGAAGGATCCTCACACAACAATGATCTTTGCAGACAGATCTCTTTGTGCTAATAAAAGTAATCGTTCTCCTCATTACACTATTATGCCAGTACAGGCTTTCTTTTGACACAACTATACTGGAACAGAGTTAATAATGTAGACAAGGCTCTTCACCTCTCAAGTTAGAAGTTGCCAGAGTGCTTATAAATCTTCAGAGTAAAATACACAACCCAAAATTCAGGGAAGCACCACAGTTTGCACAATTATCCTTCAATGCAAATAGTACATGGTCAGTTGTAACAGTCTTTCCCCATTTTCTTACACACACTCCCTTTTAACACTGTATGCTTTTGATTTCACAACTCTTTTCTTTGTTATCTCAAATTCCTCCGGCCCCTTCCACCAAGTTTTCATGTCTGTCTGACAGTTGTTGATTAAAAACAAATCCCAGAGCTAGTAACAGTGCTTTAAGAGTCAAGGATGATATATAACATCTTTGATACCACATGGAAACAAAGGTATCAACACCTTAAGTGGATTTCACTAAGATGAGCAATGGACTCTGGCTAAGATTCAAAGGCAGACTTTGAAAGAACGTGTCTTTACAGACTTGTGCACCTGCTAGCGCAGAAGACACAAATTTCAGTAAAGTAAACAGTTAAAGTCTGTCAAAACAAAAAGCTCTGTAATGACTAACGACCTGAACTTTGGCTTCCTAATGGAAGAAATCACATTAATTTCAATTAGAGTGCTTGGAAAAAATTAGGAATATTAAGCTCATCAGAATGTACTACACTATACAGACCACATGCCTGACCCCAGCTGCCTCACTGCCTTCAGAGAACAGAACCTTGAGCAGAGCCCCTCTGATGAGTACTGTAGAGACACTGTGAAGATTATCCTGAACTTCAGGGAATAAAGCTGTTGTAATGCTAGTGAATTCTACAGAGATTAGCCACACTGCCATAAGTGTACTCAGCACTCATGCATTTCCCACAGTGAAACTACACTGGATAACTAGCACAGGGAGTTAAATCCATTCCCAGTAAAAAACAAAACAAAACAAAAAAAAAAAACCCAAAAAACAAAAAAAACCCAAAAAAACAAACAAAAAACCCCCAAACAAACAACACCCCCCCCAAAAAAAAACCAACAACAACAAAAAAACACCATAAAAACCCTAAACAAATCTACAACCCCCGCTGTGTGTTCTTAAGCTGGCTGTAAGGCTTAAGTGTTACACCATAGGCAATTCATCCTTGTCATATTTCCTCCTCCTTACAAAGTTCAAAGAGCCCAGAGCAAGCAGGTTCTCACTGATAGCACACTAATTATCCCTAAAGCATTTCAGACAAATACAGAGGGGGTTTTGCCTGTGAAGCCTCTCGCACAGGTGTTTGACACTGGGCCAGCTGCAACTTCAAACTGGTTACTAGTGCATTCATAAACACTCCTGGGAGCAGTTTCTCAGTTAGATTCTCTTTTGGATCCTGGACCAGCACATCACCAGCTGCTCCTCCCTTTCCCTCACACGCTTTCTGTGAGCCTTGTAAAAAGGATCTGTGTTTTAATTTTCTTACCTTTGCTTCCCAGAACGACTTCCACATGGTATTTCCGAGTCAGTGTATTTTACTGAGCAGTTAAGGTACAGCGCTAACAGGTACCTCAAAAACCTGAGTGGTGCAGCCTTACAGGATTGTCAGCATCACAGAAAAGAATCACAGAATTATTAGGGTTGGAAAAGACCTCCAAAATCGAGTCCAACCTTTGACTGAATGTCACAGTGTCAACAAAACCATAGCATTAAGTGCCATATCCAGTCTTTTCCTGATCTTCCAGGGACAGTACCTTCACCACCTCCCTGGGCAGCCTGTTACAAGACTTGACAACACTTTCAGTGAATAAATTCTTCCTAATGCCTGCCCTAAACCTCCCCTGGCACAGCTTGAGGCCATTTCCTCTTGTCTTTATTTCACTTCTGCTAGAATTTAGTGTGTGCTGTGACATCGCCATATATCATTTATCTTATTTTACCTTATCATGCTAACCTAATGGAGTACTTTATTAGCCTCAGGGTTCCCAGACACTGCATAAGTCTTGTGGAGAATTCACCCCTTGTTATTTCCAATGGGAACGCAGCTGTTTCTAGGGCTGAACAAAACCTGTAACAGCAGCAACAGAGCACACGAGCTGTAAAACATCACTGAAGGCTTGACTTCTACCAAACTAGCAAGAAATATAGGGATGGTACTATGTAACGGCTCATGCTGACTGTTTGATAAGGATATCTCTATGTAAGAATGCTGTACTTGCACCAGAATACCAAAAAAAAAAAAAACCCACAAAAAAACCCCCACAATATCCCTCCACTAATTACACGTGTCTTAGGACTTAATACACTATCCTCAAGGCAGAATATTCAATAGCAGAACTCACTCTGGAAGGTCTCAGCAGGAAGTATTCAAACTCTTACCCAGTTTGCACTGGAAAAATCAACTTGAGGAGATCAAATCATCCCTTAAACATTTCTGCTACAATGCGCCATCATGCTACAAAGCCATATTTCTATACTCAAAGGGCAACCTAAATAAAATGTTATATTTGTCTCTCAGGAATACAATGGGTTAAGGAAGACTGCTCAAAACCAGTCAGAAGTTACATTTTAATGATCTGCACTAGCAGAAATCCCTACTCACAAAACTTCTTAAGTCTCATGCTCCTTTCACAGCAGGCCTTCCACGATTGCAATTGAAGTTTCAAAACCCATCATTGTTGTTGAAAGGCAGCACGTGCATTAAAGACAGCTAGGTGCTACTGATCGGGGATCAAACGCAGATCTCCTGGAACACAAATCCCAGGACAGCAGACCAGAACACATGTGCTACTGCAGCCCATCTCCAGTGCGACCTTCAACTGCCCACGGCTCGGAGCACTAGGGATGGAGACCGTACAACTTGAAGCAGATCAGACACTTCTACTGAAACAAAGGCAGGAGCTTGTTTATTTCATGAAGCAGGATCATCACACCTGCCAAAGGCAAACATAAGCCGTGGGCATTGCATACTCTAGGGCAAAAAAAGGAAACAAAGCAAAAATCAATTTACAGGCTGCAGGTGCCTCCTGATGCCCTTCAAGATGTTTTAAACTGGTAAAATAAGGTAAGCCAAAACATTCTTAACTATCAGAGAGCCTCACAGCCCTCAGGGGAAAAGAGAAGCCTAATAACATTTCTGCACAAAACTCTGGATGCAGTCTGAAGACCTTCACCTGCAATGAGTCATTCATCACCCTAAGTGGGCAGAAGTGGGTTAGTCAAGGTGTAGGGGTACAGCATGGCACTGAACACAACACTGTGGGAATCAGTAAGGTCACATGAACTGAGAGCAAAGTTCAGTCCTTTTTCTTCCACATTCTCTTTTCATAAGAACTCAGCGACACGATACAGTCAGGGAAAGCACAGACCAGAAAATCAGTAAGCAGAGAAGCCTTGCTCACAGAAGATTTGAGCTGTTAGCTTTTATCTGAACAAGGGAAATGAGGTCTTCCGTTCCTCAAGTAACAGCTCATCAACTTGAATCCATTTGTAAAACAAGCCTAGAAACATTGGCAGCTGATTGATACTTCTGTTGACACTAAAGGAAGTTATCAAGGTCTGGACAGGCCACAAAAGCTGTTTTTTCTGTTCAATAAAAGAGTCTCAGCAGAATTAGGAAAGGATTAATCCCAAGGAAGGTAGTTAGTACCTTTTGGAAAATGCAATTCATTAAAATTGCAAAATTTGGAAGATACATATTTTGAAAAATAATTTTAGCAGGTTCAGAACGGAAGAAGAGGAAAACAGTCACACAGATGCCACTAAGTAGCCCATAAACACTGGGTCAGTATGTTAACCTGAAACAATGGAGACCTACATCCAAGTGGCTTCCCCACACAGTCATTACTGTATGTGCCTATACAGAACATATTCTGCTCTTATATAACAGTTTTAAGACCAAAACAAGATTCAAATAGGTAAATAATTTAAACTTGAATGTTTCCAAAGGCTGTTGATTGTGGCATCTGAGACAGCAGCTGTGTATCCTGAACACATGGAGTGTGTTCAATGCAGAACATTACAGAATCACAGAATATTCTGAGTTGGAAGGGACCCACAAGGATCATCGAGCCCAGCTTATAAGTGAATGACCCATATGGGCATCAAGCCCACAACCCTGGCATCATTAGCACCGTGCTCTAACCACCTGAGCAAACGTGCAGAAATGCATTCAGCACTGTGTGCTGCCTACAGAGCACAGTACTGGCCCCACAGACTAGGCAAAGGCGTTGTTAGGGGGCTCTTGCTTGCTGCTTTGAGGGGACACGAATGAACAAAACAGAGCAGCTAGTTTCCTCCGAGAGGGTGAACTCCCGCTCCAGGGATTCAAGACGTGCCACCACCGAGCAAGAGCCCAAGCAGAAGATGGAAAGAGCCAGCACCATCTAGTGCTCAGGAGAGACGGAGCAGGCAGAACAGAGCAAGACACCAACCCTTTCCAGGCGCAGGAGGTCAGGATACACACTTCCAAGGAGACTCAAACTGCCCTTGAGCATAAAAAGATACTGCAGCTGGGAAAAGGCAAGCAGATGTACCCATCATCATCTATTACCTTAAAGGTCTCTACCCAAGATAAAAGATAATAATACAAAACACTTTCTGGACTATGACTGCAAAGAAAGCATACAGTTTTATCATTCTGGGCACTCCTTTGGAAAGACAATTTTGAAAAGACATTTATTCTTTCTCACCCATCAATAAATGGAAAAGTCTATCTCATACTTCAAGAAAAACTTATTGTTTTTAGTGACATACCACTGCATGCTCTCAGCTATGCTCCAGAAATTTAGAAGTAATAAACACAGATTTGTCAGGGACCTCCACTGCAAAACCAAGACCACCAATCTTCTTGTCCAGGTCAATGCAATGCCACAGACACGGTAACATCCACAGCTCTCTCTTGCTAAGGGTTTCCAGAATGCCCTGCTGCAACTACACTGTCCTAAACCTTCTAGCAGGACCCCAAACTACTTTATTTTGCTGCAATTTCCCTAGTCAATGTGGCGGATGCCAAATGACAGAAATTTAAATATACCTCTCACATATCAACATCATCACATATTCAGATATGCACAGTCAGTTTTCAGCTAGACTTGAGAAGAAAACTTAATTATCAACAGCAAACTCAGGATCCCACTGTTAATTAGAATTGCAATTTGCATTGAATAATAGAGAACATGGAATGATTTTCACAGTATGAATTTCTAATTTCTCCTCCAGGTATTTTTATTACACACTATCTCAACAGGAACTGAGATAAAAAGGCCACAAAAATAGCTTAATTGGTGTCAATCACCTGGGATGCAGAAGCATACTACAGATCAGACTGCTCTGTGGGCATCATTCCACCTACTGCCACAAGACAAACAAGCTGCCATTCCAATTTCTGTCAGATACTGTCAACAACACAAATGGACCCCGAAAAAACAAGTAGACAGCAACTACTGTTCCTCTAAGAATTAGGACTCCAACCTTCTCATTTTGCCTTTCTTGAGTTTCCTTCTTGTTATATAGCACAACCAAGGCAGTGATGTAGGTTCTACATAAACCCTGCACAAAATTTCTGCACAAAGCATTTTATTTTGCCCCAGCCTAACTTCTGGCATAGTACAACCACTACTCCATCTTTGAAGGATTCATATTCAATGCAAGTCCTTTTTGTAAGGGTAGGTTGCCTATATTGAATTAAGTCTTTATAATTGACTGAAAGAGTACACCATAGAGAACTGACTTTAAAATTTTGAAAATAACCTTTGACATGTAAATCAAGTATAGCAGTGATCCTTGCTCTGCCTAAGTCTGCAAAAAGAACAAGGACTGGACCACCTCACTAAAGCAAGGGCTGGTGCTAACTCAACTAGAGCACAAAAAACAACATGAAGGTGCAGTTTTCATCACTCCACTTGAATTGACCTGAAGTCCAACTGGTTTGAGGACTCTTTTTTCTGCCACAAGAGCTGGAAAGAAAGATACAATTAAACATATGGAAACAAGATCACCGCCCCCCCCCCCCTTCAGCAGCTGTTTCCAATGAAAAAATTAAACTCACAATGAAACTTCACTCTTATTCTCACAGAAAGTCTCAGCTAAGAGCTGTCACTGCTCACCTTGGCAGAAAGCACTGTGGCAAGAAGCAGGAGCTATCATCAGTGATACGGAGACATCAAGATGTTCACCATGAGTACCCCCTAACTTCTGAACATTCTTATCACTCCCCTCCTGGATTCTAAAAGCCTTGCTATATCAGGAAACTCTCTGTCTGCAGAAGAACTTGAGCATCTCACAGTGCTGCAAAGACTGGGGAATGAAACTAGCTAGACCACTTGCCATGAGATATTGAAACATCCGTTTCCTAAAAGGTGAGACTTCAGGAGCATTTAAGTCATCAGCATTCCTTAAGACTTTCTCAGAGCTTAATCTGTGGGTTCTTACAGGCTGCATCATACTGCTCCAAAATACACTGTAACCCCAGGTCAACAATAAGTGGTTCTGTTGCCCCTAGCAACAGCAGATGCTGTCTTTGTTGCCAGATTTGGACTCCTCTCCCAAGCAACATAGATCATTTCCATAAATACCACCTGCTGTGGAATGATTGCCCCAAATGGTACATCATTTGCACCTGACCTCATACTACCTTCATAATTTTACAAAAACATGCCCCACCACCTGCTAATGTGCACTGAGAGCAACTTGCATGTCTTACCCCACCATTCCACTATGAACTTCTAGCTGCGATGAAGGGAAGCACGAATGGATCCAAAGGGTCCAGAAATTTACATAGTTTCCCCAAAAAGGAGCATAGAGGATATATTTCAGGAAGCCCTGTCACCAGATCTAACACTGGTTTGACTGCAGAACTGTTCTGCAATCTCTCATGTCCCCAGTTAACCCTTCTCCCAGCTGCCCTATACAGCTTAGAAACGAACTTGATGAAACATGAATAATACACAATGCCCATCATTAGTTCTTGTTACTCAGCAGAAAATTAATACATGCTCTGTTACAGCACAGGACATGCTGTTACTCTAGTCCCAGCACTCCGATGGAACAGCTCCCACAGCCAAACTTAACACAGCCTGCAGCAGAGGAAAGGTGGCGAGATCTCAGCAGCAGTTTCACAACAAGGACATTGAACGCCTCAGCTATTAATCACAAAATAGGGTTTTGGAGATAACTTATATCACAGACTTTGGAACTCTTAGGACATTTCTCAGATCTCAGCCTCTTCTCTTTGCCAGTTAAGCTGGTATCAGCTGTAGGTACAGTTTAGGAATGTTACGTTCCATTTGTTCCATTCTTAATTTTGTTAGGTAAAGCTCTGATGCTTACTAGCTCTGATGCTTACAGTAAAACCCCAATCTGTACCTAGCAGCTATTGAATGTACCTGCATTCACAAAATACCCAACTTAGCTAAGCCAAAAAAACAAAACAAACCAAACAAAAAAAAAAAAAAAAAAACCAACAACAAAACAAAACAAAACAAAAAAACCAAAGAAACCCCCCACAAAACCACAAAAAAAAACCCCAAACCACTTATTGTCCCTATAGAAGCTGTAGAGTTCTAGCTTATAGTGGGATAAATGAAAAACAGGCAAAAATGCGGTCATGGCTGTACATCCAATGCAGGGAAAGATGGGCAGTGATGGGAAATAAAGGTCTGGGTACTGCAAGATCATTTGTGCTGCCCTTCCTATCTGGCATCTGTTTCAGAGCTGCTCACTATGTGGGTGTTCTGCAGGCTGGCAACCACGCAGAACACAGTCATTTCAGAACACAAATTCAAAAAAAGAAAAGGCATTTATGCCAAAACCAGCACAGAATAAATGCACTGTGAACAAAATGAGGAGCTCTTCGGGCCGCATTCTCCAGTGACGTTTGTGTCAATCATGTTCTGTATTGACTGGCTATTTATAGTGTTTTTCAATACTTACTATCCATGTAGCAACTAAGTTTGCTACAAATGGGATTTAGCTGTATAAGTTAGGGAAAACATCTTCATTTTGCAGACAAGTCAGTGGTATACTAAGACTGAATCATTTTTCCAGGGAACACAGAAAAGTGTGATGTCAAAACCTCAGACTGGGCACAAATATCCTGGGATCCACAACAATGCTAAACGGTGTTATTTTGGTGTGGATTTTTTGTTTGTTTGGTTTTGTTTGTTTTGGGGTTTTTTGTTTGTTTGGTTTTTTTCCCCAGCTTTCTGAATAACTCCTTTCAACAAGCCACATGGTCCTGCTTCACCAACTCACCCAAAGCAACAGCTACCTGCAGTTTAGGACAATTCTTTTGCAGGTTACAGTAATATAACCTGTTAGGCCGGTCGGGTAGTACAGAATTACTATTTTGCCATCTGGAATCAGAAGAAACTCAAACCTGCAGGAAACTCAATCAAGCCAGTCTGTGGTTCAGTTATTTATTTCAGATCACTGCCAGAGCACATGGTATCATTCAGAATCACAGCAACCCAAGTGCTTTCACATTGCAGGTCTACAGTCCTGCAACAGTATGGGGCAGATGTGTCACATTCAGACCAGCAATGAATGCCACTTCCTTGGAGATCCTCCACACAGGGAACACTGTGGGCCCAATGCCCTCCTGTTTTTGGGGCTCTGTCCATGAGGGCATGGTGCAGTATAAGGGGAAAAAAAAAGGCATTAACAGATTGTGCACAGAAATAAGCAAGAGGAAAAAAAATTAATCTCTTCTCCCCAAGGAGCTTCCTGTGTGTCAAACAGAATTCTGTGACTAAGGTATTGCAAAAACACTGCCTGATGGTGTAGTTGAAAACCTTACAGCACCACCTGCTCTTGCTCTGCCTGATACTGTCTCAAGAGGGGTTTGCAAAAAATGGCATTTTAAGCCAACCTAAAGGGGTGGTAAGAAAAAGAATCCCAAAGAGTAAAAACACATCCTACTCCACAGCAATAACATTCAAATACAGGGGCAAGTGCTCGTTTTTAAGAAACTTCCATTAAAAACCTAGAGGCAGCTTAAAGCAATTACTTTTATCTACCCTACTGACAGCGCCAATGCTGTGGGGAGAGACAATGCCAAGCAGCATGGACAGGTGGTTTAAGCAGGACAGGCTGCCAGTGAGGTGAACTATGACTGAGTCAGTGCACTCACATAACTTTTAGCACATTCACATTTGTCTGCCTCTTCCTTTCCAGGAATTTGGTCTTCATGTACTGGAGAAAGATGAACTAGCTCAGTCCCTCCCTCCAGTAACACTGTAGCAGCGCAAGAAATTTTTTTCCCTCTGTGCATCCTGCCGCCTGAAACTACCTCCAAAACACGCTGCATTCAAGCCTATGCACAGGGATGGTCCTCTCCCAAATACAATCAGAACTAAATCAACTGAATTCAATTGCTCCTATGCTGCAACAGGGAACTTAATTCTAAATCTATCCTGGAGATACCAACTCTGTCTACTACAGCAAGAGTTTATAGGAGAGCTAAAATGACTCCAAAAGTTTTGCATTAATACTACTGAGACAGATCATTACACTTGCTACCTGAAAAAAATTCAAACTCTCCTCTATGCTAGGTCATCTATTTTCTTAAACTTTTCATCCAAAAGGGAAGTTTTTTGAAGCTTTTTGTCTGCCCTCCTACCCACCTCCCAAAACAGCTAGAATACATGAAAGAATTGCATTCAGAGACTGCATGTCCCTTTGCCATAAAGGCAGCCTAGGCTGTATTCTATGCCTGTTTCTCCTGCAACAGCCAGAAGAATGCACCCACTTGAGAGATCACACAACACTCCAAGAAAGAGCCATCTCCAAACAGGAAAGTCAAGGGGCATGATGCATCTCAACTGTTACAAAATGAAAATGAGGTACCACAGCAGCACTTATATCCAGAACAAAGAACATCAGTAGTCAAGTCCCATTTCTCAGTCTCACTAGATAATCTTGCCAGTGTATTAGAACAATCAGGAGTGATTAGTACAACTCAATTATCATTACTGACACGTGATGGGAACGATGTGATGTTATAGTGAAAGCACAGAAAAATGCTGGCATACCTGGGGTAATTTCAAAGAGATGTTTCCCTGGTTCATCAGGATTAGGTGGCAGCTCGTTCACCTGACTGCCTTGCAGTAGTATCAAACCCTGTAAAGGACACAAACATTAGTGAAAAGGGGAAGGTCACTTAAGGGGTAAGGAGAAGATGATAAAATATAGTATAGTAAATTCAAGTCCTGCTCATCTACTGATCCCAACACCTTTCCACAGTTCTGAGCAAGAAAATATTTGAGCTGGTCATTTCGCTGTCCTTTCTCTCACACTGGACACTGCTGGTTAAAGGATGTTTCCTCAGGAAAATACTGCTCTGAGCATGCAGAAGTGATTCTCCTTGGTTTCCATGACTAATTATCCCTTGAAAAAGTTTCATCTCACATTACATTTACTCTTCCTACACCCTTGAATTTCTGGTTGCAGCATGCAGTTGAATAAAATGGCCAATTTTCCAGAGATCCTCGGTATACTGAAGCTCCCAGGGAAATACTGGAAGAGAGCAGCTAATTCAGGTTTGCAAGACAATGGACAACATTTTAATCCAAAATGCCATTGCTTCTCTAGAAAAAAACCAAAGCAAAACAACAACAAAAACAAGCAAACAAACAAACAACCCCCCTGAGCCTCTTTACTTCCCAAGTTCAAATGCTGCCAGTATTTAGCTTCATTTCCACTTAGAGCCCAAGCATAATTAACATAATTAATATGTTCCAGTTTGGGAATTCTGCATAGCTGATGACACAGGATCTTCAAAGTGAACAAAATCTTCTTAATCTATGAAAAAGACATCACAGGAAGCTCTTGTCCAATAACATGAGTGAAACAAGCATTCAATCACTTGATACTATAAAGTGTTTCCAGCCAACATTCTTCAGGATATATGCACAATCTGACAGACAAAATACAGTAAGAACTGGCACTCTCAAGAGTTAAGACATGAAGAGGGTAATCAGCAGTTCCCACTCCTGCACTGAACTGCCCTGGAATGCAAATAGGGTCCAAAGCATCTTTTCTTGGTGAACAGAAAATGAAGAAAGCTGTTTCAGCCAGGATTCTCACACATACCTCTGGTTGATGAGAATGTAGCTATACATGTTTACTAACCTGGCAACAACCAAATCCAAGACACACTGGACCATCATAACATTGGTAATCAAAACAAATTCTAGTTATGCTATTTGGCAGCTTCCAGATCCACATAAAATGGAGTAATAGAATTAGCATCTCATGAGACAGACAATCCAGAATTTCAACTAACAGAACACAACTCATCATAAGAGATTTGCAATCTTCTCTATAAAACAATGAAGCCAGATGTGTTATTCTTCGTTGTCACTAATCAGTATAGCTTCCATAGCTTTGCTCCTCCTACATATATCCTCCTACAAATGCTTTCTTCAATGGTGCCAAGGCTCAGCTCCCATCCCCTACCTAGGGTAAGGTTGTGGAAGAACACTGTGTAGTAGGGCACTTAGCAAAGTCCATGCTGAGTGGTTTCTCAAGAATGGTTGTAAGAATTAAAACTGAGGTAAAATAAGTCAACACAAGCCTTCAACACCCTTACCTCAAAATCCTGTTGCCCTGCAATTTGACTCTGATGTTCACTAAAAGTAGAAGATATACTGAAGACATTCCAGAGATAACATAGGAAAGACAACTTGACAAAAATGCAGATGCATCTGAAATCATTCCAATTGGCATTGAAAAGTATTGCATAAAACATCATCTTCAGAGTCCAGTGGCCAGAACACCTTCTGCCATTTTCTAAAGTGTGAAATTCAAGCCCACTGCAGATGCATTAAAACCTTTTATCGTGTCAAGTCAATACTGAAGGAAGGGTTAATGAATTAGTTGCACTCTAGCTTCTGTTTCCTTGGAAATTGGGGAGGGGTGCATGCTCTCTCCTTTCCTGGGAGTAGAAACAAGCCCACACATATTGACAGAGTCAGTAGAAGCATCAAAAACTCTTTGCAGGTCAGTTCTCCCTTCCCCCAGTCCTCATGGGGACAAAAAACCTTTCAAAACTCTGCAGAAAAGCAATGGCTACAAGTCCATCCTCTAACCTTTGTTCTCTGATGGAGTGGGCTCTGCAACTGCAACTGTCGTGGCACACAAATATACACACCTTCAACAGTACTCAATCCATTAAGACAACAAAATAATTCCTCTTCACTCCAGAAAACCTGTCTGATTCTCCTGCCATTAAATTACAGCTCTACCTTTTCAGCAATATTATTAAAGCAAGAGTACCTATAGTTTCCTCTAGGAATCTGAAAGAGCAGGTTTTCATAAAAATACGCAACGCAGCATCAATAAAGAAAAAGATGTTGTTTCATGTTTCTCTTTTGAAACGTTATGTCATAAATCTCATTTGACTTTGTCAGGTAAACAACAAAGACACAACTCTTTTCCAGAATATGTATAAATAATCAAGTAAGTGGAAGATCAATGGGAATTTCAGTGAAAGTATTGATTTAGTTTTCACACACAAGCTTAAAGGCCATACTTAATAAATAAAACAAAAAGATTTAAATTAAGCATGAGTACCTTTAGGCCTGAAGGAAATTAGGGATTAATATAAATAACAACTAGTGAAAATATATCCATGGCCTATAAAAAAGATCTCCCTACAATAAAGAGTCACAGTTGTCTTCCTGAGATGTATGGGCACACCTGTGCCATTGCTCCTTCATGCCAGATGATCCCGAGCAACAGCTGTCTATAAGTCCCAAAAGTACATCTCACCTGTGGGATGCACACAGTCCTAGCTGGAGTCAGATAAAATCCTAATTTAGAACTCCTACAAGAATAGTCAGGACATAGTCCTGTGTCATTCCTGTATAAAAATGGCTTCCCACAGTGATAAATGTATGGAAACCTGTGCCCAAAAAGGGTCAGGGTTAAACAAACCTTTTACAATGTGACTACCTGAGGCTAGTTCTTCCTCATGGTGTTCACTGACACGGTTCAGAAGTGCCCAGCTCTCCCACATGCCCACATTCATTGCATATGAAGAAAAGCTGCCTGGCTTGGAAGTGCAAAAGCTAGCTGTTGCTGGCAGCATCTTAAGTAATCAAGTTACACCATCAAGCTGAAATCTCTCTAGCCTTTACACTGCAGACTTTCCATAATTATGGGCCACATCCCTGATCAAGAGAGTGCAAGAGATAAGATGCAGTCAACATCCTCATTCATCTACCATCTTTTTGTCAGGCTCACAGGGGAATATTAATTTCCATTCTCACTCTGCAATGAAATTTACGTGTGACAGTCAAGCAGGCAGCTGCATCAAGCAGTTTAATAATTGTCTGTAATGAGCGTGTGGATGGTGATGATATTACACAGGCTGACTGTCACTCTGTAGTGCCTGTACTGACTCATCAGGAACCAGCAGTACAGGGACATTGTCTGGCTCATTCAATTATGTTCCCTCTGTTCAATGACTCTGGTTAAAGGCCTGACAGTCAAAACAATGACCATGTGAATTATGATGCATAATCTACTACAGCAACTAGGAAAGACCTTAGCTCAAATTCTCTGAGAGAATTTTACTGGCATTAGAAAAAAATAAGAAATTCTTCATCCCCTCTGTGAGCTTTAGCCCATAACACAACACCCACTCACTCCTCCCCACTAAAACACACATTAGAGCCCATTCTGAGCATGTAACAAAACCCACACACTCCACACACACAGGCAGCTCTAAGCAGCTGGTTCACCTCACGGCTAACAACGGATTAGTGGGAGATAGCGAGTCCCAGCTGAGCAAGCAAGGTTAATCTTTCTGCCTCAGTAATCTGCCACTCCGCAGCTCTTCTTGTCAAACTCCAGTCTCACAGCTGCCCACACTAAGATTTGGAGGTCAGCATGCCCTAGTGTGTAAGTAAACACCTTCTGACCTTTTCCCAAGCTCTACCACTTGTCTGGTAGTAGAAAAGCCTCCCTGCAACACCTTGTGCCTTTGAATCGCCTTAAGTGTGCATGGTTTTGGTGAGGACAGAAAACAAGTGAAATGAGCGGTCAATCGTAGCATGACTGTGATGACACAGAAGCCACGACATGTCCTACAGTTCTCTAGTCGTACCTGAGGTTTAGTTTCCTCTTCATCCTTATAATAGAAGAGCTGATCCCCACGCAGCACAAACCACCGCTGCTGCCAATTCTTCATAATGCTCCTTTGTTTCTTCAGCCAGCCACACTTGAGCACACGCTCCTGAGGATTTGGAGAAGATGGTCTGGAGGGAGGCCCAATCTGTTCACCCATCACCAAACTCCTTGACCGGGCTGAAAAGGCAATTACAGAGCAAGTGAAACAATGCGGTTGTAGTAAGAACACTCAAGGAGGCTAAATAACTGTTCCACACTTTCTTCTCAGATGTGGACAAACATGTTTGCTTTTTGTTTTTCAGAGTGTACACTCAGGTTCAGGAGAGTCAAACACAGAACAAACATAACTTTTTAGGTACTGCTCACTCCAGGGTGTCTAAAGAGACAATACCTCCACTGAGGCTTCACTGCTCATACAACAATTCTTTGTAGCAAATCATCACTGCCTTCCACTTCTACATGGGAATAATGATATTGCTTTCTCCTACCAGGATATTTGTCCAATGAGGATGTGCAAATGTGTGGTGAGAGGGCACAAAGAGAAGAAGGAGAAAGTATAAAAAAATATTCTCACTCCACACTACAAGCTTGGGATGATTAGCTAGGGAATCCAGCTGCCATGGGAGAGAGAGAGGAAAAAAAAATTAAAAACTGAGGAAGATTAAAAAAAGAGAATTGTCAATCAAACTAGTGACTGTGATCCACAGAAAAGACAGAGATAACACAGCTATCCAAAATTATTAAAGTAATCTCACTCTTCAGGGCATTCTGACTCTGAAGCAGAAAAACAAAATTAAAAAATAAAAAGACAAAATAGAGGAAAAAACCAACAACCTGAGGAAGGGTTTCAGAAACAGAAAAGAAGTGAGGAAACATTTAAGAAATAGAAAAAAAGTATGACCCTTTCTTTCCTTCTCTCTTGCATTAAGAGTACTAAAGCTTGGGGCATTTAGAGCTAGTCTTGGAGTAGCAGACAATGATTATATATTGCAGGCAGCAAGCCAGTCCTCCAGAATAGATAGGTTAGGTGACCTCATAGGTCTTTTCCACCTCTACTTCCTTTGGATTTATGAAGTATCTTATAATAATAGTTATTCAATATTTCATGCCATTTTTCCTTCATTAGTGCTAATATGATCCCGCTCCTTCCCATTTTCTGCATTCAGCTAACCTAAAGCACAGTTGATAACTGCCCAATTGGAACAAGGCATGAGTTTACAGGCCAGTACCTGTAAATCTGCATCACTGATGCCTCACATTAACACTGTGAACTGTTGCAGCTAAAAAACAGTCAAGCTTCTTACCCAGGTATCCCTGATGCACTACAGCTAATTCAAACCATCACAAGAAAAGGCAAGGCAACCCTCTGCCTCTCAGAGTACAGTCTAATTCTGCCTCTTTTGAGTTCAGAGAACAAAACATGGCCTTGATGCTACCACGTGTAGCATCACTTCATTTGCCAAAGAAAGAAAAATAATGTGGATGTTGTGGTGTTCAGGGAATTAAAAAAAAAAAAAAAAAAAAAAAAAAAACCCACTAAATTAAAATTGATCACATTTACAACATTAAAATTGATCCTATTTCTTCACTTCCATGAAGCAAACTGCAAAATAAGGAGAGGCAGATTAGGGACTTAGGTCAGATTTTTAAAGAGTGTCCTTATTGTAATCCAGTGAAGGCAATCACATTGGTGTCTGTGATAAAATCTGCTTTGACTTTCTTCATGACCTGACTGTCAGGTCATCATGTTGTGCTTTAGAAGGAGCTATAAACCAGCACATCTACACACTAAACACTTCCATCACCAGAAGGCAAATCTGAATGGTATTACATCCTCTCATTATCAAAAAATTCTCAGTGACATACTCTCCACTTTTATAGTTTCAAATAGTTTCATATACTTTCTCCTTCCGCATCTTAAGGATCCACTCACCTCTCCTGTAACCATCCAGTAGGCTCTCATTCTGACCCCAACAACATTCCAGTTTTATAGACAGAAGATGGCATCACTTTGTTAAATTTCAGACTCAGTGAAAGCCCTGTCTGACAGGCAGTATGGATTTTTTTTTCCATTTCTCTAAACTGCTGAGATAAATCCTGCCACTCTCAACAAAACTGTGAATATCAGGTTTTGTCTTGTGACTCAGTCAAGAGAAATTAGTTTTCAAATAATAACTATTTCATGCTGTAAGAAATTATTTTTTTACTTTGTTTTTAGTTTCACTTCAAAATTAATTAAAAATGTGGAAATGTTGTAAGAAGTGCTGCTGCAGTATCATAGCTTTTTCAAAATTACTCTTCTCTTAATTTATGCCCTAAACACATTCCTGAATTTAATGTGAGCTAATATATAACATTAGCCCTACATTAGTAAAATTTACCAGCAACTTTTGGATTCTCCTGAGTAACCCAGTACTCCTTTATCCTCATTATTTTTTACATGCCAAAACAACGGTGTAAGGAAAAAAAAAAAAAATCTTAATACAGAGTTCACTTAAAATCAGGTTTTGATGTACCCAGGCATATTCTGTAAGATCACTCACTGTTGTCTGAGCTCTCTCAGACAGGTATTTTCATTCATAATCAAAATAGATACCGAGAACCACTTTCCCCCTTGCAGCAAACATCCTCAGGCTCTAGTATCAGCCCTTCTGGCACCACAGCATCCTCTGGCAGATGGTTCCAGAGGTACCAGAACAGCCAGCCCCCTCCCCATCGCCACCAGAACTGGAGGACCCCATTTCACACGCAGGCAGTAAGAAAACTCACTGTCCACGTTCAAATGTCTGTTGCAGAGGCCCATAGGAACTGAGCTGAATAAAAGTTCTCTGCCTCATCCCAGGCCACATTTCACTGCTATGACCAAAGTGGAATTTGTTTGAGACTGTCCAAATCCCAATCCACATTTCTGTCACAAATTATGTCATTACAAAAATAAATATCCCAAAAAATTGCTTTTACCAAAGGCACTAAAATGGTTCTTAGCCAACATCTTGGCTATTAAAGTAACCAATTAGTCTAATGATGCCAAAATCCACCTTTCAGTAAGCACCTAAGTCATCTCCACGTTGAAGTAGCTTAGCACTCTCCAATTTAACCATGAAAACCGAATCAGCCCCCAGTTTTCCTTTTGCATGTAGATATATACATTCTCTGCTACGTTACCTCACCCTCTAAAAAGAAGTTATTTATTTAACTGGAAAACTACCATCTTGTATTGACACAGACCTCACAAAAGACATCAAACACCTTGCTTTGAAATGTTACCAAATGTTATCTTGTATGTTTGCTCAGTCCCCCTTTGATACTATTTGTACAGCTCACCTAGTAATTATTTATTTCAGTCAAGAGTTAAAGCTTTCATGATCAGTCTCTGGAGAATGCAGATCTTTTTCTTATTTTATTTTATGCAGCACCATGTCTCAGTCAATTGCTATGATTGTTAATTCTTCATGCTGTCTTAGCTTTCCATTTCCTTAGTTTCTGGTCGTGACTGTAATAGTTAATTGCATTAGGGAGCTACTTAGCAACTTCATCTGCAAGTCAACAACATGGATCAGACAGAAATTTTTAGAAAGAGGAATTATTTATGGCTATTAACAGCATTGATGCTTATATTGCATGCTTCACAGAATACAATAATTGCATAGAGGTCAGAAGAAAACTTTTATGGATGAGCACAACCTGCCCTTAAAGCAGCAGCTATCTCAGATTACTGGAATCAAAATATCTGCTTTGATAATCTGATGTAGTTCATCAAGCCCCTGAGTCTTAATGGTGGAAATATATTATTTGTGCTTATCTATTTAACCGAATTATGGAATCAGCAGAACATACAGAAGAAAACAAATCAATAAATCAGACTCACAACTCAGCAAATAATTCACATGCTCTGGAGTCTGACCCAGTAATGCATTTTCAAAAACACCACACAGGTTGGTTTCACTCGTCACATTGTCATTAGTTGATTATTGATTTAGTCATACACCTAAGTTCTAAACAGAAATCAGTGTACGAAAGATTCTAACTCTCCTTGGGAAAAGGTTTAGGATTCATTTGCACAGCAGGGCAGTACTGAAATGCCAACCACATTCCCACCGAGAATCAGGGAAACGAGGCGACTGCAGCGCAGCCGGGTGAACTGCAGACCAGACAGACCCACAGATGGCACTAACGAGCCAAGACATTTTGGGATGGCAAATCAGCATGTAAGGCAAGAATCGGAATGGCAGACCTCGAAATTACTCCTGTGACTAGAAGTGACATGGGCACATGGAAGTTCTTCATATCCAAATGAAGATGAGAGGAGGCATATGAGCCAAGGCAGTGAAGTGCTGCTCAACATTCACTGTGCAGATGCCTGAGACTACACTAAATGAACTCCCCTCCAAAAGCCCATACTTGGTTGTCATGCCTCTAACAGCAAAATCAAGTATTATCCTAAGGAGTGTATCGGTAGAATTGGATGGAGCCACACTGCCACCCCTTTCAGAGGCAGCAATCCCTATCCAGGGGGCCATACACCACTACTAGAGTTCCTCTGCAACTCAGACCTGCCCCAAGCAATATCCACATTCCTTTTTCTCATCACGTCTATTTTCTATCCTGAATATGCACATAATAGAGACGACATCTTCCCTTCCCTATCCATACCATCCCCCCTGGAAATGTTGTATAGTCTCTTCTGCTCTCCTTCTCCCACTCCCAGCTCTGAACAGCGCTAGAGATTTGAGCACTCAGTAAGTACCTACTTAAACCAGACATGGAAATCAATCAAGTCAATGCAATTCAATATCAATTAAAGATGTAATCTTTTGAAATTTCATAGGCAGTTAGCTAAAATCAATATAGTCATTATAATTGATTTTGGCCAACAAACTGTCCTACAATCAAGGCACTTTGCTCCAGTGTTCCTTCAGTCTGATGACACAGTGACACTGCATAATATTTCTAATACAGTCTTTGTTTAAAGTTCTAGCCACAAAGGGAAGTGGCTTCCCATAGTATAAACAATATTCTCAGTTGGTTTATTTAATTCAAACTTGGCCTTATAAAAAGGATTCACTGGAAATGCAGGTAATATGCCTATAAAGAGATACTGAATTGCCTTTCACTGAATTGCAAGCAATAAAATACTTGGTTTAGATTTTTCTGTGTCCATCTCAGAAACATACACATCTTCGAATTTGATTGCTAAGATACCAGAGTCAGTAAGCACAAACAAAACCCAAGGTACTTCCTCAGTACAATCTGAGAATTGAGCATCTTGAAACACAACAAACAAAGAATCAAAGGCAGAATAATTGAAGTGGTCGGTGACAAGATACTTTTAGGCAACTAGAATAATATCAGTTATAAGGAACTGGAAAGGCTTTTAGTTCCCTCAAGACAGAGCAACAATCTCTACAGAAACAAAAAGGTGCTACAGAGCCACATAGCTGCTCACATTTTGTGATCTGGATGACAATTTCCACAGCCAGAAACACTGCCATAAAATCCAGCTTGTGCTTCATCACTTCTACTCAATAAAGCTGCACCTCTCTACTTGAAATATTTTATAGAGCAAAGTCATATGCTATGTTTACTTCTTTCCCTTGATTTGTTTCTCTTTCAGCAAAAATAAAAATAAGAAAGGAAAAATAAATGTGTCTGGAAACCCTTATTTTTTTTTTCCCCAAGAAACCCCATAAATGCATCACACTAGAAGCAGTCCTGTAACCTTATTATCCAACCAAGGGAAAAGCAAGGAGAAAGCTTTACATATTTTTATCTACTAACTTGTATTTTCTGCAAAGGTTGGGAAACCAGACAATGTACCAAACCAGGATTAAAAAACAAAACAAAACAACCAAAAACCAAAACAAAAAAAACCCAACCAAACAAACAAACAAAACCAAAAAAACCCCAAAACAAACAAACAAAAACACCCCCAACAAAAACCCAAGTCTGAAGGAAGGATCTGCTTGTATAACTATTTACTTGTTATTAAGTTCCTGCAAGAAAATCTGCATTCCCAAAGACCTAAATAAATCTAAAATCCAACATGAGCTAGTAAATTTACTACAGCGTAAACCAGAGTAACTCTCAGAGTAGAGATGACTGCTGTTAGAAATTGGCTATATTTACAGTCTGAAACATCTTTCAGCCCTTAACTGGAGAAACTGGAGAGCAGAAACTTTGGTTATATGGTTATAGATTATTTAGTTGTAGGTAAGCACATTCTATTTAAAAACAAAAACAACACATACAAAAAAAAAAAAAAAAAATCACACACAAACACATAGACAGCCTTTTGAGCAGAAAAATACCAAAGGGAGGGATGAAGGAAGATCTGAATAGCAAGGAAATTACTAAAAAGCAGCCATGGACAAAGAAACTGAGCAGCCTGAAGGATTCTGACAAGGAAAGATGAATGCCTAGAAAGAAGCTCAAATGGCTTGGGAAACTAGACTTCTCCATGAAGGAGCACCCTGTCTCTAGAACACAGCTTTATTTTCTCTCAAAGTCCAAAAGCCAAGGGTTCCACTTTCAGGACATTTCTATTTTATAAAGGTTGTTCTCTCCTATCCCTTTTGCACTGCCAGACAGGTCAGTGCTTTTTCACTGGCAACTGCGTGTGCACCAAGTTCTGAAGAATAACACCAGACTGATGAAATCCTTCCTATCAGCATGTTTTAAGGGTGAACATGCTGAGAGTACCTGGCAGAAAGGGAGGCAGGATTTCCTGCCAGTACACGGGTTAGGCACAGCCAAACAATGCACATGACTGCATCTGGTCTGACGTGTTGCTGTGATGCCCAGCTGTGCCATAAGCTCAAGCACAACAACGCACGTTGAAAGTTGCCTATAGCCTTTTTTAGGGTCATCAGAGCTGGCTCAGGTTTTCCATAAATATTTAACAGGCTCACTGTATTTCTTTTCTAGAAAAACTACGCCTCTGTTCCACCAGTACAGCATTTATGGAACAAAATCAGAAACAAGGGAAAGACACATTAGTTTGGGGGAAGTTGCATCCTGGCTGGCATGAAGAAATTAACCTTGGACTTCTTTGTGGTGTTCAACAGCCATGACCTTTCACCACCCTACAAACAGCATAGTCAGCTCGGTATAAGGCACATTCTAAATCAGAAAAAGAATTTTATATTCCAGTGATCTGAGTGATGTAACCATAAAAGCCACCTTATTGACCAGAGTTACTTTCAAAAGTATGCAGGTAGTTTATCTAAACATGGCAGCAAAGGGATAAGACTGAAGAAAGAAAAGAATCAGCTTCAATCATAGTTCTCTTTTCCAATGACACAAAATTCAAGGCTTCCATGAGATATACTAACCAATAGCCTGGTGATGTCTTGTCTTTATCACATCAGAGAACACATATACAGTAGCACAAACTGACATGCAATAATGCAGGACCTTTCCAGAAGTCAAGAAAAACCCAAGTATATTTGATAATTAATGCAATCCATCCCACAGAATACAAAAAAAAAAGCACCCAACCCAAAACTTATAGTCAGTGGGATAATTGAATTCTTTTCTCCTGAAGAACAATTGATATTCATCTTCAGACATGTTGCACTTCTGGAAAAGCGAAGTATTTGGTAATCCATTGCTATCATATAGGTAAAGGTCTATTGCTTTGCTGGTTTATATTTCACACTGAAGACCTTTCAGCTATCATACAAAGTAGTCCTGAACTTAAATTGCTGTCACTATCAGCAAGAAGACCAGCAGGTCTCAACTCCACAGAACAATTATTGAAATGAGTTTAACCTTGCATTTGCAAAAGAATTTGAATTACTGCTTCATATTGTAGGAGTGTGTGGTGATTTTGACACCTGTCAATGAACAAACCTTAAATACCACAGGTAAACTGCCACCAGCTGTTCTCAAAACTGCCCTGCAAATCCACAAAGCCATGCCAGCCTTTTCAAGTCACTACCATTAGATTGTGGATAAGTGCCAAGATGGAAGGATAATGACTTAATTCTTCCTGCTACAACAGATTGACCTACCAATTTACAATTTAGTAAAGTGAAATAGCCCATGTCCCTTATTATTGCAAATACAGAGTTACAGACCATATTGATAGTAAAAGAACAAGTACAGAAACTGCTCCCAGCAAAAGACTGTATTTTAAAGTCCCTTTATCTGCACAATCCTCTGAGATCTCCCATCTGGATCCAGTGCAGACTATTGAGAGGACAGATCAGCACTTAGGTCACAGCTATTTGATGTGTTGCTTTAAAGCACATGCACCTGTTAGACACGATGGACTACAACGTTATCTAGCAAACCCAAGCAGCTGCTCTCCACTCCCGTTGAACCCTGGCACAATCTCTAGAAAGCTGTACGTCTTCTCTGCCTGGTTGGTTAAAACTGCATGCCCCACGCTGCTGAAGGCACCTCTGCTGCTGGCAAAGCTCTTGTAACCCCATGGACAACCACACTGAACTACAGCTCACCACTGCCAGGAGGAAAAAAAGTCTTATTCCTTTCTTCCTACTTCCACTCTGCTCTTTCCATCTGCCAATACACCCAGCCACACATTCCTACACTGACAAGGTGAGACCGTTTCATAAGAAAAGTGGCTCACTGGAATGGTAGAAAGTTGTAAGTTTTTTTCTTCCTGTTGTTTCAGTGAGTCAAATCAGGTCAGAGAAGAAAGGCCAAATGAATACATTGAACTCACTCTGCAATCAGCAACAGCCCCTTGTAATCCTCCCAATGGCTATAGCTATCAATTTTTAATAATCTTTCCAGTCACAGTAGATTAAGGAACAAACAGAAAAATGCTGACTACAGTAACATTCAGTTTGGAGCTGGGATTGTAGCCTGAGCTTGTATGGCACCAAATACTGTGGAGTCCTGATCAGAATTGTAGCTCTACAGCACTACAGATGCTGCACAGGTCCAGGGCAGTGTAAAATCTCAGGCTCCTCAGAGGCACTCCTGTCACTCATGAGCTTTTGTTAAACACTGTCTTTGCTATGCCAAGCACAAGGACCATATCCTTCAAACAGTGACTGCCAGCATCAATCGTTCCTAAAATTGATGCTATGTGCACCAATGTTATTTGTCCACCCCGCTCCACAGGATACCACTTTCCAAAATTATTCTGGACTGAAAAAAAAAATAGAGAAAACCTTCTCAAGGCCTTTCTCCAGCAACAGGCTATAAGATGAAGTGATACCAGAACCCAGCCACTTTCAGTAATAACTTCCCTAAATTCAGCCACAACACTGTATTTCTCTTCTGTCAGTCATCCAAAGACCAGGAGGGTATTCATTCCCACCCTACTTTTCAGGGCATAACATTGAACCAAGAGCTCATTGTGCCTATTTCAACACTGTTGCACCTGTTTTTAATGTGCAAACAAATTCTGCTTCCTACTGTGTGCAACAGCTGGCTAAGTGACTTGCTGCACTGTCAGGGTTGTTCTGGTGGACAAAGGCAGAAGAAATATAGGAATTCTTACTCTACATTAATTCATACTCTGAATCTAAGTACTCAAATGATTGAGCCATAAGCATTTGTGACATCACTGGTTAATAAAGCAAAGGTGGCTCTTCTTAAACTGGAGGTTTGCAAAGAAGTACTAACCCTGTGCCTACAGTTCTTCCAAAGAGATCATGAGCAACTCAACCCTTTCCCATGCAACAGAACCAGTTCTCACTTTAGAAACAACATAGGCAGATTCACTGTCATTTATTTCTTATACCACAGGTTGTTTAACTTCAATACCAGTTCACAGGATGACAATATTAGTGAAGCATAACAATGCTTAACAACTGTTTTTAAGAGGAAGGATATTACAAGTAACTTTTTTCAACTACAGCAAAAATCTAGTATCTCCTCTCTTTAGAGGAGATCTTCATAAAGACTAATTTGCAGCTCATTGGGCACAAAGGACACACAAAAAACCTCTGTGGAAGGAATACGTGTTAGGAAGACTGTCAGCAGGAGCTTCCTTCATCCATGCTAATTTTAAATACTTAAATATGTGCAGGCCGAGGCAGCAGCTAGGCACAGATCCTTTCCTCTTCCAGTTCAGCAGATAGCTCACACTGCAGCCTCATGAAGGAGTTTCCCTTTCCCACCAGAGGACCCTTATCCTTGCATCCAACCACCCCTGCCCATAGTGCAGGGAGCTGAAGAACACAAGTTGTTTATGCTGCTGTGCTTGCAAATCATTTACCATAAACATAAGGGGAAAGCCAGCAAAGAAAGAAAGTCATTCTGGTAGTAATCTTACAATGAAGAGTAACACATTTATGCAGGTAGTAAAAGTGCAGGTGACTGTCCTCTCAGGAGAGAGGTGCTAGCATGCATAGCCCTTCCACTGTGCTATTTACACACAGACTGCCAGTTTCACCCTGTACTCCCTCAGTGATGTTCTATTAGTAATTAGAGAGCCCATGGCTTTGTGATTTTTTAATATTTAATTCCCTCCCCACAAGCACTCTCCCCAGCAGTCCAGCTGCCCTTACAGTTGAATTACTGCTCTTTCTTAACATCCCTTTCCCTCCCCGGGAGGTGAGGCTATGGTTCGTTATCTCAGATTCAGATTGCCTGTGCTTAATAAGCTGGTGCCTGCCTGCAAACTTTTCAGGGCTTTTTCTAAGGAGAATGACAACCTGCCTGAGCCTTCAGGCAGGGACAGAAAGCTGCTATTGCCAAAAGCAGCAATTACTCCAGCACACACCACGAATCCATTTGGAGAGGGGTATCTCTACAGAGATGAGAGGATTACACCTTTGAACAACTCCTGTCCTTCTTCATGGGACGTGCCATGAAGTGAGAGTGAGAACCTGAACCTGTCTCCAAAGGAATCTCACAAACATCACTTTCTTGACCCTGTCTCTACACGCACACAGCCACTGCATCAGGACAACAGAGGCAAAAAAATTTAGAGCCCAGAGCTTATAACACAGCTCATTGCCACACACCCCTGCACCAGAGCAGCACAGTGCTAGGAGCCTGACCCTGTACCAAGGAATAAAAGTAATTCCATGCTTCATTCACATCCCTAGGGCTGCACACAGTGAGAAGGGACCCTTGTAGTTTACTTGTTCCCTACTTCACCCCTTAGTCTGGTCCAATTTCTTCACACTGCCTTCAGAACTGTTAATCCAATACTGTACCAAGTCCAGTTCAATGCCTCCCTCCACAGCCCCCGTACTTGTGCTTTAGGATTTTCAGTTTAACTCAGCAGTTTCATCTCAAACTCCTCCAAAGCAAAATGACAAAACCCAGACTGCAGGGCAGCCCTACTGCCACCTCCTCCTGCTCCCCACTGTCTCAGAGATGTCTTCCTCCACCAAACTAAGATATAAACCAAATTATACTTACCAACACCTCATCCTTGCCTTTTACCCACATACCTCTCCAGAGAAGAACTCCCAAACTTGCCCCTCCTGCCTCGAAGGACCTCCCATGCAAGGATGTGGGGTAGTGAACCGCCCCCTCACAGGTGGGCTCCCCATTAAGGGCGGCTGCTCTCTGCCAGCTGCACGAGTCACTCTGATTGCTCCCACCCCCGGGCCTCCTGTGCTCCCAGCACTGCTGGTGGGCTCTGAGGGCTGAAGGAAGTGTTTGGAGGAGTTCACAGCTTCAGGGCTGTTTACCTTGGTTCCAGGAGTAGAGAAACTGGGTGTTACCATTTGCCTGGTAGGCTGGAGGTGCCAGGGCACGGGGATGGCTGTGTACAGCACCAGCCCCTCAAACCGGAGCTGAGGGGGGCTGTGGAGGCACCAGGGCTGCCCTGTGCAGAGCTGAGGCTGCAGGTGCTAAGGTAGCATGTGGTGGGGGCACCAGACACGTGAGAGCTCCCCTCTGGTGAAAGGACGGCTCTTCACACAGCGTGGGAGAAATAATTCTGTTCTATGACAAGAATGTGAAGGATATCAGTACATTTGCACCAGCCTGACTAACCAAAACGTCTCCTATCACTTTTCCCAGACTCCAGAAGTTTTGATTAAAACAAACAAAAAAGTTTTATTATTATGACTGTATGGGAAAATTTCAGCATACTGTAACATATATATGAGCATGTCACAAAGAGGTCAGAGTGTCACCCAAAAGTACAAAATCCAAATAAGTGGAGAAGCGTTATCTTTAGTGCCTCTACAACGGAGACAGACTGTGCTGAAAACAGGAATACTGTGAATTATATATCATGGCAGCAGACTAACTCTCTTTCTATAGATGGCAATCAAATTAGTCATTAAAATACAGGTGCATAAGCCTGTAGTCAGTCCAGCTTCCATTTTCTAGCACATTTAAGTGCAACTGGGCTGGCAACGGTTATAGGACTTTTCAAGCCAAAGATCAAATGCTTTGTTTTATTTTTTCAATCACTTAAAAACAATGAATCAAAAATGCGATCCTTGAGACTGAAGGATGTAGTCTGAAGACTACCTTCCCTCCAATCTATACAGAAAGTTCTCTTGTCTCCACTCTGCAAGGGCATATTTTTATGCCCTAATACATAAGAATGTGAAAATAGAAGTTCTCCATTGCCATCACTTATTTTGGGATCCTGGACTCTGTCAATTGCCATGCATGAACCCCTGTAGGTGAAAAAAAAATAATGCAAAATCTATTCAGACCTATCCAGAATGAATGATTTCCCAGAAGGCCCATTTATACACTTTAAGATTTTTCCATCTGTGAGATTCTACACCTTCATAGCTCTTATGAAAAGAAGATGTACCTCTGAACATGCCTCTGAAGGGTAATAGATGTGAGGTTGCTGGTGGAACAGCAAGGACTGCCTTATACTTGATAGCTACTTTTAGTAAGGAAAATTATCTTTTTTTCTCTACTGTCCCTTTCACAGACATTGGGAGCTACACCGTGGATGTCAGGCTCAAGGCTGGATCACACATTTTCAAAAGTTTGAATGTCTTTAACCCCAGGAACTTTCTTAAGGACAATCTACAAGTCAGACAAAAATGACAGCATCAAGTGTCACAATTCAGTACATTCTCAGCAGAGATCTGGAAGTTAAAGAGAAGCTGATGAAGCGTTCCTGTTTCCCCAAATGCAGGGAGCCTGAAGCAAAGAGCTAGCCACACGCACACACAGGGGTTTGAACCTCAAGAACTCTGCAAATACATGAACTTCCATCCCTAGGTTCAGCCACATTGCTGCCTTCTGTCACACTCAAGTGAAACCACGGGCTGTACTCTGAGTATCCCTTCTTGTCCCTCCTCTCCAATCTGTCTGCTCAGAGAAGTCACATTGCCTCCTTCCACCACTAAGTCCTCAATGGCAGAGCTAACAGTCGCTACAATGAAAAGTCAGCCAAGCTCATGCAGCAGACCAACTGCCCTTGTTGGTGCTCGCTGTATGCAGAACATTCTCACAGCCTTCTGAATATTTTACTTGTCCACTGTTTATCACCTGAATCTTCATTAGCAACTCCAGCTGAGACTCCAGGGAGCATGAGCTGCCATTTCCTATCCAGCTCAGTGTTGCAAAGTGTGACACTCACCTTCAAGAAGCAGTCAGCATCTCCAGCATGGCCTGTTTACAGTTCCTGTGAACAAGAACTACAGAAGAACCTTGCAGGATTGGGTTCTACTTGGTGAGCTTTGCAAGAGGTTACCAGTGCTTTGCCACAGCATTGCAAAAGTAAGAAAATTCCCGAAGTTTCCAAATGCAGCATCCCAGCTCTTTTCAGGAGATCTAAATTCATTCAGAAATAAACTTATCTATGCACAGGTAATGAACCAAGCAGAAGAAACCCAGAGAGAATGATACATACTACTATAAATTGAAACACAAAGGTACACTATAGTTTGCCCCCTACGTATCAGTAGCCCCTAGGGATCCAGAACGTCTGTCCCATAACTAGATTTCAATATGAATTAAACACAAATTAGTTACTTCCAGGTGATTTGAAGAAAGTGGAAGAATGGCAGGCATGACACAGCCTTCCTGTATGACCTTAGTAGCATCATCTAGCTTGTCTCATCAGAGCTATAATAGCTACCAGGAATGCTGGATAATACATATATTAAAAGACTCCCTTAGAAGGGGGATGGCAAAGAGGCAGCATCTACAAAAGTCTTGATGAACTTCTATGACACTGTGTAAATAAATCATGAGTACTTATGACTTTACTGTGGGTGCAGCTGTACATATCTGTTCCTGACACCTCCAGATGGCAGGAAGCTTCTTCTTTCCAAGATGCTAACAGCTATTTAATGGGCTGTTGGTATTTTAAGGGCTGTTCATCACGTAATACGGCTTTCAGTATGTGATGCAGCGACATTTGGCTGAAAGGACCTGTCTTGGAATCACAGTAGCTAGAAGCAGTGATACTTGTCCTGTTTGACAATACTGGCATGTCTGAAGAAAACCCTGATCTTTACATGCTCTTCTGACTGCGTTTGCTTTAGCTCTTAGATGATAATAATCTAATCTCTTTCCAACGGCCAGGAAGATATCCCTCTGACACTGCCATTAGTTTGTGAGTGGCAATGACGATTCACAAATGCCGTGTCAAACGAGTAACTGGTGCTGCCCCTGAAGACCACAGAACGCATCCCCTGCCGGAGCATCTCTTCCAGGTGACCTGACATCGAGACAGCGGCCGTGCCCAGCCCCAGCTCTCTGCTTTACAAACACACTACACCTCGCACCTCCGAGTGACTGCTCAAAGCATCTGTTGCAAACGCAGGGCAGGTTTTTCTTTCTTCCTTTTGTCTTGCCCACAGCTCACAGAACGAATATCTCCACCTCCTGCATCCAGCCCTGCAAGGATAATAGGCTACAGCAAACTGCTTCTCCCAGATGCTGCAGGTAAACGAGACACACCTGTCTGCAGCTGTTATAATGAATTCAGAGTTAGAAACACAGCATTAGCAAATAGTACAGAGGTGAAAACGCTATGTCGAGTCCCAGGACAGAGTACAATTTATTTTATTTTTTTTTAATTTGTCCCTGCAGCTCAGCCCAGACATTGCAGACCACGCCTGCGAACACCAGCACAGGTCTCCTCCTCCTAGGCTTCATTCTCCCCGAACGGTCGCTCCACCACCCTCCCCGGGGCTGGCTTCGGCCGGCGGGGCGGCAGCCGCCGCAGCCGAGGGGCGCTCCGCGGGCAGCGCTGCGGGCTGTCCGCCGCGCCGCCAAGTTTCCCGGTGCCCGCAGACGGTCTCCGTCCCCAGCCCGCGAGGAGCACGGGTGGCACACGCACTCACCTCTCCTGGCCTGCCGGATCTTGGGGCTCAGCATGCTCCCGGCTGGGCGCTGCCCGCAGCCTCAGCGCCCGGCCGCCGCCCCGCGCATCGCCGCCAGCGCCGCTCGCCGCTCCGGCCCCGGCTCGGGGGCTACGCTTCACGGGGGGCTGAATAAACCCCGATGCGTTATTTATCCGGCCTCGAATGAATTCCCATCCAAACTAGGCGTTAAGTGTGTCGGTAATTAGCGCCGGTAGATCACCGGCGCGCAGACACGGGGCCGGCCCCGGCTGCCGCCGCTAATTGGCCGCGCGGCCGTGTGATCGATGTGCCGCTTGCGGGGAGCCGCGCTCAGCCCCCGGCGAGCTGCGGCTTCCTCCGGCGGCGAGCGCTCAACAGATGCCTTGGCTCGACGAGGATCAGAGCAGGAGCTGAAGCTGGTTTAGAGGGATTTCTTCCGCCCTGGAAGAAATACCGAGTGCGCTGGTCCCGAGGGCAGCGGCGTGCTAGGACACCTGCTGTGCCCTGCATCCCTCCCGGGAGACATCCCGGTGAGAGCTGGGGAGCCGGGGGAGAAACGACCCACTGCTCCCTGCGAGAGAGAAAAACATCTCCCGCCCTGCACTGACAGACTCGCAAGATGGGCGCAAGGGAATGTCTTCATTGCATTTTACATTACGTTACATTTTAGCACCCGTCATTTTTAATTGTACTGTTTGCTAAGCTCAGCCTCACCCCTCCCCAGGAAGGAGGCAAGTGTGCAGTTCTGCAGTCAGTAATGAAGAGGAGGAAAGGACAAACATTTGTTAAAATAGATAGAAACTATTAAATAGTATCCATAAAATATAAATAGATAATTGGATGATAATTACATCTGAGTAATGGACATATCCTGACCCTAGACTGCTCGTAGCTCTATCTACCTAGCAGTTCCTTCTGTGAGTGCCAAAAAGGGGTAAATACTTCCCGTGCCCTGCAGTATCACCCTGCAGGTCTGTATTGCTGAGCTGTACTGACAAAAGGCATCTGAGATTGGCCGTTTTCTCCTCTTCCAAGATCTATAATATCTTGGATATTGAATGCTGGCTATCAAGTTATAGCTCCAATACTGGAAGAGGTTCTCTGGCTCTTTACAGAGGTTGTACTTCTCAATGTGCAGAATGCAGCATTGGCTAAGATGTTTTGTACTTTCAGCTGCTGGTGAAACCAGCAGCTTATAAGTGATTATAAATCTTGGAGGTCACAGTGGCATGAACTCAAACTTACAGACCTGTAAGCAAGGATGGAAATGGGATCTGAACTATGGTCTCAATTGTGAACACACAGCCTCCTGCAGTTATCTCCACACTAATCATCTGTTTTAGCTGGGTTTCATCACAGTAAAGAATAGCTAGATGGTGATCTCTTGGCCAGCAAACTCAGCAAGCATCCTGATACTGTGGATAAGCAGAAGGAGCATCAGCAGAGGGATGTTACGTTCCTGCCTTTCTGTCCAACCTGAGACCCTGGGTCAAAAAGTCATTCCAACCAACCATTTAATAGAACTCCTTTTCGCTCCATATTTTTAGCATTTCCTGTCTGTTTTGGTGCTGTTCATACACATAATTTTGCAGTTTGAGCAGGAAGTCAAAAGGTGTGCACAGTAAACATGACAGGGGAAAAAGCTGACTGAACTTTTAACCTCATGGGAAGCACAGAACACTTCATCCTGCTAAGTCACTTCCCATGAAAACTTGATTTCCCGTCTGGGGAAAAAAATATATAACATGACCTATATAAATAATTACAATGCTTATGAGTAAAAGGAAAATATTTAAACCAAGTTCAACACTAAATGCTAACTTCTAAGTTTTTTTTGTTAAAAAAAGAAATACTAAGTGCAAAAAGAAACATTCAATTTGACCCTGTTTTGCTTTGACTTAAACATTTTCAGCCCTTCTTAAAGCAATTTTCAAAGTATAAACATAACTTAAATGATTTTTAAAGACTAGGAAAGTAGTGTGTGTGGGGTTCCCCCCATTTAAGTACTGGTCTGAAGTTCAGGTCTGAAATTCTCAGACACTATTTGGGGGAAGTAAACTGCTTGCCATGGAAAGAAAAACAAACCAAATTAAAACAAATAAGCCAGCTGAGAAGAAAAACAAAACAAAACAACAAAACAATTATCTCCAGCAAGTGGTCCCACACTAGCTGCAATGCTTTGGTCTGAAAATTTAGAGAAATTGTTCCTCAAAGAAACACTAAGAGTAGATCCAGTAGGAAGGTAGCACAAGTTTCTGGAAGGAACCAGACACTATGGGAATGTTTAATTCCTAAAGCTTCTATACTGAACTGCTTAAACTCAGTGAGATAATTGGGACAAGTTACTCAACAGTCTGCATTTTCCTTAATTCTCCTGTGTGAGTTTAATAGCTCCTTTCCCTCAGCAATGTTCTCCCACATAAGCACAATGCAGAGACTGGGGAAACCTGTGTTATGATCCTGAAGTGCTTTAATGGCCCTAATGCACCTGACGTGGTCATCCACACCCTCTGCCCAGAGGTCTAGGATCTCTTATTTAAGCCCAGGCTTGGGCTTCATATCTAGCTTAAACTATCTAGTAGGATCATTAGTCTTCCATGTGTCTGTAGTGATGTAATAATTTGGATTAAGATCTATAGACAGTTTTTTCAGCTAGATCTTACATCTCCCTCAATGTTGTGGATCTACCTAGTAATTGGAAGATTGTGTCTGGTATTGGCAATCTTTATTCTACATAATTCTCACTGTCAAGCTGTGGGGTGTTTTCCTAGCATGGCCCTAGACCTGCTTCTTCATCATTATAGATGTGTTTGATGTGCTTGAGTTCTGATCGAACTTGGCCCTTTCTAATCTTTCCTCGTTACTTCATTCAAGTACTGTGGGGACTATGGCCTGCCCTGCTCTGCTCTCCTCTCTCTTTTCCTTTGGGAGAAAAGGGGGTTTGCTGGTTATTCTATTCCAGAGCTGGGCTCTAAGGGTGGTTCCATTTAGCAGGCTTCTTTGAGAGACAAAGGAAGCTGCTGGGCTGTTGACAGTAGGGCTTTTATGACTGATCTGAGTGAAGAGGGGCATCCCTGATGGCTTGGGATACCAAAGTGATGATGAGTACCAATGGTTGCAAACCACGGCTCCCATGTTTATATCCCTCTGCTTGGTCAAATCCAGAATGAAAGACTATTGTGGAGCACTAAGCATTTAGTAGGCTAGAAAATAGAAATCAGTTGGCTAACCACATACTGGAGAAGTGCTACTTTGTGACTCTTATGTGAATCTAAAAATAAATGTGGTCATTAATTATCTGCTACCTTTTTGGAACGTGGAACAACTCTTCTGTCTATTGCAAGTGTTCCCCATGATGGTTAAGCCCACAACATGAAGGCAGGTGATGTGACCTAGGGATTAAAAAGCTTAAGGAGAGTGAGGAGATGGGCTCTCTGTCTAATGACAGCTGATTTCCTGTGGCTACAAGCATGATATTAAATCCCAGGTTGTGGCCATATTAATGCAGTGTTTTGAGATCTGGGATTGGCAAGTGCTATCTAACTGCAGAAGATGATAATGAGTTACTGCAGCGGGGACACTCACAGAAGATATGATTCATGTGTTGGCGCCAAGGCTGGTGACTGGAGGCTATGGAACACGGCGGGTGCTTGAGACGGAAGAGTGCGTGGGCCAGTGAAGTTGCTGAAGCTATTATGAGGAGGATTGAATGGATCTCTGTTTCCCCAGGCTGCACACACAGCATGCTGTCACCTACCAATTATCACACCGTATATCCTTTTTTCCTCCTCCTCATCTTCTGGTTCCATCTGGAGGCCAAGGACTTGTTGTAACTAGCTGACTGATAACGTTTTCTTTGCTCATCATCATGATGCACCTGGATCAAAGCCCAAGATCAAATCACCCTGGACTTTGGCCCCACTGAATTTCAGATCCAGTTTATTTAGACTGTAACCAAAATTACAATCCGTTCTAATATGTTATAAAATGGAGTTCATGGAAAAGGGAAACAAGGAAAAACCATTGTGTGCATTTTGAGATAAATAACAGCAGCAACATTTCTTCTGCAAGGCCAGTTTGAATGGTTATATATTCAGGAACTGTGGAATTCTGATGAAGTAGTTTGTGCATTAATGAACAACTTTTCAAGTATCTAATGACCAGAAGGAATTTCAATTTGATATAGCTCTTGCTTACAGGCTAAATGATCATCACTTGAAAACTCTTGATGCTGATGATGCCAGCTGGTTTTCCAGGTGAAAAAGGCTACTGGTCCTTCAGCTTCCTGTAACCAGTGATTTTACTGGCAGGCTTAGGGCTTAAAGCAAGAAACTCTTAAACCATGAAGAGAGAATTTTTCTTCTTTGGAAATGGCCTCTTGAGTATCACGTACAATGGGGAAAGCTGCGTAGATGTTCTAGAGCAGCTCTGGAAACAACTGGAAGCTCAAAGTTATCTTTCAGGAAAAAAAGGTAATTCAGGAAAATCTTTAGTTCAGGGATTATCTAACATCAAGTGAGAAAGAATGGAACGATTCCTTTAGGTTTGGCTATAAAGTAAGGAAATGCATGAACTTAATGACATCTTGGGCTTCCAGGGGTAATCTTACTGCAGGAGGCAGTGAATGTGCCAAACACGTCAAGACTGCTAGGAGGGGACAGAACTGTGATCTTACTGAGTTACATTCAGTAATGAGGGCTAAGGGGGAGACTAAGCAAGAATAATATTTAATGTTTTTCAGAATGAAGCTAGGGAATTTCTGGGTGCCTTTATTATTCTTTTACAGTCGATGTTCCTTCCCATCTAGTCACATTCTGCAAATAGGTCAGGAGCAATTAATCTTTGATTTCAGGATGTAAGAGTGACTCTCTAGAGAGCAGCTGTAGCTTGAGAGAGCCTATAACACAGCTGCCTTGGACTTCAGTGGGACAAGAAACCACCCTGCAGAGATATTCCTGGCACAATGTAATTTTGTTTCTCCTCTGCCATGGCGAACATATACCAAGTGTACCTATATCCCTGCAAGAGCTCACCTGCTACTATTGGAAATACCTTAACACATTCCAAAATTTATTCAAAAGAGTGCCCGGTAAGAAAAATAGATATTTTACATAAGTGGCCTTCAAAAACACCTTGAGATTTGTATGTTATTTTTCAAAGTAGATTAAAAACATGACTTGGATTTCTTTCTGCTTTTGTTTATACTTGACAAACATTAGAGATGTTGATGTGCCCTTTCTGATTTTGTTATAAACAGTAATCTCTGACCATATCAAGGTGCAGTATTCTAATGAGAAACAAAACCTTTGACAGAATTGTTCTGCTTTTGAGAAGCTATTAGGTAGGGCAATTGAAGAGGTGGTGAAAAAAGGATAGACAATTCTGAATGATCTGATAAAGATTTCCAAATGTGTTTTGTGATGAACCTTCATGTATTACAAGAAAGCAAGGCTTAGATCATGAATAGGTGTTTAAAGAACTTTCTTAAGAGTAATATCTTATAAATCCAGATATTCTAGATTTCATAAACAGGGAGAACAAAGCTTGTTCCTAGTTTTTAATTTTTTAAATTTTTTTTTTTTTGTCTCTGTGGTATTATCCTTACTATACCAGGATCAGAAATTATATGTCCCTTTTAGTACTAGAAACTCCTGCTATTGCCATATTCCTAAACATGTCTACTAGCAAAGTTTCCTTTGGTAATGAAGGTGAACATAAGGTTACTGAGACAGCATGGCTCTAAGTATCGCATTTGCTTTTCACAGGACAAAGAGATAAATATAGAATGGATACTAGTCAGATGGACAAACAGTGCGCATCTTAATTTTGTGTCTAGATGATAGCTTTATCAAGGATGCAGAGGGAAATCTTTAACCATTGCAATATCTGCTGATCGATAGTGTCAGGTGACAGGGCAGATCGGAGACTTTGAATGATTTGGTTCTGCTCTGTATAAGATCTAGTGGATATTTTCCAATCTGAAATTGGATGACAATGACACTGCAACTTGTGTCTCACAGTGAGATAAAATACGGTTAACACAATCAAGGTACACAGAAATAATTTTTCTTCAATTATATCTGGCTTGAAATGTGTTTCACATCTGAATAAGGACTACTCAGACTGTTGAGGATTAGGGCACCTCTCCTACAAGGAAGCATTGAGGGAGACAGAATTGCTTAATCTGTCAAAAAGGCCAAGGGAGTAATCTAATATCAACCCACAAGTAGTTAAAGGACATTTTCAGAGTATAAAATCAAACACCTGCTATTACAGGTGCTAAAACACAAAAGGAAGTTTGGACCTTAGGAACTCAGACTGGAGCCCAGAAAACCTTTTTGACCAGGAGGATGATGATGCAGCACTAGGACAGATACCTGCAGAGCAGGGGAGATGTCAGCCTGCAGAGGTTTTTAAGATGATTAGATTAGTCTGTTTTTTCTGTTCCAAGCAGTAGGCTGGACTAAGTAACCCCCAGAGGTCCCTTCTGTCAACGTTTCTGTGAGTCTGTCTAAAATCCTCTTTTCTGCTGCTACATCTTTTGATCTAACAAAATGCTACTTTTGTCTCTAGCCCTTGCCTCACTATCACCTTCAGATCATCACAGATCTGAGAGGGCTGCTACTGGTATCAAATCAAGGAAATCACAGCTGAAGATCTTCCCTTCATCATTGCTTCTTTCAAGTAGGTGATTCTTCTCACAGAAATTCTCTGTGAAATCTATTCTGATCTTTCTGAACTTAATTTCCTGATTCCAATACAGAAAAATGTTTGAAGGTTAAATTTAAATCATGAGAGTGCTCACAAGCTTCACATCAAAATATGTATTTTAACTGACCTGCTGGATCAGAATTTATTGGAGTATTTCACATTGTTTGGATTTTGCATTATGTTAGCAAAGCATCTCAAACTTCAAAATGAAGTTCCTTAACATGACCAAGTCCCAGTTAACTGTGCAGTTGTGCTGACATCTCTGGTTCTAATTGTATTACCTACACAGTTATGCAGTCTGCTCCAATCACCTCACGAAATTTGCCAGGTTGAACTTCTTTGCTATTCCTGAGACAGGTAGGATGTGAAAGCCTGAAGACATTATTGACTTCTCACTTGTTCATCTGTTTCTGCACACCCCCAGACCTCCCCTGCACCTTGGAGAACAGTGACAGCAATATATCCTATGGCAAGGAGCTGCAGGACCTCAGCTGCATAAAACACAGTAACCTGGGAAATTGTTCATCTTCTGTCACCTATGGGCCTGGAAGAAATTAGGTCCTTGGCTGGGAGAGGAGATAAAGAAATGCATTATTTAAAACTCAAATGCTGTCTCTGCAGAATGAATGTAACTTTTTTCTTTTAGTGGCAGGAATCACAGAGCAGTGCATGCATATTTTAGGCATCAGGGACTGAAACTGGCATCCTCAGGAATGTATCTCCTCCTGCTGCCTCAGGGAAAAATATAGACATTTAGGCAGATCTGATTCAAAATGAAACTAGGGTGAAAACTGGAGGCTAGGTGAAAAATGGAGGGAGCTAAAAATTTCAAATGTGCTATTATTTTAACACTGACCCATTTTCCTTCTGTTTCAAATCATCTGAAGCAGAGAAGAAGAAAATAATGAAATTAAAATAGAGTTGTTAATGACTTCCAGTTTGGGAGGACCAGGTACTATTTGTGACCCTGCCACTGGGCTGGGTATGTTATTTCAATTCGTAATGTTACTGTTTACAACCTGTGAAATGGAGTCTGTAAAACTGACCTCTCTGATAAGCTTTTCAAGATGTGTGGAAGAAAAATTCCCAACCAAATGTGCTTAATATAAGAAATGTTACTTATTATATAAAAGTGCTATCTGAAAATATGTTCCCATTAATGTTTCTCGATCAAACTGTTATGGAAAAAATGTGATATTATTTTGAAAAATATTTTTGACTTCTCTTTGGGTGAAAAAAATCTAGGAATCATTCATTTTAGAGCAGATATTATCCTGTTAAACGTTGTCTTATCTTGGTAATCAGCATCTTGTTTACAAGGACAGCAGTTTCCTGAAAAATGACAAACGCTTCTTTCCTTTGCCTACCCCAATATTCATATGTGGAGCAGACTCATTTGGATTACCCAACTGTTTCTTTATACAAATGTCTTCTCAGATATGCCCTGGTGTGGAGGTTGTCCACTCACAGCTGCAGTATAATGAGTCTGCAGAGAGATACTTCATTTGAAAAGTCAGAAATCTGCAGGAGCAAAAAAATGCCATAGATCTAAATCCTTAACAAGATTCCTAAGCTTGCAGGAAATTTCAACTTAGAAAAATAAGATAATGAAAAGTTCTACATTACTAGATTTTCAGAGAGAACTGAACCACTCATTGAAGTTTTATGAATGGGATTTTTATTTTGTTTAAAAACAACCAAATAACCCTCTAAAAATCACTCACCTGAACTCCCCAGCAATATCATTTATCTCAGTATATTCTTGTTTATTATCCTTCCTCTAGCCTTACTAATATTTTTGTTCAAGGTTTAAACGAAAAAACACCTTTCCAAAACAAAACATCAACTAGTTTAATTTTGAAAGTATCAAACCCCATTTTTTAACTAAATATCCTTTATGTTTTGTTTTGTTTTGTTTTTTTTTTCCTTTTGCTAATGCTGACACAATTTAAAAGTAATTTGCTTCCCCCAGAGTTCCATTCTTCATCCACAATCTTTTATCTGCTCTGCTACATGCTGACACCTTTACAAGCTCTGTCCCTAAAGTGAGAAGGTCAAAGTACACCACCGTTTTCTAAGCGGCTTCTCAGCTGGATGCTCAGCTGAAACCTGTCCATTCCAGAGGCTGGGGAGAGTGTGAAAAACGTAATCCTAGAAATGCTCAAATAGCTGAAAGCACACAGGCGGGTGAGTGGTTATATTTTGTGCTGTGACACTCTACAGCCTCGCTTTTTAAGATGGTCTCAGGAAAAGAAATGGAAGCTGCAAGCCTAGGATGAAAATGAGCTGTGTACTTGCAGGTATGTGAGATTTTGGCTGCCTGATGTTAGAGCAGCCCTTGCAAGCCCTTCTGTTGTGCTGCCATCTCGTGACGCTCAGGGAGGACGGTGCCAACACCAAAGATGCTGAGAATGAAGGCTGCCCATGTTGCTGCTGAGAACCACAGAGCAAGTAATGTTCTCTGAAGCCCAGAGAGATGCCAAAAGGCTGTAAGGTACAGTTTCCTATTTAAGATCTATATGGACAAAACAGGCCTGTGGAAAGGGGAGAGCTCTGAATATCTCTGGCAGGAATGCCTGTACTGGGCAAAGGCTGGCTGTTTGAATTTTTCATCTTTATTCTTGTCTCATCTGAGGGAAAAAAAAAAAAAAAATAGAAATTAAGAGTTTAGTGGAAATTAAAAAGGAAAAGACATTAAATAGAAATAAAAATACCACCAGAGCCTTGCATACCTCACTGAGGGTTTAGTCATACACTTGTCATCTGTGCATTTCAGATGTCTTTTAAGATGGATTCCCCCTCTGACTCTGAACTATTCTTCCACATATGCCAAATAAAATACAAGCCATGTGCCTGATTCTGACTTTTTTTTTTTTTTTTTTTTTTTTTTTTTTTTTTTTTTTTTTTTTTTTTTTTTTTTTTTTTTTTTTTTTAATTCTGTCAATGTTCTGAACACAGGTTCTGGTACTAGTCTACTAGTCTGTTCCTACGTATTTGAATGAAAGGGAAAACCTTGCAGGTTACCTTCTGAACGTGTATAGGTCCCAGACTTTGACAAGGTAGATTTCTGCTTCCTTCAGGTTAGAGGCATCAGTATTGTGGCTGATGTACTGAGATGCAAAGCAATTATTTAGGTCTCACCTTATGACTGCTGTCTGTTTTTCAGACAGCTTAGCAACTCTTGTAACTGAGTAAGCCTTTGGAGACCTCCGTGTGAAGCCTGCCATTCACATTTCCCTGCTTACAGCCAGGCAGTTCCTGAAGGCAGTGATCCGAGAGACCCTGTGTCTGCACTGACATCCTCACGTGCAGCCTTGCAGGAGGAATTTGCTGGTTTGTCAGATCTGAGCCACTGCTCTGCAGCCCTGCAATGGCACAGCAGCAGAAGGGGCTCCCCTCTGACACGGAGCTGCTGAGGAGCCCGTTGCACTTCCCTCCTGTGGTGAGCCCCCCTGCAAGGTAAGGACTGCATTCTTTTACCAGTTCCTCCTTTACTGCATATGGTAGCTGCCTCTGCTGTGACAGCTCTGCTTTCAAGTTCTGCTGAATGCTCTGAGCTCCAAATGATCACACAGCCAATGAATACTTGCTCTAATTTGCCCCATTAACAAAGTATTTTCTAGTTGTGCAGTGCTTGCGTTAATTTCAGGACTAAAATCACTTCTCTGATGAGCAGCAGCAATTTTGTATATCCTTATTGGTCCAGCTCCTAGCACAAAAGCAAACACTGATGCAGAACCTGGCTATAAATTAAGTAGAGATTAAGGATATTTTTTTCTTATTATTTGCCAGCCTAGAACAGGGTCATTTGAGCACCATAACAGCAACAGTCTCCAGGGAAGCTACTCAGCTTCCAGAACAGTTTGGGGTTTTTTTTGTTTTTTTTTTTAAATCAGAGCATACCAGATAGCAAAACCACTGTTTTCATTCCCATTCCTTTTGTCCAGAATTTTGTACGACTTGCAGTGCAATGCAATTGGAGTATTGGTCCCATAAATAAAGAATTGAAGAAAAGGGAAGATACATGAGTCTGGTTCACAGAGCTAGAAGAATATCTATAGAAAAACCAGGCTTATCAATGAATAGGGTGTTACAGCTTATTAAGCCTGGCTTATTAGGCACTTGCAGGTACCTGAGCAGTTTTGACTGTGGGAAGAACAAGGTCGCAAGAGCTGGAGTTTATCACTAAACTTGAGAGCTGCAGAAAAACAAAAAAGTGAAACCAAGCAACAAAAAAAGCCCCAGCCCCCCCCCCCCCCAAAAAAAAAAAAAAAAAAAAAGGAAAAAACAAACAAACAAATAGTAGTTAGCAGGGGACATATCAGAGCTGGAAAAGTGTCTGCTCTAACGCTTGTGTTTAGAGGATCGTGTTTAATTTGTTTAGCCTGAACTGTAGACTCCCTATTTCCTCTACGCTGACAGTGTTGCTGTAGGCTGTGCAAGCTGCACAACATCTTTGCAGAAAGCAAAGGGGGTGTAAAACAGGAACTAGGACCCGTTTCTGAAACTTAAGAAAGTAATGTTGATGGCAGAGATTTGATGATCCTTCTGCAGAGAGAATGAGAAAGCATAAGAATAAATCTTCCAAAAAAAGCAACTCTTGGCCAATACATGTTTTGTAATTACATCTTGTGCTTTTGTCTGCAGCTGTCTGAGCGCTATTTTCTGATAAGCACTCTGTGCTAAAGTCTAACTTCGCTTTGTAAATATATTTTTAAAAATCCTGCAGAGCTTCTGTATCATGATCGTTTAATTCAACAACTTTTGAGTTGATATGAAAACAATGAATTCCTGTGTATCCTGCAGTGCAGAGCTAATCTGAGGTACAGGAGGGGGCATGCCATTGCTATGCCAATTACATTTTTTGCACCAGCCTTTCAACTTCCTCAATCTCATTAGACTAACATGAGTTCTAGTGTGGAGATCATGTGTTCAGTCAAGCTGCCTTAAAATTTTCCTGCACAACACTTTTCTATTCAGTAGGTGACATTTAATCAAAATAGCAGCCTCCCAGAAGAACATTATTTGTGATACTTTTGTTCTTCTGGGGAAAAAATTCTATTTATTCAGTTCTGTTTGGTTCTGACAATTTCAAACAAAAATGTTTTAACTCTTGCTACATATCCATTTTTAAATGAGGCTTCTTTTTTGTGTTTTAAAAGTTGATGTTATTTTACTGACTCTGGAATAATTCTGAGATTTATTTATGCACAAAATTTTTTAAAAGTGTAGCTTAAAATTATTTTGTACTTCTGTAGTTATATCATCCAGTGAGTTCCCCTGACTAATTTTAACAGAGCCAAAAAAAAAAAAAAAATTACCAAAGGGTCAAGCTGTCAGGCAGCTGATTTACATGTGCTGCATAATGGTTTGTAGGAAACTACCTCAGTATTGCCCAGATTTTGAAAGATCAAAAACCATTGCTGCAGCCCAGCATGCAAGATGCAGGCGATTGGGTACACTTCTGTTGGTTCCTGTTTAAACAAAAACATTGAAAGAAATTCATTTTGACTTGCAGATTTGTGTTCATGGAGGGAATTTGTTTGCAATGGAACATTTTGAAATAGCAGAATTCAAGTGGCAAATTATCCTTACTACATAACATGGCTACTTCTGTTGAAAGGTGCCAGCTGTGTGCTGGGGGGAACAGAGGACCAGCTGCAGGACTCCTGACCTTGCTCAGGTGGAAACATGGGGGGAAGAAATGGATCACTTTTCTGAGACAAGTTAGGAGCTTGACCACAGGACCAAGCTGCAAACTGCCCTCTTTTTAAACCCACAGTCATGGTGCCAGAGCAGCGGGGGATGTCTGGGGCTCCCGATACAGGCTGAGAGTGCTCAGGTGCAAGGGGTGCTGGCAGGGAGCAGGCAGGATATACTCTCCTTGTGCATACACTCTGTGTCTTCACCAGCTGCCTCTCATGGTTTCCCCAGCAGGAGCTCCATTTGGTTACCTGTGCAGGTGCACAAACACGTGACTTACCTGCAATCTGCACAGTGTGGCCGTGCTTCGGCGCACGTCGCCTTCTTCACCCAGGGTGGTGGTGCTGCCCAGGAGCCTGGGTGGGAAGGGCCCTGGCTCAGCTCCTGCTGCCTGGCAGCACCAACAGAAGCTGTCTTTTCCTCCCACCTCCACAGGGCTTTGACCTCCGGAGAAGACCCGGCCAAGAGCCAGGTGCCTCTGTACCACTGCTGCCCCACACCTCCCCTGTGCGTGTGCCCAAGGGAGAGGAGCTGAGCTGCTCAGACCCACAGTCCTGCAGCTTCTTCGTAGCCTGCTGCCTTTGCTCCTTTGGGAGGGTGTGCTGATGGAGCTGAATGCCTCCTTCATGGCAAATTTCAAGGTTTGCTGGGAAAAATGACGAGTGAAAATGATGGTTAAGCAGCTGGTTTAAATTTCTGTGTCGCCTTTCTCTGTGGTTTCTCTGTCAGCTTCTGTTCTGCCACTGAAAAGAAGGGAGGAAAATGAAACACAGCAGCTTCCCTAAAGAAATGAATAATGATTCTAAGAACATTTTTTAATCAACTGTCTTTTTATCAAGAAAAGATGACAGATTTTAGCAAGAAAGGCAAAGAGTGGGGGAAAAGCCTGCAGCTAATTCAACTTTTGGACACTGAAATGTTGAAAGGAACACATGTTTAAATTGCTTTTTTTTATCTAGATTGAAGGTTACAAATGTACAGCACAAAAATTTTTTGTCTCAGCAAATTCAGCTGAATTTTACATTTTATGTCTACAAGGAGACAAACCTGCTGAAGGGAGAAATACAGGCTTTTCAGCAAAGCCCCATCCCATTTGAGTTTGCAGTTGGGATGAACTGTGAGCCCTTCAGGCAAAGACAACTGCACAGCCGTAGCCAGAGGACATGTCTGCTCTTGCTGTAGCCAATCAGACATTTGGTGAGTGTAATACAACTCAAGCATAATGCAAGTTGTGTTTTTGGGGAAACCTGCATTTGCTGACCTCCAGCCACAGGCTGAAGAGGTACTGTGATCCTTGGCATTCTGAACCAATGAGATATGTTGGTGTGGCTGGTATCATAGATGTAAAGGCATGAATCTTATTTTTTCCACTTGTGTGTGGAGATCGAAGGCAGAAAGAAGAAAGAAGTTTGACAAGAGGGACAGTATTCACTGCTGTGAGACCTCGTAGTTATCTCTGGGTCCTTGCCTGGGAAAGCCAGCTGTTTGTCTGGCTCAGGCAGGACACCATCTCCACAGGGCCATGGATGACCTACATCATGACCTACAGTGCTGCTCTACCAGATGGCAGTTTCCAGTTGGTGTTGGTAGAGCTGGCTCCTGGGACCAGGAGATTTAGTGCCCTTTCTAGAGGTCTCGGACAAAATGAAGGTTCCTTTGAACTAGGTGCACTGACACAGATGTAAATGCATGTAAGAGAGGTCTTTTTTTTTTTTTTTTTTTTTTTTTTTTTTTTTTTTTTTTTTTTTTTTTCCCTGAGACTATAAGGAAGAGGACAAAGAAGGATTTTTCTTCCCATTTTTTTGTAGGCGGAGGCACATTACAAAGCAATTTTTAGTATAAACAAACCAGACTGACAAAGGGTATTGTGGCACTTTTTCTTAATATGATAACTGTATGTTTGTCTTTACCCCTTGAGTTATTTTTAATACAGATAATTTGGTTACATCTGTTTTGCTCCAGTGAAGCAGAGAGTAAGTGGGTAGGCGTGTTGAAACTGGACTTTCAGATCCATCAACTGTTACTGAAGTATGAAAAAGAGAAATGGTGCTTCCTCTGTTGTGACTCCTCTAACAGTTGTGTGTCTGCTTGAGTCCTGACATCATCTAGTGAGGAGGTGCCACTGGATTGGGAAGATACCTGGGAAATAAACCTCTCTGATCAAACAGTATGGCGAGGCTGCTGCAAATGACTTTCTGTACTTTAAAACTGGCAGTAAAAGGGTGCAAGGGGAGCACATTTAGGCTTGTTTCTCAGTTAGGAAGTCTAAGACAGCAATGTTCCCTCTGGATTGGTATTAATATTCTCTTCTGGATCTCTGTGCTTCTGCCATTCATCTCATCAGTGTGGGTTTGGCTAGACTGGAAGTGGATCAGCTGGTATGTGAATGGCCTACAGCAGGAAAGTAGCAGATGTGGTGGCACAGACTTTCACAGGCTGTGTGAGCTTGCTCAGCCTGTGCTGAGAGCTGCCAGAGGCCACACCAGTGCAGCACAGAGCTGTGAGTGCCTCTGGGGCTCACTGAAGTGGCCAAATGCAACATGCACTGGAGCTGCCCTTAGTGTACACAGCTCAGTGTGACTTTGCATCTTTTCGGAAAACACTCTGTAAATTATACTTAGTTTAGCTAATGCTTCCCAAAACTTGGTCAGTTTAGGGGCTACTGTATGTATGGAGTGGTGCAGAGTCTTTTCCTTGGGATCTAAGGTATATTTCTGTTTGCCACAAAGCTACAGTTCTGCTTAAATTCTGGTATAATGTGTTAAGGGATGAACTAAACCCATGATTTTGCTGCTGCCTCTATTCCAGTACAAGACATTTCCTGTAAGGGATGAGAACAGTCCTCTGGGATTGCTCTGTGCCAGGAACACCACTGCATCAAGACGGGTCCCTGTGGAGTATAGGCAACTGCTATCCTGGTTTATGGCTTACTGGGAGTCTTCAGCCTGGATTAGCAGTGCTTTATGCAGTGAAATTGCAGCTTAGTTGGAAGAGAAAGTTGGTTAGTTTTCCTTCTGAATGCTTTTTCAAGCATTTGAATAAAGCAGATGTTAACAGAAAAACAGGTGGCTTTAACCACCTAGGATAGAGTCCCCCCAGGTTTCAGTCACTCTAAGGTCATAATCTGGTTGGTTCTTGAGGTCACCATAAAATTGCTGGGGAGAAGCAGTTGGAAACACTTGAATTTCCTGTGTAAAAATGTTTAAACTCCTGAATCATGATTTTAAAGAGTTAAGATTTTAGCTAAAGGTTAGAAGCAATTGATATTGATCAAGATGTCAGTTAGATTAGTAAATGGTAGGTTAATGATTATTAGATGCCCAAGCTAGAGCTAACAGTTATATTATGAGCTTGTTTATAGAAAAAGTGGAGTAAGTGAACCGTCATAAGAACAGATTGAAACCACTAAGAACAATGGCCAGCACCTGGACTTGGTATCAATCAATCACGAAGCAGGGGACCTTGGACAGTGCCAGAGGGTCACAGAGACCTGATGAAGACTCTCCTGACTTCATCCTTTGAGACCACTGACCCAATTTGAGACCACCAACCCAATTCAAGAGAAGAATTGTGCATGCATGAAGGACTGATAGCCTCATTTTAGTGCAGAGCTGGGATGGGAGGTGCTGCGGTTACGCATACGTATTGTATGTAAGATCTTGGAAAATAAATAGAGAGCAAAGAGCCTTGTTCGGCACAGCCACGCCTTTCGGAGATGACTCCCGTGCCGCCCGCCGGTGAACAAACACACCGCTTCGTAACTTTAACTAGTTAGAGGGTCTTTGTCCGTGACTATATCGGTTTTCAATGACTCACTCCGGCTCCCCTTAAAAAAAACGTTATAAAGCCTTTCAGATGTGTTATTAGGGAGAACAAAAAGGTAACTAGACAACCAAGAAGGAATCTTCCCCCAAGTCCCTATCTAATCAAGTATTCATTTATGTTCTCAGTGAGCTTATAATGCTTGTTTGCCTCTTGATCTGAGTAGCTGCCTTGACCATTTCAGTAAAGAGGTCAGGGACATAGAATTCCCCTTGGCATTCAAAGGTATTTATTTTAAGGTTGCGGCATTTGAGGAAGGACTACAACTGTTGCCTGACTTTGGCCATAGATCGTTGCATAGGGAGCATGAGCTTTGTGGTGCTCTATTCCTGTAGTAGCCTTGTGAACCTTAAATTTAGAACCAAAATGAAACAAATCCCACTCCCCTTTCCCCTTGTGAATGTGGTACAGAGAGGGAAATGCCTGGTCACTCTTGATGCAGGGAGAAGAATGTGGTGCCTTCTAGGTTTGTGTGTTAGCTGAGCTCTCCTAAATTGCTTTGGGAGCTTGATGGCTCCTGAGCTGTGGTTCATTTGCTTTTCACTTCTGCTTTCCTCAGGAAGTAAGTGCAGCAGCTAATCAGGTGATTCACAGTGGAAAGTTTAAAGAGCAGAGTGGGAGCTGCTGCATACACCAACATGCCTACTAGGACAGAAGCAGCAACATTCATTTCTCTGGATATGGTTATTGACTGCAAAAGGAGCTGCCAAATCTAGGAGCCCAGGTATGTCAAGAGATTTTCTCTGAAAGCAGACAGAACAGACTGGTAAATGTTGAAAGAGCAGGCAATATTGGTTGCAACTGGTATGTTATGACAGGATTTCAGTTAGTGAAAGTTTCAGTCAAGGTTCACCCTACGCTGCAGTGCAAAACCAGCTTTCCCTAGTGGAAGTAGTGGAATTCTGTTTTTTACCATTTACAATTATTAGCTGTCATAACTGTGTTTATTAAACAGTCATCTTGGCTGACAGTGAAAGGAAGGGAGTAGAAAGGAGTATTGCACTGGATTTTTAGGTTGATCTGAGCTGTGTGTTTCTTATAGTCCACAGAATCCTGGGATTTAATAGTCAAGAAAAGTATGTTAGGATAAAGAATATTTAAAGCAGGTAGTCCTAGAACTCAGGGTCTGATATTTTGTCTAGTATATCTCTTGATATCTGAACAGCTGGAGTAAATAAGGAGGCCAATTATAGTCTTTATTTTGTGTTCATGTACTTTTGGAGATTAAAGATTTTCATGTACATTCAACTAACATTTTTTAAAGATGCTAACTGTAAAAAGTGGATCAATTTTGGCATGAGACTTGATTCTCTTTTGGTCTTGGTGCAAATTGGGATATTTTACTTGAATGGGATCCTTCCATGAACGGCTAATGGGGGTAATCACAGATAAATATAATTAAAATGTCATTAAAAAATCATGTTTGTTCAACTAGTAAGCTTTTAGTGACAGTATTCTGCTGGTCCTTTTGCCAGTTTTGGTCATGCCTTTCTTCCCTTCTGTCTTTCTTTCTGGAAAGATGTTGCCACACTCCTGTGTGATTTCAGACAACCTTTATTTAGAAAAAAAGGGAAAATACATGATTAAGTTCCATTTTCTCTCTGTAACCTGACACTGCATTCTCAATGATACTATCAGATTTATTTAATTAATCTTCACTTTTATATCTAAAAATATTTATTATTTAGAGTTTATTTTTTGTATCATTGTGATACTTATCAAAAAGTATTGTATCAAACTTAATCAAGAATCAAACAAAAAACTTATCGATGCTGAAATAAGCTATTAACTTACACTTAGGATCAGAACAAGTGGTGGAATGAACAAGAGACAAGATATATGACCTTTTCAAAATATTTATGTTATCCTTAATACCAAAAAATATTTGAATGCTGAACTATATGATTTTGTGTTTGGTCTAGAAGAGTAATAGTCCTCCAAGACAGACAGAAAATTGAAAGGATTTAAAAGTCAAGTTACAGATGCAATGAAAGGCTTTTAGGAGAAGTAATATTTAAAGCATATAGTGCAAGTAGAGTCAACAGACTAATTAATATTGGAAGACTGATATTTAGTCTGATATGGCTTTTGTAGTCTAAATCGTTGGAATAAATAACAAGGAATACCATAGTCCTCCTTTTGCTTTCACATAGTTTTGGAGATTAAAGTGTTTCACATACACTTCAAACGTCTTACATCTCCAGTTACAATCCCATCTTCACTAATGAAGTTGTTTGTGAGTATCTGGTTATAAGAGTTTCTGTGGATAGAGTGAATATGTTGAGAGGCTGTCCCTGCTTGCTTTAACTGTGCCACCAACAAGAGAGACCCTCAGTCAAGTATAAATAGGAAGAGAAAATTGGTAAGCACATTTGCAGAGCCATGCAGTGCAGCTCAGGGAGTTGACTCATCAGTCTCAGACCTGCTTCTGAGGCCAGTGGAAGCACTTCATTTCACCTCTCCATGACTAAGATTCACCATTTGTAGAATGCCTCTGTAAAGCACTTTGGGCTTCTCTATGCAGAGGACCACGGTGAGCTCCACGGCACTGGAGCTACTTGTTAGCATTGATTTAGGCTTAGCAGAGTAGCTCCCAAGGTGAGAGATCTCCTTGAGGAAGAGAATGGCTTTGCTATTTTGGATGTAAGTTGAGCCTCACTGAAAACATAACTGAACTATGCTCACCGAAGTTGCTAGAACAGCACCCAGGCTTTCTCAACCAACACACTTACAGCTTCAGGATGACTCAAGTGGGTCAAAATCCCAGAGTTAAGTATAATGTATGACAAATGTAACTCCCACACAGTCATGAGGAACAGAGTCTTCCTCTTTACTCCGTGCAGTCACCACACTTTTTCGTCTCATGGGGCTTGTATTAATACAGATAATTAAGGAAAACAACAGCAATAAAACACAAAATGTTGTGGAGATACGAAGTTCTGGACTGACTTTTCCTTGGGGACCGATCAAAATGACATAGGCCTCCATCTCCTAGCAAAGGAGAGATTATGGGCTGTGGTAAAATGTTAGCCTGCGGTGTAGTGTGAAGGACCAACATTTGCATCTAAGCACAGGTGTCTGCTGGGACCATCATCTTGCTGCAGGTGGTGTGGTGCACAGTGACAAGATGTATGCCCTGCACTCCATCTCTGTGGTACAGAGCTACTGCAGGAGTGTGGAAGTGAAACTGGTTCATCAGGCACGGGGTGGGCAAAATGCAAGCAGAAAGCTACCTGTGTAACTGATGGATGATGAAGGAAGAGGATCCCAAATGCAGTTTTAATGTTGGCTCATAATTCTAAACCAGGCTCATAATACTGTCTTTGAAAATTTATTTTAATGTAAGTATGTATTGGTAGTGCAGATCTGATTTATATTTTTAGTTACGTTTGCTTTTTTGGTACTTTTATTAAAATTGCGGAATGGCAATCATAGAGACCCTGTAGACAAAGACCCTATTTCCCAGAAATTAAGGTAGATTTGTGTTTTTCCTCAAGAGGTAATGATTTGTTAAGGACACTTTTGAGCCCTTAAAAAACTATTTACTTGGTAAGTAAAGTGAGATACATTCATCTTGGTGACAACGCCCATCTGGCCACCCACACTGTCATAATTTGTCCTGTCCTAGTCCCAGGAGTAGTCAGACAATGACCTGGACTCCAATAAGCACATGGATGACTTTGATGGAAACTGGAGAAGCCTGATCCCTCTTAGTGTAAATGTTGTCATGATGTAGGCTCGGCATAGCAGGGTGAGCTCACAGAAGGCTGTGGCAAAGAAGTAGGGCTGAGTGACCCCCCCAGAACAATATGGATGAAAACATGGCTGTGAAGAAGATGAGAGGACTCATCTACTTGATAAGTAGATAAGGGTACCAGAAGGATTCCTTGATATGTAGTGCAGGATGAACCCATTTTAATTTTGACGGACATGAGAGTGCCAGAAGCAGCATGCTCCTTCATTGTGCCATATCTACTTCAGTTTACAGGGCCAGAACAGCTCTGTGAGGAATCTTTGGCTTTTCCACACAGCTACTATTCCAGATGGGCTTCAGTCCCACCCTAGGTGGGGAATGTATCAGTGATGTGCTGCTAGATTTAGCATCCATACTCAATGAAATGTGTGACCTGGCTCTTGGATAGTGCTCTTCTGTTGCAGATCTGCTGATAGTAATAATTATAACTTTTTTTACAGTTAGGGTGACTGAGGAAAAAGGGAGGGGATTTGACTCAGTAGCAAAGCTGGGGCTGGAATCCAGCTTTGCTGTGTGGTTTACTGGTTTGTTCTGCCAAAGCCCAGATGAGTTGTGTAGCACATATATGTCTCATGGAAGAGAGCTTGTTCATGCAATTTCAGGGTGGTAATGTTCTTGTCCAGGAGCAGGGTGCTTTGCCATTAAAATTGGAAAAGAGTCAGTGACTGAGAGTGTTTCCATATTTCTAAACTCTAACTCCAAGAGTTAAAACTGGTAGTGTCTCATTTCTTGGGAGAGTTGCCTGGTAAGAGGCGTAAATAACAGTGTATTTATCTGGTCTCATCTCAGCATGGACAAAGCAGCTGAACCCGTGTGGCAGCTGGAGGAATCACCTAACAGCGCAGGACAGCAAGAGCAGAACCCTGATGATGGAGACACAGCAGAAGTGCTGGAGCAGCCTGCACACAGCAAGGATGAGCTACCCCAGAGCCATACCATACTGTGGGAGACTCTAGGCAAACAGTTTGTAGAATATGAACAAATAGCTCCATTTCTCATCCCAGAGGATCAACGGAGAAGACTGCTGGAATTTCTTCCCCTCTTCTTAAAGGTTTGTTCTTTTTATTGCCTTTGGTACTGATGCAAATTTAAGTTTCTTTTACCCTATCCATTCTGTGGTCACCTAAGCAGCCAGTGTAGTCAATTGAAGCAGGATCCCTTTAGGTGATAAATTCTTTTACTCCATTGGAAGCCTGGAGAAGCAGTTTCTTGTCCTTCTTCCATCTACCTTACCTGCTAGGTTTGCATAAAGAAAAGTACATGGGGGAGCACTGCTTCACCTTCCTGAGTGGCTAAATTCCATTCTTGAACTCAGTGAGTGAGACAGGCATCTTACACAGTGAGTATCACATGAAGAGGTCACTTCATGTCTGCCTCATCTATTTTATTACTTAGTGGGGTCTGAGCACAGTTTCAGTCTGGGAAAATGTGGTTGTGGCATGCAGCCAGTTAGGGGAAATGAAGGTGCACAGCCTTAATGGAATTCTGGAGTTAATGGCAATGCTGATGTCTAATTTTAGTGCGTGAGAGAGGAGTTGGGTGAGAGATGAGGAAACCACAGAGTGAGAAGAGGAAGGGCATATCATGGGTGAGGTTCACAGCTGAGAACTAGAATATTTTAGTTAGCAGGCTGCCCTACAGCCACCATCAGCAAACAGTTTCTGAGATGAACATATTGAAAGGTGAAACTAGAAGAGCTCTGTAATGAATGGGAGCCTTATGGGTTGGTTTTCTTTGCTAGAGTCTTTGGAATATACAGGAAACTTCTTGAGTGGATCATACAGAAACAGAATGGTAGAACATATGCTGAGTGAAGCAAAAAAACTGGCTTATTTTTAAATGTACTGTGGCTATGTACAAGTACAGAATTGTTTTTCTCTTGGATTACTTTGGGTGTTTATGGGTATTGACTCTGCATTTTTACACTCTCACAGTGTCTTTCAGAAAGAGAATAAAACATCTCTTTGGTGAAACTATATTCTAATGATGGCATAGTTCAGGTGTCTGTACTTGTGAGTTCTCAGTGTTCTTGAGTGACAGAACCTAAATCTGGCTGTTCCTTACCTAGCTGAGTTGGATTTCTGAAACAGAAGTCAGTGGGTAGGTGAGGAAAATAAAAGTTAGTGCATGGTCACTGTTTACATGGAAGCATAGTGAGGCATAAAAGCGGATACTCTACATTTTGAACAGAGTGTGTAGGAAACTCACTGTGCTGAGGGCTGTGACATCTTTGGTGTCCATGACAATAAAGCAGGAATAACGTCCAGATAGTCATAAGCATTTCACTCAAGTGGATGGAGAATGAACCTCTGATGTTTTTAAGTCCTGGTGCACAGTGAAATCATTGTAGATACCGGTGTCAATGAACAGCACTGAAACTGGTGCAAAAAATTGAGTTCTGGGTAGGATCTGGAAGTGCCCATGGTGAAGAGTTTGTGGTGTTAGAGTACAAGCTTGCCCCGGTCCAAGGCAGTGCAGACAAGATGAGTGGAAGGGTCTGAAAAGACAGTGAGTGCATAGTGTGGAGCCTCAGAAGTGGCTTTCTCATTAAATCTAAATGGTCCTACAGGTATTTTATGTTTATTGAACAAAGCTTTTATTTTTAACCACTTCCTCTGAACCTCTGGATTTGTTTGTGTAGAAGAGTGTCCCTCCCAAACCAAAAGCTGTATTTGAACAGAATTGTTGCTCTCTGTATGAGCCTGTCCCTGGAAACAAATCTCTTTGCAAATGGCACTACATGGGCTGTGGAGATCTTTGCTGTCTTGGGAACTCACCACTGCCTTACCAGGTCACCAAATTACTGCCTCTGCAAAGGACAGAGTACTCAGCCTCCAAAGAATGCACATCAAAATCAGATTGGGGCTGATAATCTGACAGTTTTCTGTAGAGGTGCACATCCTTTTTCTGTGGATCTTCTTTTAAAATGACATGCTGAAAATTTCACTGTTGGGTTTGTTTTTTTCTGAGACAGCACTACAAGAAGTTACAACCTTTTTATCTGGAGTGAGTGCAACAAAGTTTTTGTTGTTGTTGTTGTTTTTTCTCCTAGAACTGTTTTCAGATCTCTTGTCTTCTTTCCTGACATGGTTTAACCTCAGCCAGCAACCAAGTAACACACAGGGACTCACTTACCCTCCATCAGTGAAACTGGGGAGAAAATCGGAAGTGTGAAAGAGAGCACCATCACTCTAAACATCTCCCACTTCTTTCCTCTTTCTTCCCCCCACTTTATGTCCTGAGCATGCTGCCCTCTGGTCTGGAACGTCCCTTTGGTCCCTGGGGTGACCTGTCCTGGCTGTGTCTGCCCCCAGCCTCCTCGCCAGCCTGGCAGCACGAGGGGGCCCTGGCTGTGTGTGAGCCCTGCTCAGCAATGACAACAACATCTCTGTATTGTCAGCCCTGCGCTGACAATCCAAAACACAGCCCCATACCAGCCACTGTGAAGAAAATTAACTCTATCCCAAACCAGCACACTTCCTCTTGAAGGTCTATGGAAAACATACATCCTTAGTGCTTCTGGGTATTAATTCATCCCAATGAACAGCTCTTGCTATGGAAGATAGTCTCTCTAAACTGCTTCCTCCTGTTTTTGTAAGCAATGTATTGCAAGCTTTATGTGAAATTCTTCTATTGTGGTTTTTCTGCCTCAAATTTACAATTAAATTGAAATTCTAAGATCTCAAAGTTCCTGAGTTCTATTAGAGCTTTAGTTTTGAATACCATGTAGTGACCATGAAATAAACAAGTTGTGGTGAGATGAGATTATATACAACATCTTTAGATTTACTGATCCTTAACTAAGTATGAAAAGTAAGAACGGTTTCAATGTGGTCATAATTGTTTGGAGTGACATTTTTAAAGAACTGAGAAATTTGTTAGTGAACAAGGATGATAAAAGTTATAAAATCCAGAAGTCTTAGGAATTAAAAATTGGACAGCAAAGCAGTAAATTCTCATGTCACAATAAATAAGCAAATAAATTTTAGTACCAGTACTTTAGGGTCAAAGGACAGTTGTTCCCGGCAGGTAAGATGAGTATTACTGAGGGACTGGCAATGTTGTACATATGCATATCCATCATGAGTTTCCTTTCTGTAGGCTAAACTTCACAAGCCTTAGGGTTGTAGAAACTGATTTCCCAAATTTCAGTAATGCTTGCAAAAAGGGGCTTTTAAATTCTCAAAGGAAACTTTGCTACCGAATATATTCATAATGGAGGAGTAAATTTTTCATTAGCTTAACACTTGATTTTGTGCCCTAGGTGTGAGATTCTTCCTCTCCACTTTTCTTAGATATGCTAGTGGAGCTTTGCACTGCTTAGTAGGCATTTAGGTCCAGAAGTGTGACTTGAGCATTTTGGCTTTGCATCATTCATTTAAGAGTACATTGTGGAGGATCCTGCCCTTTAGCTTTTAGTCATCATGTACTTCCCCACATGACTTTTTCTCCGTTCGTCTACCAGCCTTCTGCTGGCTTGGGGAAATGCATCTCAGTTTGAGTTCTACATGCTGTGAAGTTCTTACAGACACTACCTCATTTCCCCCTGTTTAACAATGGACTCTGTGTGAGTCCTCTCCCTCCTTGGAAGATTTTTCTGTTCCCTTTACTTTCCTGTTCCGATCATGCAGATGCCAGTGCATCTCTGACTCTTTTGTTTTAGAGTGCTTTAGTTCTTACTCGGTTGGCTGGAGAGAGGGGTCACCAAGCAGAAGACGCCTGGGGTGTGGGAACTCCTTACTCACTGATACTCCTTGGCATAGAAGGAAAAGGTGTGGGAGGGAAATGTCAGCCATCTGCTCGTGATTCAGGCCTGGGATGGGAGTAATTTTAATGTGCCTTCTATATCTTCCCTCTTGGTGCCTCAGCAAAATATCAGAACGTTCTATTACATGGCTGGCTTTTGAGCTAGCATCTCTCCATGAACCACGGAATAGGAAGGGCAGATGGTAGCAGCAGACACGGGGAACTTGTGGCAGAATCTTAAATATGTAGAAACAGGTTTAAGAGGAAGAAAGAAAATCAGATTACTTTGATACCATATTATTTGAGTTTCCCCTAAATGCAGATGTCCTACAATGAAGTCATGTTGATACGCTTCCAGATATAGATCTTCTATAGCCTCAGACATGAACATGAAATTAATTAGGTCTGCTCCTACAGCACAGTGCATTCTAAAGACTGATGCCCAGCCCTCAGGAAGTCCACTGACAAAGTCAAATCAGAACATTAGTGGCCTGCTTTGTAGGGAGATAGACTAGTAGCATTGCTATGAACATTTGATTACTGCTCTCTGCTGTGTATGGTCTGAGCTTCTAAAACTTACCCTGCTCATTCTGTTAGCAGAAAAGTGTGTATAGCAGGGCCTTTCTGAATTGTTAAGAGGATGTTCCTCTTTGAGGAAGAGAGGCAGAAATCTCTCACTGCTTTCTTCTGAAAAAAGGCATAGATTAATGACAAACATTGTGTATTTTTAAGTGACTTGTAAGTTTCTTGTCATCAAGTTTACTCAGCTTGCTTCTGTTCTTTACAGATCTTCCCTCCCTTCTGCGTCAGGGGTGGAGGAATTGGTTGATCTTGCCTCTGCGACTGAGTGTCTCTGAAAGTAACTTATGGTCAAAATCTGAGAAAATAGCTTGCTTTTAATATTATTGACTGATTGACGAAAATTAATAATAGGCACACTGTGCAATTGCGTTTCACTCTTGTAGCACAGAAAGAGTTGGGTGCATTTTGTTTATTAACCTCATTAAAATGAAGTAAAAAGTAGGTGTTTGCCTGATTACTGAGAGATGACTGACACTTCGTCCACAAGCTGCCATCTGTGATCAAAGAAAAGAAATTGAAAGCAATTTCAGGGAAGGAAATAATATTTGTGGAGGATCTTCATTTATGAAGAGTTGCACTGATTTCTTGGTAGAAAGTATTATGGGATATCAGATCCATTTTTTTTTAAGAAGACAGATGTCATTTTTCTTCCTTTAATCATTGGGGGTTACAGCATTATTTTTCAGAACTTCTAAAAGGAGCAGACCTTTTTTAAGAAAAATTTTCAAGGTTGCTGGGGACAGAGGTATCTCAGACTGGTCTTTAGAGGTGAATGCTGAACTGTTGCTAAGACATAAATATGTGTATCATCAGATGTTTTATGTAAAGGAATTGGCACCTGATTCTTGGAGGCTGGTTGGGTGCAACAGTATTAATCTGCTGGAAGATTTTCTTTATTGATCTTAATATTTTTTCCCCCAAAGGCAGAGCTAAGAAACATTTAAGAAGGGTTTGTTTGTCAGACTCAGGGAATCAACAAGTCTTACTGTTATTTATCTAGTAAGTTTTGTACTTAATTGCTTGAACAAGTGAGTTATAAATATATTTATAAATGGTTTATAAATGGTTTATAAACTTGTCTATAAATTTGTGTTTCTTCAGGATGTTTGTCACATTTTGAAAGGGGCTAACATAATTTTTTGATGCAAATAAATTGTGACATGGGGCACGACCAATCATTCACATTGTTTGGATTGTATTCAGTGTAGAAAATACTGTAAAAACTCACTAGTATGTGCATTACATGATTCAAAATGTAGTTCCAATTTACAGACTTCTGCATCTGTAGAGTCATACTCCTGTCTGTTTGGGAAATACTGCTTAATGGACTATGCTGACTAGGGAGGGAATTTTATGGAGGAATGTTAGCTTTATGCTCCTTTATTTATATTTGTTAATTTTTGTCAATCTACCAAAGACATGATGTATCAGAGACTTAACAGTTACACTTGGATTTCAGGCCTGGGAGCAATCTGCTGGAATAATCGTATTACCCAACGTTCAGCTGTTAGCCAGTGAGGTTTCCAAGCTTCTGACTAAAGAAATTAATAGGAACCTCAATGGCAAACCTGCAGGTAATGATCCCGTACCATATCTGTTGGGTTTGGTTACTCTTGAAATGTGTGTCTTTTGGTTGCATCCTGTGCTGGAAATAAAGGGGGGACAGGAAAATGCTGTGTAGCAAGCCAGACATCTCAGTGGGTGTGAGGTACCTCTGATTTGAGGTGATTGCACTGAAGATTTGGCTTTCTATGCCATGTTGATCTCCAGTTTGGAATTTTTGCAGCTGGAAGTGTGTACTGTATAATGCATATAAGAGTTAAAGAGTAGGTTATACATTGTTCTGAGGAGTTTTCTTAAATGAGAAAAACATTACTAACCGCATATGGTTTTCCTGGTGGCTGTTGTACATTCTTTGTGCTGTCAGCTGCCAGACTTCATGAACTGAACTTATATTCTTGGTGAAATTTGTCAATTCGAAACATGTAGTTCATGTGAACTGAGCTTGATGCTAAATCAAATAATTTTATGTTTTTCTGTTTACTTTAGTGGACTCCTGCTACTATAATTTTGTTAAATTTGTCAGATCTGTTAAGAAGGCATAAATTCACCATTTTCATCCTTCACTAAGGAATTAAAGTTTAATGTTTCTGTGATAACAGAGGAAGCACGTCTGGCTTTGGAGCAATTGCTGCGACAGAAAGGGGAAGCAGGAGATGGCTATTTGCTCCTGAAATCGGTGTATCTGCTCTCACAGACTGACTTGGTAAGAGAAAGTACCGCAAAACAGGTTCTCCTTTTTATTTCAGAGGAACAGGCACCCCAACAGTGGAAGACCCAAGTCTCAGAATTTGTATTATCCCTAATATTTTGAACTTCAGCATGCCCAAGATACACAGTTAAAAGACACACCACCAGGTTTGTAGGCCAGGCTTTTCTAAAAGAGAGAAGTAAGCATTTTGTACTTTCAGATACCCTTTTAGTTTTGATTACCAGACAGCTGGTTCTCCTAGTGTTTCTCTGCCTTCTTCCCCCAGTGTGTATCTTTTTATGTATTCTGTATCAGTCTAGCTTACATATCAAAAAGATGAATAGTAAGAATCTGTCTGGTAAGAGAGTGGTTGACTTTTCATTCCTGATAGCCTCTCACTTTGAAGTGTTTCACAAACTCTACTTGTACAGCCAATCCCAAACGCAGACTGGTATCAGGAGTGCAGCTGATGGGCATCTGTGGTGTGTTTACCTGTGACATTTAGTTAAAGAGTTTGTCTTAGTCTTTCTTGTTCAAAGAGACACAAAAAATAAAATCTTACTGTCAGATTATAGTGGGTATGTTCTGTGTCATAAGGAGCTCTATAAAATTATATATATAGCTAGTCAAAACAGGAAGTTTATGATGAGACTTATGTTTTTCACAGATTTAAGACATTGCCATTTTTTGTAGCACACATACTCACAAAACTTCATATCATAAACCTCATTCTTCTGTTAGTTTGGTGCTGATTTTTGTTACGATTACTGTGTGCCAAGCACACATACTGGGACATCCCTGGAAGTTCTGTGCAGCCATAGTGAAGATGGGAAGAAACTACGTGTTGAAATACACTGTGAAGAAATTATCACTTGCATTTATAAAACCTGTAACTAGAAGTGTGTGCAGTTATTCAATATGTTAAAAAGTGAAGGCGTTATAAACTGTTGCTATGCTGAACCAAGGAGGGAAAAGAGAATTCATGCTTTCAGCATACCAGGCCTCTCTGGCTGCAGAATGTCCTGGAAAGTAATGCTAAAGGGGTCACTGTCTGTCCCTGGCCTTACTGCTGGCGCAGCTGCTAGTTGGTTTGCAGGCTGTGTGCTTCACTGACTGCAGGTCTCCATATGCAGGACAGAGTATTTCTGCCAAAGTTGTAGTTCAGATGGAGCAAGAAGTCCTGGGAACAGCTACAGCAACACATTTAATGCATTCAATTCAGCCAAGTGGATTTTACAACTATGAGATGTGACTGCCAGTCTTGTGTGCCTTACAGCACTTATGAGAGTAAAATGCTCAAGTAGGTCTTTCATCTGCCATGACTATTCTCAGTGTGTAGAAACACAAGGAAACTCTGGTCACCTTCTGAAGGGACTGATCTTATTTTTCCTACTTAGAGGACTATGTGGAACATTATTGGATCTGGACTTCCAGCTGCTCTGATGCAGTGCCTGTACCTTTTCTTTACTGTCCCTCTGAAGAAAACCAGTGAAGGCGGGGAAACAAGTGAGGAGGATGCCCAGACTCAGGAAATGCTTGTTAAGGTGAGATGTGCATTTAGGGGTTCATTTGCCCTGGGTACTCAGATGTGCACTCAGGTTCTTAGCTGTTAATTTGATTTAAACTGCCAAAAAAATGGTAAGCTTGGACTGAAAAATATTGAATATGTGCCAGGAGCCATATAAAACATATAAACTATCTTTTAGTTTTTTACTAAAAAAAACAACATGACATTAAGTGGAAAAAATCCATTAAGAATATCCTAGTGGTCGCTTTACTTGTTCATTCCACTGCATCCTTTCTCCTGCTATTAGTATCAAATTACAATCTCTTTCCCCAATGGATTTTTCTTCAACTCGTGGTTATCTCTAGAGGTGTTTATTGTAGCTGATGTTTGTTTGCTTTTCAGATAATGCTTAAATTGTACAAAGAGGAACAGGGTGTAGAGGAACTTCTGACAGCTGATAAGCTTCAGTCATTAATTATAGCAACTTCTTCTCTGTGGGACCAGTGCAGCCACTCGTGGAAAGAACCTACAGGCCGTGTGTTGAGAGCAATTTCAAAGACTCAGACCAAAACCAGCATTGTGTACCTACAAGGTTTGGTTTAATAATTTGGCTTCTCCTTTCCTCATATCTCCCCTAGGAATGAATTACCAAAAAGAATCTCCCCAGGATAGATTTCATCACCTGTAATCCCCCTTACATCATCCAGTAGTCAATTGCAAAACATGAGCTCTCGACTTAGTAGAGGGGAGCTTTATTTGGCACTGATAGCCACCTGGAAAGGGTTTTTAACATAAAAATAAGCTAATTACAGGCAAGTGCCAATCCCACTTAATCACACTGATGTAGGCAAGATGAAGATGTATTATGTTTTTTCTTAAATTGTGTGACTCAGTCTGTGGGTCTGAGACTCATGAACACTAAATACAAGGCTGGGGGCACCGTCAGAGTAATGTTATCTTTTGGTACAATGTCATGGTTGGTTAAGTCCTCATTTTTTTCTAGGCTTTATTAGTTCAAGCAAATTTTTTTCTTATTAAGAAATGCAAAAGCCATAAGACTCACTTTCTTAAAAGTGAAAAAATAGTTTTATAATGCACAAAATACCATCAGTATTCCATGTCATGGAGTAAAAGCATATAGATACTTTGGCTTCCTGAGTGAAATGAAAAGAACCATTTGGACATTTTGAAGCTGCCATTGAAGGACTGGCCATGAGATTAGACAAGAAAAGTAGGCTTCATTCCTCAGAGCAGTATGTGTGTACACCATTACATATGCTTCATTGAGCAAAGAATTAATCTGTGAACTCTGCACAGAATGTGTGATTGACTTAGTATGAGGCAATTAAATCTGTTAGTCTTTGCTTACCTTGCACTCAGACAGCTGGATTCTGTATATATGAATTTTATATATATATATAAAATTTGAGTCGGGTGAGTTGGGGTATTGAAAGCTTATACTCCTGAGATTAAATCAGTTTCTGGTAGTAAAGCAAAGAAATGCATGTATATTTTAAAGCCAGTAATGCTCTTCATGTAGCTTCTGAAATGAATATGATATTCATAGAGCCTCTTTTCTTTTCTTTGTCAAAAAACTGTTATGTGACTCCTATTTTACTGGGAAACAGCTTCAAATTTGTTTACTTCTTGTTAGCAACTTTAAACTTGTTTGGCTGTCAGTTCTGAAATACCTGATGTATTTTTTTCCCCCACAGCTGTTGACTGCATTAAAATAGCTGTTCAGAATCTCTTTACACTGGCTGATACATTACCTGCTTGTGATGTGTGTGAAGCTGCTAGCATTGTGTTGTGCTTTGTGAAAGATTCTTATCCTGTATCATCAGCTTTATTGACAGAGTTTGAAAATAATGATGGCTACCAACTCCTGCTAAAAATTTTACTCAGGTAAGAGAATAGGCTTCTAGAGGATGGCAAAACTTAATTTTCAAAATGCATAGTGGTCCCTTAAAATATGAGTCATATAGGTAACTCTATGTGGATGCAAAACATTGCTATATTAGGAAGGAAAGCAGTACCTCACTTTTACTACTTAAACCATAAGAGAAGGAGACCAGTATAGAGGAAGTCAGTCTGCAGGTGGGATAGGGACTTTTTGAACACAAGACAAAGGTTCTTCATCAATTAGTATTACAGAGGACGTATGTCAGGGACTTATGTCTCGATTAAGGTGAGCTTTAAATCCAGGAAGGCAGTCAGCTAGGGAGGGAAACACTATCTCCTTGCTGTGCAAAAACAAGAAAACAAAACCCACCTGGACTTAAATCCAAAATGTTTACATTCTTCAGAACCCAGATGAGCATAAACATATCAGGAAAAATCCCCACTAGTTATCCTAATCCAAAGTACAAAGCAGAATCTGCTACTCTCCTTGTCAGCTTCTGTTGTCACACCAGGCTGAGTTTCTTTAACATCATTTGAAGAGCATTTTTCCAGATGTTTTTGTTTCCATTCTGGATTTGCCTATTCTTCTACTATTTCTCCAGCATTTGTGAAAACTTTGGTCCCTGAAAAACAACTGGGGTGGGGAGGGTATTTTGTAATTTTGATCTAGAGGATTGTAAATTGAATCAAGAAGTTAAAGATATCTGTGAGTGACTATGCCTGTTCATCATTTTTGAATGGCACAAAATTATTAATTTGTGATTGGAAAAAAAAAATTGTGTTTTTCTGGCAATGTTTTCTTTAGTTACCAGAGACTCTCTAGATTTCCCCTGTAAATAAACTGTGTTAAGATGCATATTTCTGATTAAATTCTAGCTGTGTTAGGGCAGGAAACATGGAATCTTTTTCAGTTAGGGCTATGGATGTTCCCATCCTTTTCAACTGGCATAACTAGGCTGAAGAGACAGAAATAAGCGATGCTCAGGGCTTCAGATTTGTCTTCATTCCCAGCATATGCTGCCATAAAGAGGTAGATGGAGAGTTCTTTCCAGAATGTTTTGTGTGAGCAGGTACCCTCTCCTCTGATGTTTAGAACTCCTTAAGGTAAAATCTTGCTAATAGCATTCTTTGAAAGAGGGCATTTATTCTCTTGTTTTCTTTTTAACATTTAGGTGTAACTTGAACATTTTGTTGATTTCTTCTGAGATTTTTCTAACCTAACAGTATAAGTCTATTTCTCTGCCACTAACCCATGCTCAGAAGATGCAGTTTTCCATAAGAATTGACCCATCTGAGAATTACAGGATAAGATGACGTGATAAGCAGCTTTCTGTCCTTTGACAGACTGTCACTTCAGTCTATGAACCATGGCAAATCTGGGGTTACATTTCAAATTATTTCCTTATGTAGGAGATACCTGCCATCTTCATGTCATGATTCACAAAGCCCAGGCAATATAATATTTTTCCCCTCCTCAGGGCTGAGATTCTTCGGTTATTTATCTCAGTTAGCAAGTCCTATATCTTGCCAACCATATGCTCACCTTTTTATATGAAGTGTGTTTTAATTATTTGGTTTCTCACAAAATTTGAATTTTTATTACCCAACCAGACTTTTTTTGAGTTAACTTGCTTTTTTTTTTTTTTTTTTTTTTTTTTTTTTTTTTTTTTTTAAAAAAAAAAAAGAACACATAACTGAACTAAGTTAAAGCATTTATCTTCCTTTTGTTCAGAAGACTCTTTCAGTGTCACTTCAGTTTCCTCCAGTCTGTAGGTTTTGTTCTGATTCAGTGTGCCACTCTGGTGTGGATTATCTGTGTAGCTCCTGTGTGCTCCATACCTGATGATATATCCAAAGTATTTGTATAATTAAGGCATGAGCATGTGAATGTCCTAAGTTTTGGTCCTAGGTGCGAGGGTTTGCAGCAAAATGAAGGAGACCCCTATCTGGATGAGATCTTGGACATGCTGACTTGCCTTACGACCTGTGGAAAAACTGAACTGAAAGTTTCAGGCAATATTGTACATCCGCAATTGCCGCACTTTGATTTTGAACGGACGCAGTCTTCTGGTACAGTATACGTATGCACACGTGGCTGGGTAGGTGGGTCACAGGAAAATGGGACTGTTCATTTTGTGTCCTAATATGGAGGAAAGGAGTATGATCTGGCATCTTCAGATCTATGTGTTAGTGCTGCAGGAGCCTGAATGCCACCCACATCAAACTGAAATGACTGTGTCAGCTCTAGGGTCTGATCCAAGCTCAAGTATATGCTTCCCAATCACATCTCTCGTGTCTGTTGCTCTTATTTCCACTTTCAGATGATGTAACATAATAGTTAGGGTGCTTGCAGACTTAAATAATGCTCATGTAAAAACCTACCTGTTTACTTTTTCCCCCACAGGAATGACAGTGAAAAACCTCCAGCCTTTTCAGGTGTTGCAATCCATTTTCCAGAGAAGTAATGATCAGCACCTGTGTGGAAGAATCTTGGCAGCAATTGGTACCATATGGGCTTGGGACAGAGTGAACTTCTTTCTTCTGGAATGGACACTGCAACCTATCAACAAATTCACTGACATAATTCATTTCAAACCACACTCAGTTCAAGTCCAGTTCTTCAGACTGGTGGAGTCCATAGTCCTAGAGCTATCCTATGTCCCCCATGAGATTTTGAAGAAGGTTCAGTATTTGATAAAGGAAAACATAGTGCCATTCTGCACCTTAACAGCTCTCCAGTGTCTTCTCAGCATGACCCACAAGGACCTGTTATTTACTGATATTTTCCGTGACTCTGGGCTCTTAGGCCTTCTGCTGGCACTTTTGAGGAAGGAAGCCAAGATCCTGAGAAAATCAGGTACAACTTAATACCACTCACTCAATGACCATTGAAGTAGGCAGACCAATAGGAATAAATCACCTCTTTCTACAGATTTTTTCTTTGTACTGAGTAGCTAGATTTTGTCTTCAAGCCAACTGGTCTAAATTGGACGTATAAGCTGGGTCTTCCCTGAAATTTTGCTGATATTGTTCTGTTGACTAGCCTAAATAGCTCTGGGCTTTTCTTTGCTAGTGTATGTTGAATTATTCTGCGTAGCATCCTTCAGTCCACACTTTTAAACAGGTCTTAATTTGGGGTTCTCTAGAATGCAAACTTAAGATTGGAGCAAGAAAAATTCTCCCTTCCATTCCTTGTAAATTGTAACATAACTTTTAATATACTTACAGCTGGAACTAATCTGTCTGGTCTGAAAGAAGGCACTGAGAAGGAATTAAATGTTGTGATGCTGGAGATGGTGGCAGCCCTTACAGCAAGGTCTGTGAGGAACACAGGTAAGGAATTACACAACTGCATTACCTTCATGATATTTGGTTGTAAGTTGCCACGGTCTTAAGGAGCACCAACAAATTTTCTGACTTTTGTGCTTCAGTCAAAAATGGAGGGAAAAAAGCTAGAAGTGTAGGGATAACTGTGTTACACTAAGAAAAATATGACAAAGGTATTCTCACCCTGCATAATGAGCTTTGTCCCAGTAGCCAGCTTGTTTCCTTCATCCATGTGCTTACTCTTGAAGTGTTTATATAGGATGCACAAACTTAGCTTCTGGGGGGGAAAAGTGTGTGTAGTTGATTCTTGTGTATTGTTTGTTCATCCAGATTTTCTTCTATTGTATCTGTTATTTGAAATCTTGATTGGATCAGGTGCATGCTGAGTAATATTCCTGTATTTGAATTGTACCTAAGAATTCTGTTTGTAGGGAATCCTGTGGAACAGAGTAGTACAGGACTGAATTCTACTGAATACTGGAATCCAATCAATTCACTCTGGAATCCTAGAATCATCATGAACAGTATAATTTTATTTTCAGAAACTATCAAAAAGTTCCCTTCGTAAGTGAAAGAGATGCTTAAACTGAAACTAAGGTGTCTTTTCCTTTTCATTGTTGCATTGGGAGGCTGTCATCTCTGATGATCGGAAATCATGGTCATCCAGTCATTTTACCCCTCGTTGTTCTTGTGCCATTCAGTTTGTGTCATCTTTAGCTTAACCAGCTGCTCTTCTTACCTGTCCTGCTGTACTTGTAGAATTGTGGTGCTTCCCACCAACACTGAAAATCTACCTGTAAAAACTACAAGCAAAGGTTAGTTTAACTAACAAATGGTAATGTGTTTGTCCCTAGTTGTTCTGAAGGACTATGGAATGGTGCCATATATCAAGATATTTTTGGATGATGAGAGCTACAGGAGTGCTACTCTCAGCATCTTGGAGCAGTTATCAGTCATCAATTATGAAGAATATATGAGCATTATTATTGGTGCCCTCTGTTCTTCCACTCAATGGGAACTGCATCTGAAACTAGATCTTCTGAAGGTAATTAATATGCCTCTCACTTGGGTATTGTTTTCTTAGGAACTATCTTTTTTCAAGATGTTAAGAGAAGAAGAAAGAGCCATAGGCGAGCTCTAGATTTTGGTAACCTGGCCACTTTGATTTTTAGCAATGCATGTGTGGTCAATACCTTCACTCAGTATCAGATTATGAAGTGTTTTGAAGATTTAAATAGTAACGCAAGAGAGACGAATGGAAAAGCTAAAGGCACAATCGTATGAGCAGTTCTGTGTAATGTGACAGAGAAAGGAGAAACAAATGTGAATGAAAGTGGGTATGTGGAGAGAAGATGTAAGATGTGAAGCAGTAAGATGGAAGAGCCAGGGTAGGCATGAGATGAACAGCTTCATTCTGATAAGTTTCCAAGGCTGAAACTTTGCTGTCCTTAAGTTTGTCATTTCTCACAAACACAAGTATCATATAAAAAGAGATGAGGCAATGGAAAGGAAGAATTTTGTGAATGTTTGGAGGAGGAAACTAGAACTAGTAATAGCCTCTGTTGATCCCAGAGTGTTTGATTCCTAAGCAATGAAACAGAGGAAAGAATCACTGTGCTTTACTTCAGTTTAGGTCATAGGCATCCAAATGAAAAGCAGCACTGTTGTAAACACTGATTTTAAAATTTCTTTCTACCTTCTCTGTCAAGTGTGAATGGAATTCACTTTTCTGTACAATATAACAACTGCTTCTATGAACTATGTTCTTAAAAAAAAGAAAGATGAAGTTTATATCTTTGAACAGTAAACTTTAACAATACCTGTGGAAAATCTGAGTCTGGTATCCAAACTAATACAAAAATAAATGTAACTTCAGTGTCTAATTTTGACAAATGATAACTATATTAAAGCATAATGTAAGCAAATGAATTTATTTTCTTTATCTATTGGGACCGTGATTGTGTTACACACAAATTCAGATTGATTTGCTAATGTATATTTAGCTGTTAAAGCCTGAGCCCAAATGCAATTAACACTGCCGTATTCCAGTGTGGCACGTGGACAATTATGAGGAATAACAAATAATGGAATGTGTGAAATAAATTCTGTTAGCAGTAACTGAGTTAGGTGGTTTCCAACAGACATCAGTTTTATAGATTCAAGACAGAGGAATACTAACTCATAGACGATTAAATTCTAACTGAGTTAAAGCAGGAGGAAATGTGTTTACTGTTGACCTACTCTGGAATGTGTTAAAGCCATCCTGATAACTTCAACTCTAAGTTATTAAATTTACTCCCTGTTCAGAAGTCTCTGCCTGGTTTGATACATTATCATAAAAAATTGAATGACAGTCAGTAATAGAGTGCCCCTCCCCCTTCAGTTCTGGCAACTCTTTCTCACAGTCCTAGATCCTCTTACGGGCAGATATATTTCTGTTAAAAGCTGTTCCTCCTCAGGAGGTTGTGAAGTAAAGCTCTTTCATTGGCTATCTCTTAGGAAGGTCTATATGTAAAATTGACCCTTTCCATTGTGCAAAGGTTATGGCATCAAATTTGAAAAGTCCCTGTACAAAATGAATTGTGCGACATCCCAAAAACTTGGGATCAATTATATTCAAATGTAGTAGACTGTTTCCTTGCACACTTCATTTTCCTCACCAATTTTACTTCCACAGATCTTAATAACTTTTCCAGATTTGATTTAAAATGGTAAGCACATAGAATTCAAAATTGTAAAATAATTTAGGTTGTTTTTATGTGTCTGTAATATATAATATCGTCAAGTGGCATTCACTTATAACCTGCTTCAAGCCTATTGAAATAGTTAGATAAAATCTAATCACTTCATTGTCTTGAGATCTTACTTTTTAATGGCTTTTTTTCCTCTAAAGTGTTGTGCAAACTTTAAAAATAACCCAGCTGAGAAAAGGTATTCTTGTCTTTCTTAATGAGGAGAACCTGCTGCAATATTCCTTGTGCTGTCCCACGTCACTAGATTTTTTTGGAAAGGGCCTTCTCAGTCACATGAGCAAAAGTCTAATGTGGGTTCTCATGTAGATTCAGGACTGCAGGAAGGCTTCTCTGTAAAGAGCAGTGCCTTCCTGACAGTTTCCCTAGGAGGGTATTTAGAATTGAATCTTTATTTCCATTTATCCAGGGCAAAGGCAGGTTTCTTGAGAGAGTCTTAGAAGACTGATAAAAGATGTGAAACTACCTCTGGCCAAACTGACTAGGATATGTAAAGCAGTAAATTTGATTTCTTTGGTTCCTCCTGTGAGCACTGCTCTGAACCTGTTAAGTTGACTGCTTTAGCAGCTCCTGAGGGTGTTGGTTGTATGCCTCATTGGGTACATGGGGGAGGAGAAGTTGTGCAGCGATGACATTTATTTTGACCACCTTCCCCTCCCCCCTCAGAGTTAAATTTCAGTGAAGAATTTTTTGTGCAAACTTGGAATTTTAAGATATTCTAAAGCTTCTTTGTCCCTTGATTTAAGTGCTTACTTGGTTTCCTTTCTTCCCAACATTTGTAGTCACTCTTGAGGATACTGGAGAGTCCCAAGAGCCATTCAGCTTTCAGAACCTGCAGTGGATTCAATGGGCTCCTGTCCCTCCTCTCAGACATGGAAGGTGCATTGCAGGACCCTCCACCTGGCCAGTGGGCAGCAGTCGGACAGAACTGTATATTGGAGCTGGTTTTCTACACTCTCCAGGGGATAACTGCAGCCCTGCACCTAGACCCTGTCAACAGCAACTTCTTCCAGAGGAATGGTCTCTTTGAAAAGATGGCAGAGGATCTTGGATCACTTGGATGCTTCTGGACAGAAGGGAAAAGGCAAATTCCTGTGAGCCTTGAGAAGAAAAGGACGTTTGCAGATTTCTTGGGTGCAGCATTCTGCACTTCAGAACCTTTCCCAGCGTGGCTAAAAAACTGCATTTGGATTCTGAAATTTCTTGATCTTATGGTCAAAGGAACCCTCCATCAGGAAAGTTACTTTAAGGAGGGGAAACCAGAGATGGGAGAAGAATCAAGAGATGATCAGGAGGCACCCCAAGCTCAAGAAGAGCATCCTGTTGCTTTCAACAGAGGCAAAAAATTACCTGCCTCTGCCTATATGCTCTGGGAAAACCCTGAAGAGAAGTAAGCTTTTATTTACTACCGGAAATAGAGTACTAATTCTCATATGTGCATATTATATGGTACTAAACTGAGGTAAGGTGTGATATAACCTGCCAAAGGTAAACAAATCAGTTCAATCCCAAACTCCCAGGTCCCCAGGCAGCAAGAATAAATGCTTTTGGAAAGGTAAATGATGGAAAAAATTGGAGTATAAGGATTTAGTGCAGCAGTGGGACACACAGCCCCAAGAGTTGTAGAGTTTATGCTGAGGATTCTGATATCTGCAAAGTGGGACTGGGAATGAGGTCTTAGAAGAAGGTTGCTGGGACTTCAGCCTTGTGCTTAGTCACTGCTTGAACCTGATCAATTTTGACTTTCTCAGTTATGTGGAAAGCTGCTTCCAGTTGCTAGATAGATTAAAAATAAAAGTTAGGCTAAGATACTTTAAATACTCCCTCGTGCGTATGTCCCCAAGCACATGTGCAGGCACATGCTCATTTATTCATGCTGAAATAAAGAAAATTGGAAAAGGTACAGTCATGCTGCCTAGCTCATTGAATGAAGGTTTATGTCAAAATATAGATGCTTGGTAAGAAGGGAAGACTATACCAGAAATCAGCATAGCTGTCAGCTGTGAATCACCTGCATTTTGTAACTCACGAGATTCTTCCATCCATCCATTTTTCTCTAGATTTATCTTGAATCTCAGTCCTTTTATCAAATTTATGTTTCTGGATGGAGTTATCCTTAAAAAGGCTAAGTTGATGAGTGTGAGATTTCTTCAACCGTTACTGCAGATTATTGTAAAGTCATCTTCCAAGTTCGAGACCAACTGATGTCTGCCATTCATAGCAGCAGTCACTGAAGTCAGCAGAACTCTTTTCACTGAGTACTGAGGCAGGCTGAATAAGCATTTCTGGTTATATTTATACTTGTTTGCAGCAAGGAAAAAAGGTGTAGTGGATTTCTTTGTTCCCTATGCAGCAGATTTTAAAGCAGTTATGGATATGTTTGCTCTGTGTCACCACTCTTTAAATTACACTGGACGTTTATGGTTAGATACTCAGTACTGGGGAGAGGACTTGGTAGCTCAGGAGGAATAAATGCTCTTTTCCAAGCAGATCTTCCTAGCCTGATTTGGGAGAACATGGTGTACAAAGAGTATACAGATGGTGGTCGTTGTAAGACGTACACTGTCTGTTGTGTGTGTGAGGGAGGCCAAGGGATATTAAGGGACAAAGAGTAGGTTGGAGCAATGCTGGGAGGGGTGTGCCTCTGTCTTCTGGTTGTCTTTCTGAAGCCACCAGGTCTGAAATGAGCAAGGCTTCCTACGTCCTTGTGTTGTTTTGCCTGCTGAGACATGATGCTGTACAGTAAGTGAATTCCCCTTGTGGAGATATCAATCCTATAACCTGGGAACCTTTCCATTCACAGTGTCTGATCGGGGATTGTTTGTCTTGGTTCTGGGGTATGACGGCACAAAAGGAAGCCAGATTAGCTAGGGGTGGCTGGAGTCTGTCCATGACAAGGGTATGCAAACACAAAAGAGGAACATGTACTGGAAAGCTGGCAGTCTTCCAAGCCATACACCCTGTATCCTTTTCCACCAATAAATTTTATGAAAATAAAAATAAGAAATCCCATAGTTTCTGCAAGTTTGTTGTTTCCCTAATGAAGCTTCCTCTTAGCTGTACTCCACACTCACACTTCCCCCTGAAAATTTTCAGGCAGCAGCTCATCTTGAAAGGAGGAACTTGAGTGCAGCCAGTGTAGGTGGCCTGTGATGCCCCATCTTGCAACATTTATTTAATATTCCTAAGAAGGCAGGGAAAGGGGATGATCCTGCAGGAGCCTGTGACTAGGAAAGTTAGCATTTTAGTGCTGAATGATATTCTAGCCTCTTCCACTATCCTGTGGTCAATGATGCTGCAAGCTTCTGGGACACAGGGGAATTGACCCTGTCATTCCCATCTCAAAACCAGCCCTCTGTGTCCCTGCTCCTGCAATAATGTTTGAAACACCTTTTGTGACAGATGGAGTCTCTGATTTTCCTTTTGTTCATGGTGATTAGACATAGCTTGCTGCAAGCTGTGTTAACTGAGGCTGATCTCTTTGGGAGGGAAGCCCTTATTTGCGCCCACCCAAGCAGCGTGGCTGCTGCAGCTGCTGTTACCACAGACAGCTCACTGTGCTAATGGCTCTTCAGGTTCTTTGTGACATCTCATTTTGCCCCCCAAACCTCTTATTTGTCTTATTTCTAAGTAGCACAAGTGCAGAGCAGATTTGCGACTCACACCACGATATTGGTGGGATAGATGGAATGGAATCACGAGGTTGACTGGACAGCCCTGGGGCAGCAGTGTGAGAGGTGGGGTGTTTGCAGAGGTAGGAACTGGAACAGGAGCACAGCTTTTGTACTAAGACAGACGATAAAATTAAGACCTCAGAGAAAACCACGGAGAAGGCTGGAGATAAGGCTTATATAATATTCTTAAAGACCCTTCATGAGCTTTGCTGCCCTTCTGCGCACACACTCCAGCACTCCAATGTCCTTGTGGTGAGAGGCCCAGAAGTAAATACAGCACCCGAGGTGCAGCCTCACCAGTGCCCAGTACAGAGCAAGAATCACTCCTCTGGTCCTGCTGGCCACGCTGGTGTTGATCCAGGCCAGGATGCCATTGACCTTGCTGGCTACCTGGGCACACTCTGGCTCATGCTCACCTGAGCATGCCAAGTCTGCTTCTAAGCAGGCAGCTTTCCAACCATGACTTTGTCCCTATTGATTTTAGTGAGCCTGGGTGTTTCTCTTTTAAAATGGTGTGGGTTTTCTCAGGGAGATGGGAGGGGAACATGTTTTCAGTGTACTTTTTTCTTTGACATTTAAAAACTTTCCCACATTCATGTCAAGTACAGGTGTATGTATCTACACTGAAACCACTGCTGCACCAACTCTTTATAACAGACCCGATTTTGATTTATTGCACAGAAAATACTGCAAATGTGCTATTAATTTGAAATTATTTCTTGAGGGTGCAGTAAAAATTATTTGTCACTGTGTGGCAGTGTGCTACACATTACTCCCTGTTCTGCTGCATCAGATGAGCCTTTTTGGGAGTGGCTAACAAACGTTCAATTGCAGACTTTTTAGCCTCCTTTATTTCCCTTGTAAAACTTTTTTTTCTTTAATGCTTACTCTTATATCTGTACCTTGTGTTTTATACAGCCCATAAATCATATTGTGGTTTATTTTGTCAGTCTAATTATATCCATTAGATGTTGCCTTTGTTTTTCTTGTGAGACCTGCTTGGGACAGGTATTTCTGGCAGTGAACATCACAACTCCAGTTCAGAGGTGCACCCAGAAGTGCTGACGATACCCTGAACAGGACGAGCCTGTAGTGCCTAAACTAGAGGTTTTGCTATGCTGTGGGTTCATCTTTGAGATTATCTGACCTCTAGCCTGCATAAAGGCATTAGCAGAGCTTCTCTGATTACTCAGTTCCTTCCTGTGCCTGAACATAAAAAGGTCATAAGTGGCAAAAATGAAAACTGGTGGGAAAACAGACATTCAACTTTAGTATACTACTTTCGGCAGATTCTGGTGTTGAAAGGGGAGGGTGGCATAATGCTTTCATCAAGACTGTCTCATCTTTGCTTATTTCCATTATGTTTTAAAGTACTAAAATTACTGCATAACCAAAGTTATAAACTCCTAGAAAATAAAAGGATAATGCTGGTTGGGGACTGATGCATCAGCAATTACTCTGGTTGTCTATTCTCTGTTCTGCAAATATCTTCAAAGGCAAATTCTGTTTAAAGAGGCTACTGCACAGATTTGAATGTGCAGGTCCTTGAAATGCCAGCTCATGAGCAGGTGATATCCTGTCTTCGTTATTCTAAGGAGGTATCCAGTTGTTCTGGGTCATTTGTATTGTTTGCTTAGTTTCCAGTGCTGAGCCTGGTTGCTGCTAGGAGGATTTGATGCTGTGCTCTGCTGGAACATTGTTAGGACCTCTTTGCTGTTGTCAATGATAATTATGATGTGTCTTTTTGCTGCAGGTTGGAAATGAGAGACTGCACCATTGTACATGCAGGTGCTGTCTGTGTCATGGTGAGGTTGTTGCCAAAACTGTACAAAGAAGGACATGCTCAGGTGAGTCATATCAAACCAGATGAACACATCAAAATGCCATCTAAACAGTGTGTTCTACTTCTCTGTGGCTTCATTTCCAGGAATTGCTTAGTCTTTGCAAATATGGCAGTAGTACATTTATCTAAAACACTGTCAGGAGGAACAGCACAAATTGCACTGAGTCAACAGATGTAAGAACAAAGATTTTGGCTGTCAGTTTACTGAAACATTTCTGTAACTGCCTGATGCAGTACATGGATTTTGGTCCCAGAATACTTACTGCAAAGGCATAATGTAGAAGTGCCTTGAAAACTCTTTAAAATAATGTCAATAGGCCTAACAAGAAGAACAGTCTGACTCTTCAGACCTAATGCTCCATAAACGTTTAATGCAGCTTAGAATGTGTTTTATTTTGTCAAAACCTTCCTTTGTCAAACACACCCACTCTGATTAAGATACTGCCTATATTGTGTTGGCTGTTTGGTCTAAAATACTTGAATGCAGTCAAAGTACGTATGGAGGGACTGAAACAAAACCAGGTTGTTCATCCAGAGCTCTGAAACAGAGAAAAAACTGCTGGCACATTCCAACAGTGTTTGTTGGAATCAAGGCATCAGCTAGTGAAATTTTGTTAATTACAGTAATGAATTTCTGAAAAACAAGTAGAATGGTTAATTGGATGAGAGTGTCATCAAGAAATTAGAATTATCACTAGGACTTGAGCTCTGTAAGAGGGAGAGCCTCTCAGATCCTCAGTAGATGGCAGTGTTCTTAAAAGTATGAAGGACTAGAGCACAAATTCCAGCCATTTCAGTTATGTATTTAAGTATATTCATATTTTCCTTTTTTTCTCTCACTCCTTTTTTCTTAGCCAATAAGAAATTATTACTGGTAGTGTTTTAGCATTGCTGTTGTGAATATGATTGCCTCCTGTAAAACTGAATCACTATTATGTAAGGTCCGGAGTCAAACTCTAGCTAGGAGTTAACAAATGTGTTGAAGAGTTCTCATAAAATAATCCACCAAAAAAAAGGATAAAGGAAAAATACAATTTTCCTGGCTATTTCTAGTCAAAAATCATTGAATGAGATAGAGAATGAATAGAGTATTTCAGAGCTTGGGGAGCTCACTGATGCTGCCAGGTAGACTCATAAAAGGCTGGACTTTAATACCTTTAATCATAACATATACCACTGCATGAATCCTTGTCTCAGGAGATTCTACTTGGAGCACAGGAGTCAGGTAAGATCTGATGCAAAAGGTTTGACCTCAGTGGCTAGGTAGGGGGAGCTACTTGGTAGAAGAAAAATAACTGAAGGAATCTTTCTTTGGGTAGATATATTCTGTCCCAAACGGGGTACTATTTTTTTTTTTTTTTTCCCTAGTGCCACAGTATTTAACAGCTAGCTAGATGAGATGAAATAATGGCTTTGTGGATGTACTGCAGGCTTTCATAAAAAAAGTCTTAAGGGGCTCCTTGCTCTGAATTTAACACTGAATCTAAAAGTACATTTTTAGGGGCAAATGTGGAGAAGAAGGGACAATGACTAATTTTTTTCTGCTTGTTTTAGTGCCATGATAGATATTTTAGGTCCAAGTATCTGGGAATAATCTGGAAAAAGCTTAGAATATGTTTAGGTCATGTGCAAATCCTTTGCTTTCACGAAATTGGCAATGAGAAAGCCCTGCTTTTACAGAAACATTAGTGGAACTCAATAAAATTAATGTGTTTTTGATTCTGATCCACAGAAATAATATCAATTTCCTGCCAATTTTGCAACTTCTCAGTGACCTTTGTGAGACCCAAGAAATGATGGGCTGAAGCAATGTTGAGCCTGTCAGTGTAGAAAACCCAGCAGCAGACAGTAAAACAGGTGATTTTGCACTTCAGCCATTTTAGGCTTTCTGGAATGACAGTTAAAAGATGAGGAGAATAAGTCTGAGGATGTATATTCCTGCCATTGCTAAGCATGATTAAAAACTCATTTGAGTCTCATGGGTACAGAAACTTGCTTAAAACTTCAAAACTGACCGAGAGTTTTGAATCAGTAAACAGTCTTTGAGTCAGTAAACTGTATTTAGGGGACATTGCTCATGCCTATGACCGGAACTAAGCCAGTTTCTATCAAACTCCATGTTGTTTGACCACATACAAGATAGATTTTCCTTTTATTCATATGTTGTCTGTTTGGTGATGAAAGATAGCATTGCACACGTTTCAAACGCTTAGTTAATTGAGGCAGGTTCACAACCACTTTAGCTATGTGGCCCAGGATATTCACAGTGTGTTTTCTACCTTAAAAAGAAATAAGTTTCCTTTCAGGCACATCTCATCCTTGACTGAAATTTTAAGATTCCAGAATGTCATAATAAATCTTTTCCATTTGTAATGTCAGATACAGAGATCATCTAGATCTGATAAGGGTGAGTAAGGGAAAGAACTTTTGAGGAGAAAATAAAAGCACGATTCAATTTTGTCTCATCCTCCTGGCAGTTTTCTTCTGAATACAGAAAAAAATTATCCTTACACAATTCATCATGCAAAATATTTATACATTTACTAAATAATACTATTGCTGGATTTTTCCTTTCTGTTTTCATCCATGTCGCTTGTTTGATGACCTCTTTCATAGTCCTGTTGTGAAAGTAAAACATTGTACATCAATAAGGATTTTGCACCTTTTAAAAAGACCCTTGTCCTTGTTTTAAATTTAAGCTAAGTGATTTTTTCTCCCTGTAGATGTTAAAAATGTATTTTTTTCCCAGCATTTCTGCACACATAATTATTGCTATATTGTTCTTCAATCTAAGGGAATTGCATCCTTTTGAAATAAATGCACAGTGACAGAAGTTCATCATTTTTGCTTGTCTTGAATATAGCAAAATGATCTTGAAGATGAATCTTGAAGATGAAGGTGAACTAAATTCAGCCGCCAAGTTTTGAAACTATAGGCTCTTAGGAGAAAGAATCTGGGAACTACTTACACAGATTGGGCAAATTGCTAGGTGACATTTGCCCTTAAAACTAATCTGAGACAGAGCTCGGCTACATTCTAACTGCACCTTCAATACCCTGATTCACCGTGCATAAGTGTTAAGAAAATCAATCCATGCATACAGAAATACACAGCATGGTTTCCTGGCCACTTTTAATATTTCCACTAAAATCTCATTTTACTGGAACAAAGATCCATGAAAACCGCTCATTTTATTCAAAACAAGGCAATATTGGTATTGACAGAGCTTCTAGACTAATGAAAACAATCAATCTTTTTGTACACAATTATGCTTTTATTGGATTTATTTTGGTATAAACCAGTTGCTTCACTTAGTCAAGACCTGTGTCATTCTCTGTTTGGTGTTATTTACACATACTTTCCTGCATATAGTCAGAAACTGAGGAAAATATTAATTAAAAGATGAAAAAAGTTGTGAGACTTTGAAACACTGTAATAGTCTAGTTTAGTCTGGTGGATGCTTTCTATGTGTAATGTGATGCACAGTGAAACGTATGTCCCTGGCAATGAACAGTCCTTCAGACTGATGAAAATGTTATCCAAAGGTCTCACCCTTCAGATATGACTCAAACTCAAATGGTAGCTGAGTTGCAAAAACATATGGATGTTGCAATGGATGTAGTTTTCTAAGAGTTGTAGCTGGCGACATTTTGAGCACAAATTACTCGTTGGCCTTTAAATTGTCCTGTATTGGCTTTGTCTGGTTGAATGCAAAAGAGCTCAGTTTCTCTTTATACTTAATAAGTTTATTCTGAATCCAGTTGCTTCTCATTCATATTATAAAATCAAATCCCATTGCCTTAATTTGTGTGTCTGTCACCATTGTTATACTTTTCTTTGAAAGTTTACATGTCTGTTTCCTAGAAGAATATGTAAGAAAGCTTGAAAGCTCTTAGAAATAGGGAATAATTCATCTTTGTAGGATTTTTGTTTAAAATGTTACTTTTACATGAAATCTATTAGGTCAGAGGGGTACAATGCATTCCAAATTGTGAGCAAATTGTTCTAAAGAGAAATAATGAGAATTGAGAGACTTTAAGATTACAAAGAAGCAATAATGAAGCAAAGCTTCAATTCAGCAAAACATATAGAGAAATGTTTAAAATTGTTTCATGACATCGCTTGATGCAGTTTTGTTTAAGAACAGTGCTTTTAGAATAAAGAGTAGATCATGTCAATTTGGTTCTCCACAGGCTTAATGTTAAATCTATTCTGAGTTCCTGTGTTGGTCTTGGGGCTTATGCCTAATAACCCAGCCTTGGTGGTGGTCCCTTGTTTTGGACTGATAGCTGATTGTTTTCTTCCTTTGCTGCCCTAGAGTCGAGACAGGAAAGCTGAGCTGTGGATGGCCAGGCAGCTGCTCAGATGAATATATACACACTGTTTTAGTGCAGAGCTTGATAGAACAGCCAAGCAGTTCTGCTTGAGCCTCTTGCCTTAGGGGCTTCTCTGGACCAGATGTTTACGCTCGGGGATTTGACAGTTGAAAAACAAATTAAAATAGAATAAATCAGTTGCCTTATGCAGTTTAGTTCCAGCCTTCTGACTTGATTCCTGTGTCCATTTCAGCTTTCCCAGGAAATCCAGTGTGCTCTGGTTGATCATATCCAGTCCTTGGTGAAGTCAGAGAAGAGTCGTCAGGTGATGTGTGACTCTGGCCTGCTGAGCACAATCGTAACCTCCTGTCAGGATGCTTTCTGCAGCGACAGCCATCCCCTGCATCTGCCCCTCACCAGGGTGTTTGAGAAGCTTGCTTCCCAGGCTGTTGAGCCACATGTGTTAAGGTATAAGATTGTATCTAATGGAAGCAATTTGCTTTAGTGGTACCATTTGTTTGCAAAGTTTATAAAATAATTAGATGCTTCACGTAGTGCTCTAATTCAGCAAGACTCAGCCTTTTCTTTCAAATCCCAGTTAATCCTCCTTTCTCACTGATTGCAGGATATATGTTTAAATGACTCCTGAAGATAGTATGAACCTGTAGTGTTCTGCCACATCATCTCTGCAGGGGTTGTAAAGCCATTTATGAATGAACTAATTAAGTCATTGCAAAACAACCAGGGTTATTCTCTCCTGGTATTTATATGGAGGAGTTGTTTTCTGCAGAGTAAAAATTACTTTCTCATGTCTCAGATCCATGTCAATGACAGATGCAAAAATAAAAAGTGCATTCTTCTTCCCCAATCACTGCTTTCAGTCTGAGGTTGCACTTTCTTCATTAATGCTAGAGAGTGCTAGACATTACAGTACCTAAGAATTACCAGAGTGCACATGAATTCAAATATTCAGTGGAAGATTGTATTTCATTCACTCAAATATAGAATAGGATTTCTAGGAAAACACTCAATTGAAAAACCCAACCCATAATTATTTTTTTTTTCTGAAAATTTAGGGCTATTCAAAAATATTGATAAAGAAAAGAAACATTAGATTTTTTTTCAACAGGAAAACCTTGAAAGGAAATTAAAGCAAGCAAAATATTTGTGCTGCTACAATGGAAACAATTTCTTATGTTCTATTTTGGATGTCTTTAAAATTTGGTGTTCAATAAAAAAAATGCTCTCCAGGAGTCTAAGCTCTATTTGCTGTGGCTCCAGATGTGTGTGGCTTGTTTTCCTTTTTTAAATGACCTTTTTATTTTTCTTTCATGTTAGGCAATTTCTGTGGCTGGGAGGTTCTCCATTACTACCTTCTAGGCCCAGCACAAACAAGACCAAGGTGCTTTCATGTCAGGGGATTGATTCAGCTAATGCAGGTAAGCACACAGTGAACAGCCTGTTGATGACACAACAGTGGCTGAGTTAAAGATGTCTCTGAAATGACAGCAAACTGCTGTTGAGCTGGTTGCTCCAAGACAGTCGCTGTGAAGATGGAGTATGTCTAGAAGATTTTCACTAGGTATTCCCCAGGCTGGATCGTACTTGATCAACACTGAGAGCTGATCTAATGCCCAGCAGATATTAAATTATAACATCTTTGCTCAAGTTAGATGCTAAGTACAGACTCAAATTTTGCTGGATCAGACATGGACATCATTTATAAAAATACTAATATTCTACACACCAAGGGGAGTGTCTCCTTTGTTTGCAGCATATTTTTCCTGTGATTTATAGGCAGAAATAGAAAAAGTATGGGAATAAAGAGCACTGCTTTTTGTAGTCCCTAGGATATCCTAGGGGTCTGCCTTGCTTATGCAGGTTGTTTTCCATATGAGCTGTTTCTCTGCTCTAATGTATAGATGAGAGGCTACAGTATAGCAGTATTTGGTACTTAAATTAGTCTCATGCCTGAGACACCTGATAGGTACAGTACGGCCTCTATTTGGGTCTTATGTTCTTTGCAATCATTCTTCAGATCCTCTCCCACATGTTGTTTGCGACTGTTCTGTTACAGCAGAGTTGAATGAATGGTCTTTGTATAAGCAAAATGGAACCAGTGAGTTGGGGATATTTTTTAGGGTGAATTCTGGAGTTGCCTGAAGATACGTGGGAAGAAAATATGGCGAAAATATGGCTCTCCTGACAGCCTCCCAATAATATTGCCTTCAGTGCAATATTATTTTCTGTTGCTGTAGGATTTCTGTAGGCTGCTGATGATGTGTTATCTCAAGAGCTTGAAATGCTTTTCTGAGCAGGGGTGCATAGAATATGGGCAATACCAGTGACTGGAAAAAGACTTGCAGCTACTGATCTGGTTAGGTATTGTTTATCTTTCAGGCTCAGAAGAGAGTGTGGTGGACAGTAAATTTGATCCTCAGACCATTGTGCCTGTCAGGACCTCTCCTTGGCTGTCTAAGGGATCTGCACTGGCACTCCAGACTGCCATGAGTCTCATCTCCATGACATCACCTCGGAACTTCCAGCTACACAGCACTGCTTTAGCTCCATCGTTTGTGGAGTTTGATATGTCCATGGAAGGCTATGGGTATTGCTGCTGTTGCTTTTATTTTAGCTGCTCTGGGATCTCCAAGCCCTTACTCTGAACACAGTAACTATTCACTTCTCTCTTCATCTTAATCTACCTACCCTATGGCTGCCTTCCACGCAGCAATGTTGCCAATGTATTTCGTTACTATCTTATTGCTGCTGACAACCTACTCTCTGCCTTGCTACCATGATTCTGCCGTAACAGAAGTCACTGGTGGCCCTCCGGGATGATTTTGTTCCTGATGATGGGTTCTTACCTGCTTTTTTACAGGTGTTTATACCTCCCTACCTTGGCCACTGTCATGGGATCCAGTGCAGACCAATCTGTCTCAGGAGGGACTGGCATGGGTAAGCTCTTCAACTCGCCTACGCCTTGCTGGGAGCACTGACTTCTCAGTCCCAAGGAAAGCATCCAGCAGTTGTAAACAAGGGCAGCACATAAGCTGTGTGTTTCAAAACATGTCTGTCTCTGTGTCCCAGACCAGCTCTGAACTGTATAGCTTGTACTGCTCAGCAAAATGGGGAATTGGGTGTAGCTTTGTAGTGTGATGAGTTGTTACTAGCAATACAAATTAAAAGCAGGCTTCTAAGAAAACAGTCTAACAAGTAAGAGCCACCAGATTTTAGGGTAATCTCCTACGGACGTGTAGGAACTGTCACTTGGGTTTCTAATAGTATTCTAATGGGGTTCTTCTATACAACAAAATCCTCCATTGTGTGGGCAGAGAAATGGTTGTACCTTTTGCTTCCCGAAATTTTGTGGAATTTTAGAACTTGTCTCTGGCTCAGAGATTGCTAATTCATCTGCTCCGTAACATGGAGACCTAGTGGTCATTTCTTATCAGTCATCTTTAGGTCATTTATACATGTGCAGAGGTTCACAGATGCAATCTTTGTGATATTGAATACAGGAAATGAAGTCCAACAGAATAGAAATTACACCCCATGATCTAATGTTGGTTCTTCCATGAAGAATGAAACAGAAAGTGGTTTGCTAACGGCTGCACAAGGAAAGCAATTGCATTAAAGCTTTTTGTTCCTGTCTACAGGCAGCAGAACATTCCCTCCCTCGAGTGGCCTGACACTCTCCTGCTGGTTCCTGGTTACCAAGTTTGGTTTGGTGCACAACGGCCACCCACTCCGCTTCCTTACTGTTGTGAGACACATGTCAAGAACAGAGCAAGAATTTGTTTGCTTTTCTGTAAGCTGCTTCCCACAGGACCTTTCTTTGGTCATTTCTACAGAAGAAGTGGATTTCCAGCCACTTGGTATGGCTCTTTTCAGTCAAGCTGTGTCCTCTTGTTACCTGGAATTTTTCATCAATAAATTTCCTCTTCTTTGAAGTACCCAAGATGTTAATGATATTTCTCTTCCGTTTTCTTCTTGAATGCAGTTGTGATTGCAGTTGTTGCCCATGTTTAATTTTTAAGTTTGCTGTAGGCATTGTGAATCACTCCAATATTCAATGGAAAATTTTTGAGTGTCACTTATATTGTGGAGTGCAGTTGTGGAGACTGGGCTTGAACCAGTCTGTTCTGTGTGACACCAAGCAGGTTTATGAGTAAGACTGAGGATTTGGGAAGTGATCTAGCTTCCTAATGAAACAACTCATTTCCTCTCCTTGCTTTCAGAATGTTTTTTATTATGCCAGTCTGATAATATTGTTCCCTGTTGATATTTATCCCCTTTTCCTTATTGAGTAGCGTTGGTACTTCAAATGTAAATGTGATTGAATATTCCAGAGGAGGTTGGAAATGGAGTGGGAATAGTAACTGGGATTTCTCATGCACAGCTGACATTGTATGAGTGCTCTGATTGCCTCAGATAATGATAAAAATTACAGCTTGCTTTTTTTCATAAAAGCTACAAATTAAAATAGAGACTTTTATCATCTCATGGATTTGCTAGGAATTTTTTCGCCGTGTCAGCTAACTCTGTAATTGCACTGAGGGGTTCTGCTCTTGGTGAACCTATTTGGTTTGTCCTAGTTGAGGGCAGTTTTGCAGCATCAAGGCAGATAGCAGGCGTTATTGGGGAGGGTGACACATTTTATGCTGGAGGAATCTTGAGAGATGCGCAAGTTGTATGTCCTGATAACAGACCTTGGACAGTGCTTTAAACACATTAGATATAATAGCATCAAATCACACTCTACCCACAGAGTGTCATGTTCCTTCTGTCACATTTGAAAGTTTTGTTCCAGAGGTGAAGACGGGAAACTTTCTGTTGACTTATACCTGTTTTTGCTGTTACAGATATTATGGAACCTGAGGGTGAGGTCCTAAATCCCTCCCCATTTCCAAGGCAAGTCCAGTTTGGCTGTGGTAAACTTCTGGTCACTGGCCAGTGGCATCATCTCACAGTGACTGTTGCCAAGGAAGCAAAGAAGAGCTGCCTTGTGTCAGCTTATATAAATGGCCAGATGCTTGGGTCTGCAAAGGTAAAGGCTCTCCGCATAGATCTTGTGCCTGACTTTTCCCTTGCATTTCTTTTTATTTTCATTTTCCAATGCACCTACCACGACTTTTCAGTATTAATCTGAGAAACCCAAAGCATGGTGATTTTCACACGCAACACGTGCCACAGTGCTGGGTGTGAGTGGAGTCAGAAATCTGTACAAAACAAGATGCACTTGTGCTGCTTTTCAGAAGTATGTTCCCAGCTTATACTGATGCTTTGACCTAGCTCTCACCTCCCACTTCAGCAAGTAGATAACCAGGGCAATTTGTGTGGTGATGCTCCTCTAGAGTCAGGGTTACCTAGGTTGCAGTTAGCTCAGGGTTATATTGCTGAAATTCACATATACCCCTAGGTCAAAATTTTCTGAGTTTACTAGTGATTCAGAGGATCTATCAGTTTGAGCCCAAGATCTGCAGAAGTTGTCAGCTATAAAAATACTTCACATCAAGGTGTAACCAGAGAGCCCTAAATCAAGGAAGACTTGGATTTAGGCTAAAACCTGCAAAGGTGATGAGTTATGCAGATATTCTCCACTCTTTCTTTTGAAGAAAGGTCACAGAGAAATAAGCTGCTGTGACTGGCCAGCTCTTTGCAAGAATCCAAAGCTAGGAGGAATTTCCTCAAGTGTCTTATTTGGTGATGTTTCAAGCTGTCCTCTTACACCACTCAAATAATCAGTCAGTGGTCTTTTTCCTCACTAGCACATTAAGCACTCAGGAACAGATAGGTGTTCCTCTGGGTTAGTTGCTCAGTGTGTGAGATGATATCAATACATGAGTTCATTGCTAATATTGGTGCACTAGTATTTCCCCTAATATGCAATTTCTCATGATTTTTGTCACACAGCAATCAGTTCTTGGGTTGCACGAAATATCAGGTAAAAGAAATCCAAATGCACCTGAAGAGTTTATAATTCACAAGATAAATGAGAATAGCCCCTGGTTTCTATTATTAATATCATACTGCTCCTGGTTTTGCAGTTAATTTCATACTATTTCAGAGATCTGATTTTTGGATTTTGTATACAGTGTAGAAAATCCAGCCTGTTCTTTCTATTATATCTCTGGTTGGTGTAGTGGATTTTTGATTTTTGAGAATCCTTTTATGAACTGAAACTTGTAACCTTGGTCTCTTTCATTTTGTTCCCATCTTTCCATTCAATCTCAGCACATGCAAAACTCACTTGTGTGTTTTATTCTTCCCCTATAAACGCAACCTGTTTAATTCCAAATATTCTCTTTGCCATACTTGAGAAAAATGATCTGTCTCCTAAATGCCTTTTGGGACCTATATCCATTTCAAGAATGAAAATTTAATTTAATTTGACTTCCTTCAAATGAGACTGAAAGTCATCAATAAAACTAGGCCTAAACATTGCAATTGATGAAAGAATTCACAGCAAACAGTGTGTTTAAATGTTCAGTGAAATTAAATTCAGTGAAACAGCTCATATAAATAAAATAATCCTTCAATAAACAAAAGACTGTCCCAGTGTTGGGTTCACTGACTTAATGCAAACTTTCATCTTGATATGTACAGTGAAGAAAAGAAAATTAGAAATGGGCAAATGTTATTAACAATACCAAATGTCATTTTTAGTTGGTGGAACTGGAATGGAGTGTATTACTGTGTTACATCAAGTATAATATTTATTCACTCAAGTGTCAACTCCTGCCTCTTGATATTGGCCAGCCCTATTTTCTAAATCTCAGTAGTCAGAGACTAGTAAATGCTTGGAGTCTCCCATCCTAACAGCAAATTGTTAAAGACAGGGCTAAGCCCCAAAGTACAATATAGTTTCTCTCTATCAAAACATTCCAACTACTTCCTCTTAGAGTTCTCTACAGTTAAATAAAAATATAGACTCAGTTTAGGAAGCCAAATCATTATTTTAGTACCAAAAATAAATGGGCCCATTTCCTAAACAATGTTAACTCAACTGAAACTTATTGATGTAACAACCTGCATTCTTCAAAAACTACTTGTTCTCCATTTATGCCAGTACAAAATGTGATCTGTAACTTGTCTTTCTATGTTGAATGTCACAGACAGGGTTATGAAGTTAGGGAAGGAAAAAGTCTGGAGTCAAGACAGGGTTTTTCTTTGCCAATCCTTGAAATTCTTTTGACTGTGTTTTTGGAACAAAAAATAGACTTAAGCATTCAAAATGCCTGTGTTTACAGTACTTCTCTAAGTACAATTTCTGAACAGAAGTTGATAATTGTTGTGGTGGGTTGTCTTTGGCTGGATGCCAGGTGCCCACCAAGCAGCTGTATCACTGCCATTCCCAGCTGGGCAGAGGAGAGCAAATAAGATGGGAAATGACTCATAAGTTGAGACACAGAAGTTTAATAAAGCAGAAGTTAGTTTTCATGTGCACAAGCAAAGAGATAAAAAATAGGTTTGTTCTCTACTTCCCATCAGTGAATGTTGTTGAGCCACTTCCTGGGAACCAGGGCTGCAGCACATGGAGTAGTTGCTATAGGAGACAAGCATTGTAAATAATGAATTCCCTCCCCTCCTTTCCTTAGCTTTTATGTCTGAGTTGACATTATATGGTATGAAATATCTCTGTTGTTAGTTTGGGTCAGTTGTGTGCCCTCCCTAGATGGGAGCCCCTTGATGGGGGCAGTGTTGGAGAGCCTGTGCTGACACTGCCAGCTCTGCTCAGCAATAGCCACAACTGTGGTGTGTTATGAACCCCTTTGTAGCTCCCAGTGCAGAGCCCAGCACTGGGAGGGCTGCTGTGGGAAAATGAGCTCCGGCTCAGCCAGACCCACAATAGTTGTGTTGCACAGCTGACTGAGACTTCAACGAGCAGATAAGTGGCAGGCTGTACCTGACCGCGACAAGACCCCAGGGCAACCTGAGTGTATTGGATCCCCTCAGCCAATTCCTCCTCTGTTGCAGATGCAGTATCTCCAGCCCTTACCAGGTAGTTGTATTTCCATGGAACCCTCTTCCTTCATTGATGTCTATGGGTACATCGGTACTCCTCGAATTTGGAAGCAGAAGTCCTCCTTGACCTGGCGCCTTGGTCCTACATACTTGTTCGAAGAAGCCATTTCTGTGGAAACCATAGAAGTTATTATTAAGCTTGGCCCTCAGTATTGTAGCAATTTCCAAGCAGTATATCTTCAAGGTATGTGATAATTCTCATATCTGCCACTATTTGTCTTTTTATTTTTATAATCTTCCATTAGTGTTCCAACTGTGTCTAGAAATCACGAAAAGTCTGGGAAACTGCAATACTGAATATTGTACAAGATCATAGTAAGATACGTGAGGATCTTGTAACATACTGTGAGTTGGAAAGAAGGGTAGGAATCAGGCAACAGAGAGAGATGAAGAGTAAAAAGGGGTAACATGTCCTGAGTTGCAAGACTGTGATTTCTGTTGGACAAACATTAAAACAGAAACTTTAACTGAGACATTCTTCATTAACAGTGCCAACAGGGGGGAAAAAAAGGCAGAGAGAGAAATATGGAGTTCAACTGCAAATGCCTGCAGAACAGGAGAGAGGAGTAGGGGAGTAAGTTACATTCCATTTAATGAAGAGGCTTTTTAACTAATGTATGTTGTTACCTTCAATTATTAAACAGACAAAACCAACAGACAAAACATTGATTACTGTTTGTTCAACTAGTAGTGCATTTGCCACTGTGCTAGAGCTTGGCATTAAATGGGATGGTCATTTCTCATTTGAAAAGAGCAAAATACTCTTTCCTGATGATGCTCCAGCCTAAAAAAATGTAAAATGACTGGCTGAGAGTACTCCTTCAGACAGAAAGCTGTCTATTTTCAAAAAGTTGCAAGTCAAGTGTGGGAAGGGGTTGTTGAGAGAGAAATGGCACCAAAGTACAGCTCCGAAATAAAAAAAAAAATCCTGTAGAGGTCAGAAGGATTTGATTTTTTGAATCACTGAGTCTTCATGAAGTCTAGGGGGCTTGTTTTCTGCACAGTTGTTCCCGAATGGACTTTAGTACTAACCACAGATTGTGGCCATCTGACTCTAGTGATGCCCTGTTCTAGGGAAATCACAGAGCAACATATAAGATGTGATCTCCTAATTGCAAAATGGTCTCACTCTCTCTCCTTGCATTCTCCTTATTCCATCAAAACACTCGAAGGAGCTTAGACAAATGGAAATTTTGACTTTAAAAAAGTTTTCCTGCAATCCCCCCCAAATGCCATAGTTTTTGTTGTTGTTGTTGTTTTGTTTTGTTCGGGGTTTTTGGGGTTTGTTTTGTTTTTGTTTTGATTTGATTTGATTTGATTTTTTTTTGTTTGTTTTTTTGGGGGAGGGGCAGATCCTTAAAATGGATTTATTACCTTGTTGCAAACAGCAGTGGGAATTTTTGGCAGTGTTGTGTCCTGTCTCCCCAGTCTCTCATTGCTTCTTGCTAATCAGCTGCAGTTGTGCAGAGGCTTGGTCTGCAGACCACGTCCTGCTGGAAGGGAAATGTTGACACAGTCTTGGGGCATTTTATTTATAGTTAATCTTCATGCGGTGTGTGAGCTAATTTTTTGCCTAAAAGGGGTGTGTCACCCGCACTAGTAAACAGTTTTGTAAGCCATCTGTTTTCCCAGTCAATAAAATTGTCAAAAATACAACTTAACTTTTTTTTTTTTTTTTAAATAAAGGTACATATAGTCTTTCCAAGTGTGAGCAGGAATAAAAAATTCTTTAAAGAAATGCATATGAGAATTTCATAATAGACTGCTGAACCTGGTACTTTTTAGAAGCTTCCCAAATGTTGGCAGCTCTGAACTTTTGCCTCTGCTCTCCTTCCACACAAATCTTTGCTTTGGGTACCCTGATAAAGTTCCCAGAAACACAGAAGGCTTCTGAAATGTTTTCTATGTCCAGAAAGTTTGTTTATATTGTGTGGACAGAGAGAGAGGTTTATTCTGGACATTTCTGAGCTTTGTGAGATGTTATGAGGGGGTATAGAATCAAGGCAAAGCCGTTACCAGAGGACACAACTGCTGGTGATGCAAGCTGCCATGGACTGTGTTGCGAAGAGTGAATATTTTTTTCTGGTTATTGTAAAGACAAAGTAAATTTATTTCCTAAACATCAGTTTCCTCCAGTTATTTTTCACCTGCCTCTCTCCTTTCTTGCATATTGAACAAACAAAGTTCCCTCAGATATTCACAGCCTTTCTTGTCTTAGGTGAGGACCAGTGCAGCGGTCACAATATCACACCTCTGGTGGCAGAAGATAAGATTTCTTTTGGGATCAATGCCGTGTGCTCAGCTCTCACTACAGTCCAAGATATAAAGAGCTCTTTCAATGAAGTGGATGGTCGGCTGATTGCCAAAGAGGTTGCAAATTCCCCTTGTCCTAAACAAGTTTTCTCTGGCTTCTGATTAGTTTCCTAGAGCCATTTTTCTTACTGTCTTGCCTGTGTACCTTCAGTAATTTTTTTTTTTCCCCACTTCTTTTTCCATTCCTCAACTTTGTTCTATTCATATGTTAATTTTCTCCTATGCAGAGGAGTAGGTTGGACAGTGTGAGCACAATGGTAAAAGCATTTTTTGAAACAGGAAAAGAAGCCATAATTTTCAGGTTTTATGATAATTTGTTTCAGTCTATGTTTTCTTAATGCCTTCACAAGGAGTTTTCACATGCTATTCTGTCACTCTTGCTAACACCAGGTATATTGATATGTGAAAGTAGTGGCATTGTGGGATATTGTAAGCGGGTGAATACAATCAACTTCTTAGGAAAAAAAAAATGGTTTTCATAATAAAATGGGGATTGTGGTTTTCATAGTCTAAAATTAATAAAATAATCTAAAGAGCATGCATTTGTTACTTTTACTGTCCTTAATACTACCAAAGTTTTTCTTAAAATACCTTTTATCTCTTTTAGATTGGGATTAATTCTCGGGACAGTTCGACTCCAATATTCCTAGCTAAGAATATTGCTGGACACCTCTCAGGTTCCTTGCGGACTATTGGGTCAGTTGCTGTGGGCCAATATGGTAAATGCACTTATCTTAATGTTTAATATTCTTTTAAGAGTGGAGCCTTTTCTGTCCAATAGTAGATTTAGTCTGTGTAACTTCCTGGTAGAGTGACACTGCCATTTCCTAGGGGTAAGAGTGTTCCAGTCCTCTCCAGCAGCTACCAGCCTGAACTTTATTGGAGGCCCTGCCATTCTCCTGGGTCTCATTGCTATGGCCCGTGATGATCACACCATGTATGCAGCTGTCAAAGTCCTGAACTCCATCCTCAACAGCAGCCCCTTGAGTGGAAAACTGATGAGGCACATCCATGGATACCAGGTAGACAGATTATTGTTCATTCATTCTGGTTAGAGTCTTTCTCTTGTAGATATTTATCCCTAAATCTATCAGTAGGAATGAACCAAACATCTCCTGGCTATAGCCACTTGTGGGTGGATCTTTCTCAGTTAGGAGGGGGACATAGGATAGTGCTGTACATCCTGTGCTTATGGTTCCTGGGGACCTCTGTAACAGTTTCTCTGCTGAAGGAAATGTGAGAACGGGTACCTCTTGGTCAGACATGATTTAATGAACTAAATAAGCCAGTGCAGCAGATTCGTGACTGACCCACTCTTCACCTTTTACCAACACACTTGATCCCACACACAAAAGACCATTTCTCAGGTAGCTTTTCTTCCTCCCCTAGGCTCATACAGCCTAAGATTCCTCTTTACAGACTGCTCAGTGTAGGGAATTCCTATGGCTCAGTCTTCACTGTGTATGAGGAATTGTGCTGATATAAATAAGTGCTGCCTGAATTTCACTGATAAAGTCTGCCCCAAATTAATCTTTAAACCTGAAACCTATGCAGATTAAAGATTATGGATGTATGTAAAGTCTACATATGTAATACTGGATGGATTGAGGCTCAGGTATGAACTTTCAGTTTAGTATTATTTACTTTGTGCTGTGTAGGCAAAGCAGAGAACTCTGAAGGACCTGAGAAGACTCTTTAATATAGAAGGTTCCAAATGAGATCCTTAACATTAGGGTTTCATGAATGATTTATTATAAACTTTCAATTTTCTCAACATGTGAATTGTGCGTGAGCTATTCCTTTTGATTTTTTGCTTGAGTTCTCTTCATGTGACTGATCATCATGTTGCAATGGAGTGAAGCTTTTTCTTTCACATCCAAGTAATAAATGTGTCTTGATATGTATTTTCAAATTAATTTTTATTCTTCCCAACCTGTTCAAAATGTAATGGCTTTCTGAACATTCTTCTCACAGTATGGGGAAATTGTTGGATAATCAAGGGTAGGCTCAGTTGAGAAACTGGCTATGTTTCACAAATGTTTTTCATTTGGGGAGGTAAAAAGTAATATTTTTAAAATTAACATAATTTTTAAGCAATTAAGAATACATCCATGAAGAGTAGCATAGAGCGCCTACTGTGGTTATTTACAGTTATATTTGTCTGTTGCTTTTTTAAAATTACATTCAACACAATATGGCACATATTTTCCTCCTGTTCAATGCCGCAGAGTTGCCAAGCTCCTTCAAAAGATTCATATTTACACTTCCTGCACGAGATTTTATGTCTGGATTGAAATCTTCATTTTCTTCATGATGCTTATGCAAAATGAATGCATTCATGACTGCTACATCTGAGTAAACTATATGTTGGTCTTGAATTAAAGAGAAGTGTTATATATTAGTTTGTAAATACAGATTAATGCTTGGCAGATACTTATTCCATCTTCTTTTTTTTTCAGTTGCTGAGCTATCTGTTGAAGAGGAAAACTCAGCTGCTAAACAACAGGATTTTACAGTTAATGTTCTCCCTAGTGGGCACAGCTGAGCTGGGCTTTGAGTCTTCTGTCATCAAGAATTATAATGCATTCCAGTATGTTCTCTGCAACTTTGAGGTAAAACTGCTCATGTTACTGTGGCTTTGGCTGTATCAAAGATGGCTGAATCAAATATTTGGTTTGTTCATAGCGTCTCCTGGATCCAATACTTAGGAGGGGGCTGTGTGTTGTGCATTACCACACTGTGGGCCCCCCGGGTCTGCAGGAACACTCAGAGGCTCTGCTCCTCAGGGCTAGAAGTGGAGCTGCAGTTCTCTGCACTAGCACGGACTCCCCAGTGCCTGCAGGTTGCATTACAGAAATACTGACAATTTTCCTTGCTCTCCTCCCTATACTAGTTTTAACTGTTTCTCTGATGCAGCTGCTGCTCTCACAGCACACCTCTGATTTCCTTTGTCTTTCAGCTTTGGATGAAAGCACCAGAAAATCTTGACCATGTTCTTCTTTCCCATCTTGTGGAAATCTTTCAGTCCTCCAGGTATAAACATGTGTTTGAATCAGAAACCTTTGGGACAAACTCAGCTGTAACCTGAACTGGAACTCTGAGGTGGATATGAAGGATCTAATCCCTGGTGGAATCAGTGGATTCTGGGAGTGAATCATTCCTGTATTGCTCTTTCAAGCCTGGATTTAGTGATTTGATCAGCCCCTGAGATGTCTTTGGGGCCAGATTGGCAAAAGATATCTGGTTATCTGGTTCACGTGGAACCACTGCTGTACAATGAAAGTTTAAATATCTGCTGGGGATGGGAAATCTGAATGTTTGAATTGACTGATTTTTTAAAAATATATTATTGAAGTTGTGTTTAAAATCAAAACACAACCCTTTTATCAATAGTCTTAACCATCTGGACTGGAGTTAAATGCATCTAAAGAGAAAAGCAGAGGGGCTGAGTAAAGCTAGATTCCTGCATTTTGGTAGCAGAAAGCTCTGTGCAGAGCATTTTTTGATACCAACTCGCTGCTTGAAAATGCAATAATGTTTTCTTTGAACTTTTTGGAATGCAGCAGTTTCTGAGGTAGAGGGCAGAGGAGAATAGAACACACAAAGTAGTCTCCTAGATCTTCATCACTGACACTTGTTCAATTTGTCTGACAGTGTTTGAAATGTTATAAAGGTAATATTAGAAACCAAGAGTATGAATTATCAGAGCAACCTGAGAATTCTTTTAGCTAAAACTCAGCAAATTTGGTCATTTCCAATGGAAGCTTTTAATAGTCGCTGTGCTTTTTTTTACAGAGGTGCATGTCAGAATGTTGGAATTGCCTACCAGGTGCAAATGGTGCCCAAGCTTGTTTTCCTTTTCAACGATCCTGAAATCAGCAGCTCCAAGATCACAGTGGCCTGCACTATTTTGTCCCATCTCTTGCAAGGGTACTTTAATACAAGGGATGTTCTCAGGTAACCTTCAAGGTCTACAGCTTTTCCTCAGATTGCAGATGAGCTATACTTCTGCTAGTGTTGGAGAGAGCTCGACAGTAGAGCTTCCCTCACCTTGTCTTGGGTAGAGCACCAGATCTTTGGCAACTGCAGGATCTCCTGTTGAAAAAAGTATGAAAAACTTTCTTCATTCACTCCAACCTTATATTTGTGTGAAGGTAAATTGGGTGATGGTGGCACAGACAGTTCCGTGGGTATGATTGGGACAACTCAAATATGTACTTAATATTTGGTTTTATTAAAGCCTTGTCCCTAAAGCATCACTACAGTTTTACAATTTGGCCCCAAAGAACTGTGTACCTAATCCTGTTGGTTTGGTTTATGTCCCAGTAACAAGCTTTTTTGTTCCTGAATGTCAATCAGTTATGTTAGTCAGGATTTCATGAACCATAGCATTTAAATCCTTGTTTGCTCTTCACAGAAAGTAAGCACTGCTTCATTTTATATTCCCAGCCTAATTGCATCAGTAACCTATCAACTGAGGAAGGGCCACAGAGTGCTGTCTACATACACCTAACTCCCAGGGAAATGCACTGCACAGATGGCAGCTCTGTTTCTAAAGCTCTGTTTGTAATAAAATGTAGAAACAGAGTTGCATGTCAAATTTGTGGGCTCTGCCTTTTGCTCTGTTGGAGAGTACGAGCACCTCTGACAGTTAACTGCGGAGTGAGCTAATACATGAAGTTGGTGTTTGCCAGCTCTTTTGTGAATGTTTACTGCTGGATATATGTTACCTGTGTGTATATTCCTACCCTAGGCTTATAGGAATTAGTCTGCTCTTTTTTTCATATAGGTGGTGAGACAGGTGAGAGTCATGGATTTATTGTATCAAATTTGTCATGCTGTAAGGAGTGTGAATGAGCATTTTTTCTTAAATAATCATGATCTGTTATTCCATGGTAATATGATTAGTTTTCAGGCCCATGAGTGCTGAGAGAGTGAACAGAGACAGTCCCCGTCCTAGTTTCAGGACAGCAGAGACTTTAACAGGCACTCAGCAGCACTGAGAGGTGCTGGTGTTTCTGCTGCTCCCAAATTTGGACTTCTAGAGGGAGTGGCTGTGTGGGCCATTCCTGCAGAACAGCTGGTGTTCTGTCCCTAAAGAAATATCCTTCTTGTGGGCAGGAGGAGACTGTGCACTTTCACTAAATGTGTATATATCACATTAATCTTTCTATCCTTAGAATCAGGTAATGTCTAAAAGCAAATTACTGGTGAAAAAAGGGTGCCAGTCCTCCTCACAGTGGACCTGCTAAGGTTTCTCTGTTCTCCTCTATATGCTTGGAAACCAAGTGGTGGTAACAGTGATATTGGAATGCCACAGGGCTGCTCAGAATCTTTCATATAATCAGAGTGCTTTACTCAATATTCTTTTCCTCTTGGTGAAAGACCTTTAAAGTAGGTAGAGAAAACATTTCCATAGCAGACTATATTTTACTTTGATTTGTAGATAGTTTCAGTCACGACAATATAAGAAAGATATTAAGCTATTAGAGAGCATCCAAAGAAGGGCCATGAAGGTGAGTGAAGAGCCTTGAGGGGAAGCCAGATGAGGAGTATCTGAGTTCACTTGGTCTGTTCAGCCTGGAGAAGAGGACACTGAGGGGGGGCCCTCATTGCAGTTACAGATTCCATATGAGGGGAAGAGGAGGGGCAGACACTGATCTTTTCTCTGTGGTGACCAATGATAGGACCTGAGGGAACAGCCTGAAGTTGTCAGGGGAGGTGTAGGCTGGATCTCAGAAAAATGTTCTTCCCCCAGAGGGTGGTCAGGCACTGGAACAGGCTCCCCAGGGAAGTGGTGACAGCACCAAGGCTGACAGAGCTCAAGAAGCATTTGGACAATGCTCTTGCACAGGTGTGACTCTTGGGGTGTCCTGCTGATGGCCAGGAACTGGACTTTGGTGATCCTTGTGGGTGCCTTCCAACACAGCACACATTCTGTGACCTTTTAATTTACTTCCTAGTTTATGAAGTTTTCATTCTGTTTCTGAGGTAACTAGAATTTCTAATGGTGGCTGTTAAGTCATTGTTAACCAGCATCCAGCTTTGCATATAATCTCTGAGTAATTAAATGAGTATCTTTCTGTTGACCACAACGCCTTCACTCTTTCTCTGCAAGGATTGGACTGTTCCTTGTCTACACCTTGAAGCCTTCTTCTGTGGACGAAAATCAGATTTACCTGGATAGTGTGGCTGAGAGGCCCACTGAAGGTGAGGGGCTGCTTTTGGGCTATGTGTTGTGGTAGGTGCCTACACTATTTCCCTCCTTACACAGGACCTGATGAAGCCTAATTGCAACATAAGTGCTTCTGCCTCCTGTGGCAGGAAGAGGCCACATTCAAATTTCTTCATATGTAAAGGGACAGGCTACACTGAAGTGACCCTTTTGTTCTCTCTCTGTCAATAAACCAGCAGTATTTTGGCAGCCTTGTCCAGATCTGACACAATGCTGGATTTCAGATATGCACAGACAGGAAGGACATTTAATTGAAGTTGCCCCCAAACTAACCTACTGGGCTGTTACAAGGAATAAAATTTCAGTGGGCATCCTTGACTTTCTGTGAAGACTTTACTACACTTACAGTTGTGACACATAATCATGTGGAGCTCTGCATCTCTTAAAGTATCTGTGTATTTGTCAGGTCCATGTGGAGGAGCATCCAGTCATTTGGCCCTTTCATTGTGATCTTCCAGTTGAGGCTTTCTTGCTATTACACCTCTAAACAACAGATCCTATTAAGGAGACAGTGGTAACTGCAGTTTGCATATAGACATCTCAGCTGCCTGTTTACATGTCTCTCTCTAGTTAACCTGATACTGCTTCCTGTGAGACATTGTCCAACATGCAGTCTGAATGAGTTTTAAATAATTCTAAAGAGAGGACTTCGGCAATGTACGCACAGGTAGTTTCTTATCTTAGCAGGAATCCTTATGTCTAAAATCTGATGTCTGCATCTTTTTACTCTGCAAAAAACCCTGATATAAATACTTCTAAAGGGCTAATTTGGTGCAAACAAAATTGTTCATCAAAGCAATGGAACACGTTTTGTCTCTTCATTACTGTTTATTACTTTCTGATATTTGTAGCCTTAAACCAAACATCTGGAAAGACAATCTGTCTTCGAAACCAGCTACTGAAGATGTTGTTAGATGTAATACGTTCAGACAAACTTCACCTGTCCTCTGAGTAAGTAGAAACATTTAGGAAGTTAAGTGTCTCTGTCTTCCAGATTTTTCATCTTCCTGGTGCTTAACCAGGACTAAACACACTGGTACTATTTGAATTTCAACAAACACTGAGTAAGAGCAGACTGGATTCAGAGAGGTTTTTTTTGTCAGTATTTTATCTGGCATTCACACAGCTGTGTGGTCTGATCACACATCTGATATTTATTTTGGAAAAAGTCTCATGTTTTCAGAAAATACAGTGAAAGGGGAACCTGGATATTTATGTTTCTTCTGCATAGCAGGGGTTGAAGAAATCCCATCTGTCTCTGAAAATCAAGTGAATCTAACGCAGGATTACTTGCACCCCTCTATTGTAACCATGAGAATGCCATTATTATAATTCTACCTTTCATATCTGAACGGCAGATTTTGTAATGCTGGGAGCTGTAACTGTGCATTTTCATTAGATAACACATCTTGGATTTGAAAATTTAAACCAGAATTTTGAATTTCATAGCTTGAAAGATCTAGTGATGTAGTTTGCCTCAGTTATTGATACACATTCATAGAAGGGGCTTCATATTAATGAACTGTTTTCCCTGACAGGATGTAGCAGGAATTGAATGACTTCAGTTGTGTGGATGAGTCTGTTGTTAAGTCTTTGTGATTCTCTATTGCGGTACACCTTTAATGAGATTTTTTTCTCTAGAGAAACGTGAGCTTGTAAATCACTTAACAATAATTTTAAATAATATCTCCTGTCTTCCATCATGCTTGTTTCCATGTGTTTTCATTTACTTGTTTGTCCTAGGGAAAAAGAAAAGACATTTTTGGCACTGGGGCCAGACTGGTTTCTGCTGTTCACACAGAGCTACCTGCACTTCAGCACGGTTGTCCTGGGAATCAAACTGCTTCTGTGCTTCCTCCACAATCGTTTGCTACTGAACAAATTCAGAGAGGGGATGGTGGCTGGGCGTTGGCTGGAAAATAGCTCCGCAGGATTGAATATTCTAATGGGTATGTGTTAGTTTAACATTCCCAAAACACTGCCTTGATCCAGGTCAGTGATTGAGATCACTGTGTGCATGACAGGAGAATTCCCACTGATCTGAGTAGACCAAGAGTTTAAATTACTTTCTAGGGCAAACTTGTCCTGGTACTTCAGTATTTCTGTGCTGAAAGTGGAAAGTATTACTTCTCCTTTGCAGGTACTTAACAATTCTGATTAGCATCTGCAGGGAGATGAGCCTTTTTGAGTTGCACAAAATCAGACTACTTGATAAGCCTGTAAGGTGTTCAGATGTCACCTTGTGCTCTGAAACCTTTTGTTTCTTAAATATTTGTTCAGCCTGCTTTTTGATAATTAGACCTGAGGTTTTGAGAAAGGGAAAAGAAAGGAAGAAGAATAATTCAGGGAGAAAGCCCTTTAACAAAAATGATAGTGGGAAAGAATACTTATGTTACTCTGGAGGTGGTTTTTAAAATGCTGATATTGCAGCCTAGCAGACTAGTGAGTGTTCTGGGACAGAGACAAATGAGGATAAAGTTGTGTCAGTAAATCTTCTGCTGATATAATATATATTATTAGACACTTTCTTTTTCTTTTCCCTTAAAGATAATTTAAAAAATCATCCTCCAGTGCCTGACAATGGCTACTTCTTGATTTTTGGATTTTCTGTATTGCAAAGATGTCTGACTGATCATATTCATATCCCTGAGATCTATTTGGCTGTGGCAGAGCTCTTCCTGGCAACTCCACAGTCTGAACCACCTGAAGCAGTCAAGGTATGATTAAAAAAAAAAAAAAAAAAAAAAAGAAAAAAAAAAAAAGAGCAGACAAGCAGCTGAAGTTGCTATTGCTTTACTATTTTGACATTTTATACCCTTTTCCATGAGAGAATTCTCAGACAAGTTAACCTTATTTGGGTTTTCTGTTGATAAAAACTATTAATATTTTTAAATAAGTTAGTTAACTTTGATTTAAGAAAATTTATATTTAGAACAACCTTGTTCATGGAGGTGTTAGATATTACAAATTTAATAGGAGAGGAAGGAGCTGCTGGAGATAGACATATGTTGTTTTTGTTCTGATGTAGAGAGAGCAGGCATTGTTCTTGATGTAGCATATATCATTTATATTCATAATTAATGAAATATATTTCCTCCTGTGTAGAAAGATCTTGAGTCTATGTTGCAGTGGATCTTGCAGCACCACATTACTGAGAATGTCCTCAAATTTGGGTTGTGTGCAGAGGCAGCTGTGTTACTGCTGGAAATGGTTAGATTCACTGTGGACAAGGTGAGTGTTTTGTTGGCAGGACAGTGCAGTGTGAACGGCTGAATAAAGAGCCAGGTGTGCCAGATGCCAGTGGCAGCCTTTACCTGTAATCCCTAATCCTGCTCTGCCCTCAGAGGGCAATACTGAACATGTCAGTGAGCAGAGACTTCCAAGGGACACAACAACTACTGCTCTGGCTACAGCACAGGATGTGATGGGCTCAGGTTTGAGAGAGACCAGAGACAGATCTTGCCCACGACAGTACTCAATTGCTTTTCTTTCTTGATGATGATATGTCACCCTTCTGGTTGGGTGTATCTTCAGTCTGCAAGGTGGGGGTTGGCTACCGGTGCCTTGTCTGACTTCTGTGGCTGTGTCATGTTTGCTTAGCTTTGGAACAAAGCTGACAAAAAAAAATACCTAAGGAGGAACAAACATAAACTCTTACAAATGAGAGGAATGTTGCCTTGACCAGATGCACATTTGTCTGTTCAGCCTATTGCAGATGCAGAAGCCTCCTGGGCGATTGCCTATCCAGGAAATGTTATCGAGTTTCTGTGCTTGGTCTATCACAGTTATACACAGGACCCCGTGTGGCACTGTCCTGACTTCTTGAAAACTTTGGCTATGGTTGCTTTTCATTCAGGACCACCCAAGGTATGTGTATAGCAGCCAGCATAAGCCCTTTAGACCAGAGATGGGTCACTAGGAGAAAAAAAAAAAATCAACTTACAGTAGACTGAGTGAAAATGTATTGCTATCTGCTTTCACAGGGTGGCTCTGAAGGCCTTTTGACTCCTGATGGTCCAGCCATTGCCGAGGGGAAAGGCTGTGCTGATGCTTCCTCCCTCCCACTCCTACCGCACCCTGCCAAGAAACAAGTGTGGGATTTTGTTCGAGTCCTCCTGATGGACAGTCTTCTCAACACCCCAGCAAACAAACAAGGACATCCCCTTGAGCTGCTTCTTGAGGTTTCTCTTTCCAGCAGGCTTTGCTGTTCTACCTTGCACTGGGGGTGGAAGGACAGGACATACCCTGCTAGTGACCTAGTAAAAAAGTGCTAATAGTGACAAAAGGAAAAAGGACTTCTCTAATTCCTCTTCATTAATGTGAACTAAGAAAATGCTGTCCCCGGAAAAGACATTTTTTCAGGCAATGTTTAATATTGAAGAAAAGTGTGGGGGGAAAAAAATCCCTTTTCCTTAATAATGCCTGCTTGTCATTAGGGCACCTCTTGAATTTGCTGAGAAAAGAAAATTTCACATGTACCATCCTGTGTACTGATTTTTGAGATAATAAAAATCTCAGTTCTCAAAAAAAAAAAAAATTATCTCCACTTTAATTACAGATTAATACAAGTTGCAGCAGCTAAGTCTGGATAATAGATTTCAACCACTCAAAGCACTCTAGAGAAACAGAGTAGTCTGAAGAAATGGGAAAGCGAAAAATTTAGGCTTCAGCTCCGAATTGTCAATAGTCCAGGTGTCCCAGATGTGAGTTTTGATGCAGACTTAGCTTACTAATATGAATAGTAATGAATATTAGCTTGACTGCAATTGTAATGACTTAAATCCTCTCGTGGAGCAGCAGCTCCCTAAAGGTTTATATATACTATCCCAAGGTTTGGTACACTTAAAATAGAGCTTGGATTTCTGACTAAATCCTCAGCCTGCTAATGGAGCTCAATGTCCCTGAGCACAAGACCTCTTGGGAACTACCTGTGAGCCAAATTCTGGCCTTTTGCAAAATCATGTTTCTATTCAGTGTGCAGAGGGTGACTGTGCTGGATATCAGCTAGATGGTGCAGTCCTATGGAAGGTTTCCTGGTTTTCCAGATGGGAATGAAGTTCTGCCATCTCATCTGTTGTCCAGTAGCTGTCAACATATGCGCTCTTGCTGAAAGTGAAGTTGAGTCAGATTTCCTGTTTTCCTGCTGTACTAATATGTATGCCATCACTGTATAGGCTTCCCCAGAAGATGCTACCAGTGAGCAGAAAAGGCTTTTTCAGACAAAAGTTCTGCTGTCTGCTATGGATGTCTTTCAGGTTACCAGCCAAGGCGAGGGAAAAAACAGACCAAGAGGTGAGTGGTGAGAATCTGATTGTTTTAACTATTGTTTAAATATTGTGCTAACTGATGTTTAGCATGTAGGTGTAATTGTTAGAAAGGTTTGGAAACAATAGCTAAAAGGACAGTCCAGCTCCGCAGAGCTGAGAAGAAGCTTTTTCCTTCTTGAGAAGAGATTCTGAATATTACAAAGGGAATATGTAAAAAGAAACCTAGGTTTATCTTTGAATGCTTCTGGAAACAGCCCCATTATCTTAGTTCTAGCTGCTCTCCTTTCTGAGTCATTAGTTTAATCAGTTCTTCATTACAGCATTTTAGTGAAATTGGTTCCTTAATTAGTCCATCCTTAAGATGGACTTGTCATTTCCAGTCTGAGTAAAGTGTTTCTGCTATGCCTAGAGTCTTCTTAGACATGTCCCAGCTCTGAGATATTATGGCATGAGACTGTTCCTTCTCAGTTCTGGTAATCTCACATTTCACTTTTTCTTCATTTCCTCTTGTTAAGGAATAATCAACCCTTTTACATTCTCTCCAGGGAGCAGTGATCCTCATGGTTCTTCAGAATCAGCTGCACCCCTGCCCCTGATGAATATTGCTTATTTTGCTCAGAAGCTGGTTGAGAAGCTGAACAGCAGAATGTTTGCTGCTGACCCTAAGCAAATCCTGATCTTCATTGCCAAACAGATTATATGGGTGAGTCACTTTTTTTCTCCCAGACTTTTATCAACATGCCGTAGCATGCTGGTTTTTCACACTGTCGTGATACTGCAATGCTGAAGAAGATGGCTGTAATCCATTTGGTGATTGTTGTTATTCCTGGGGTTTTTTTTGTTTTTTGTATTTTTGGGGTTTTGTTGTTGTTGTTGTTGTTGTTTGTTTGTTTGTTTTTGTTGGGGTTTTTTGTTTGTTTTGTTTTTGGGTTTTTGGTTTTTTGTTTTTTTTTTTGTTTTTGCATGAGAACATAACAGCTGTAAATTATAACTAGAGAGATGGTGCAGCAAAAAGGATATTAACTCTTTTGTGACACTATCTGTTATGTACACATTGCTGAACAGGGATAAATAAATCTCTTCCACACTTCTGGGGACTTCAGCAGAAATACATAAGAATAAATTTTTTATGTAACAGGTAGTTCAGGGGAATTTTGCTGAAATAAGTTTCCAACAGCTTAAATGAAGTGGGAGGAGTGGATCCTTGGGGAGAAAATTCTCTGAGCAAGCCTAGTACCCTGCTGTTTTGTGTTTTCACAGGTCTTAGAAAGCTCTGTTTCTCAAAAGGAAGTTTTCCTCAGTGCCCTGTACAGCTGCTTAAACAGAGCCGTCCTCTACTGCCTCTCCAGACCACAACAATCACTGCCAGAACAGTTTAATGTCCTGAATGCTCTCATTGTTCTGCAAGAGCAGTGGGACATTTTTTTTGCAACTTACAACTCAAATAATAATTTTGTCATCTGCCTGATGTACTGCCTTTGCCAACTGAACTCGGGCAGGTACAAATGTTCATCTTATTATGTCTCTTTATATCTCTGTGCTGTACCTACGGAAGTGGGTTCAGAGGGGGAGATGTCACATAATTTATGCAATATCCAGTCTGGGGAATCACTAGAAGCTGAGATTGAGCTGGATCCAGCATTTCCAGCAGCCTACTCACTTCAGAGTAGTAACTGAGTTAACAAGCTTGAACTGGTTTCAGTGGAGCTGGCTCACAAGCCCATCAGGAAAATGAGCATCTGGAAATCTTCCTGGGATGTGGGCTAGGATCACTTCACAATCACGTAGGTGGCCATTCTGTGAGACATCTGCACGGGGTAATTTAGTGAGATGTTTTTTCTGATCCAGCGGTCATTTGTGTGTGGGTACGTTTAAAACACACATAGCAGTGTGAATAGATCTTGTGATCTTTGTGTTATTGTTACTTGGATCTGAGCCACAACATTTTAGTTGTCCTAACATTGGGAGTTTTGCCCTTTGCCATTGGGTAGGGCTAGAACATCCATGCACTGTTTGCTATTCTTATAGATGTTGATATAACAAATGTACTCTTGATAATGTAATCTGGGAAGCTACCTCGGTTTTGTGAAAAAAAAGCAAATGTTGGCAAGAGCATTTTTCACTTTAATGTTTCTTGTTTCAATGATAACCTTCTGTACTGCTTTGATGGTCTGAATTAAATCCATTAATACAGTATCACACCAGAAAGGAGCTGCACTCCCTGAATTTTTTTCTGGATGTCCTTATTCCAGTCAGATAATAATTTCCAGAACAAACCCGTTGAGATGGGATAAGGATTGCTTTTACGGAGTAAGAGCAAAAAGTTTTTTTAAAAAAACTAAAGTGCACAAGGGTTTATGTTATCCAAAACCTAAACACAGCAAATCTAGGCAATCAGAACTGTGGTATTTTAAAGAAAATCAGGGAAAAAAAAAAAAAAAAAGGCAGTCTTGCATACCCTGGGATTTGATTCTCTCAGATAGTAGAACCTGTTCAGAACTGAAAGAAGTTGGTGTGTTACTAGTAGCTATATATTGACAGCAGTTATGTGACAAAGTCCAGATTTTCTGGATATCTTAAGCAAGCCTGGTTTTTTTTAGGGTTTTTTTGTTTGGTTGGTTGGTTGGTTTTTGTTTGGTTGTGGGTTTTTTGCTTGGTATTTTTTTTTTTTCTTTCTTGAAATATTACTGCTGTACTGAAGTTCCTCATGCCTTTTACCTCCTGACTGGTACATTTTGGCACAGCCCCCAGTCCCAAAGCAGAAGTCCTCTTGGCCACGGTGATGTTCTCAGTAATCACATTCACATGCTAGTAGCACCCATGGTGCTAAGTTTATAGCTTTTTTGTGCTGAGCGCTTTAGAAACTGAATGAATCATCATTGATACAAAAAACTCAGACTAAGCAGCTCAAGTGTAGGGTACAGCAATGTATGCTTTCCCCATGGTGGCAGATAGCTCTAGCAAAGGAATTCAGAGTAATGAGACCAAGTGCAAGATGCCCAGGGGAGGTGCAAGAAGGCTGGATGCAGACTGGCTAGGTCAGGACAGCCCTGTATTCTGTCTAATTGGAGTGAATGGTAGCTACACAGGCACATACCAGAGAGTGATGACTCTCATGATACAGGGTCATGATGACTGCTCCTTGACTTCAAAAACCAGACTGGCAGTTGTTAAGTTCCCACTTGCTGAAAATTCTGTGGTATTACATGATTGGTATAAGCTCTCAAACCTGAAAGCACTCATCTACTAAATGAATCAGGTAGGACTAGATGTGCAGAAACATCTGTAGCTCTTTCACTATCCTCAGTTTAAGTCTGGTTTCCTCACCTGCCCTCCTTTTTTTTTTTTTTTTTCTTTTTTTTGTCACAGCTGTTCAGAAGGTTTTGGGGTGGATGCAAAACCAAAGCTGGCTTCTTATCACCAAATTTTCCTTGCGCCCAGTGAAGAGGAAAAGGGCAGCCTGCCTACTCCAGATGATGGTAATTTATGGCACATGTTCCCTGTGGCTTAGAGAGAAGGAAAATACTTGTCTTAAGCACTTATCAGAGCAGCTCGTGCAAGTGCCACTTATTCCCTCTTTGGTGTACAGGCACTGCAGGCACAGCACAGAGAAAGGAAAGTTGTGCTAAAAAATAACTTGTGTTTGCATCAAGCCTTTTTATTCAAAAGTCACACCCAGCATCTTCCAGAGTAGTAGGTATCAGTTTGGAGATCTCTCCTCCATGTTATGGCCAGTATAAGGGGCCACATACTTATACTGTTTGTAGCTTTATTTCTTTTTTTTCGAGATCCACACAGGGTTTATCTGTTATGTGCAGAAAAAAAGTATTTGAGCCTTTCAGAGAAACACAGAAAAAAAATTGGGTAGGATTCAGTGTGGTCAGCTGAATGCTGCAGCAGTGGTTTTCTTTTAATTTTTATTTTTATATGTATATGGTTTGGTTAAGATGCAACCAAATCAATCTGGTTTTCAGTGAAACAGAGCAAAAGGACCGAGCAGCTCATTGTACTTTTCTTCCTGCTGTGTCAAATTGTTTATCAACTTGATTACCTTTGCCCCTCCATCTTCAGTGACGTTTGGCAACATAAAGGAATGTCCTTTATGTGCTTTAGCATTCTATGCATGATAATAAGATCATCAAAATTCTGATTAAATGGTTTTCCAAAGCAGAAACCGGTTAAAACCTTGTGTCACTCCAGCTTGTTTCTTTCGAGGAGCTGAAATATCATAAAAGAAATGTCCTGCTATTTTCTGTATTAGATTAAGCAGTCTAGTTTAGAACTTATATGGAGGCAGTGGACAAAAAAGGAACAACTCCACCAACTCTGGCAGTTACTCTGGACCAGTTCTTTTCCAACAAGATGTTTTTGCTTTACCTGTTGCTCGACTTGAAAACATAAATGAAGAATTATTTTTTGATGTTACTCTTGTTTCCTAGTCCGCCAGGAGATTCTGAGAACAGTAGAAATCATCTGGAAGCAGCTCATTTCTCAGAGGCGGCAGGCTCTGGAGGATACTTACAAGATGGATCTTTCTGTAAAAGGAAATGACAAAGAAAGGGACATGAAGATATCAGAGATCACTCCTTTATGGGAAGAAATTATGACAAAAGCTTGGCAGCACTTGCTAGGTCTCTGTTCTTTTATGGAACACTCATTGTAGTAAGCAAAAACGTTGTGGTAAATGGGGTGCCTGGTGGAAAGCTGCTGTTCCTTGGTTATACCTTTCCTCACCTGCTGAGAAAGCAGATTCTCAGTTTCTCTCATTTAGGGCTATGATTGCTTTATGTGTCATAAACCAACCCTTCTGTAATCACCTGGTGGTGTCACAGGGTTCACCTTGTACTGCAAGAAAGAGAAATCTCCTTAGGTGTTTGTAACCCACAGGAAGATCTATGTGGTTGAAAGGGCATTGCAAAGTGTGCAGTGCCGGAGTGCTTCAAAGTTCATGTCTGTGTAACGAAACCGATCTATGGCAGACCTCTGCAAGGCTTTTAAATAAAAGCTTGAGAAGTATGCATTAATGCAATTCTCATAAAAATACAAAATTTATCATCTGGAGTGACACTCTGCCATGTTGTTTCGTCTTGTGTAATGGGGATAGAACCCCTCTATTTTCTGACAGGCTCAACTTCAAGCCTTAAAACCTTTTTTGACTGTTTTCCCTTGCAGTATCTGAAAAGAAGCTTCTCCAGAATAAAGCAGGGCCAAGCCTGTCCCAGAGCAAGCACAATTCCTGGAGTGAAAGCCTCTCTTCAGCTATTAGGTTCATACCTGGCCGAAACACAAAGGAAATGTCATGCAAATCAGAGGTGAATTTTACTCTTTGTCTTTTCTGGGTCTGTCGCTGGTGTGCCTTTTCTATAGCTCTGGAAAGTTTTTCTGGGTTTGGGAGGCTTCTGAGTGTGTCTGTTGGTTGACATATTCCATTGTGAACTAGGCAGCTATTGCAGTTGAGGTTCATTTTCTATGCTGCTAGAAATAATCACAAAGAGTGACCTGGAGAACTTCTCTTGGCAGCCTGTTCATACAGTCTAATAATGCATACTTTCTGCATGGGGCCCAATTATGGCGCTTGAAAAACCAAAGCAGCCCAGATATGTTTGTGTTTACAGGCCTCTGCTGGGGGTGGAGCAAGGTGAGGAGATGCCAGCTTTGCTGCTGCTGTTGACTTGCATCACCCATGTAAGCCTTGTCCTTCAGGCACTGAATTAGTAGAAAGGTTCAGGCGTTATCACAGTACTAGCCTTACATTTTCTACAGTATATGAATTATTAAATGTCCAAATTTTAATTTAGCCCCTAGAGATAGGGAAGCAAGTCTTGGTATATAATCCAGGGATGGGTTTGGAGGGTAGGCATAGTTCCTACTGTCAGCAATGAAGATGTGAATTATCTTTTCCAGGCATAAGCTCTCTTTGCTGAAAGAGAGGGTCATTTCCAAGGTTTTGCTTAGCATTGTCAAAACTAGAAATAAAAAGCACTACATAGATGTTACTTTTCAAGCGTACTAGGGGTAGAGTAACTAGTTATAGGGTAGGGCAGAAGTGCATTGACAGCTTTAAACCAAACTTGTGTTATTGTGGTGCTCAATAGATTAAAGTCTCTTTTTTATCCCCTGAGGAGACAATGAGTCTGTTATTAGCCTCACTTTAGGAAGCCTTAACCCTCTAGCTCAAGCTTTAGGAGATTGCAGCTTTATACCTGGTGGTGCCTTCCTGGTTCAGTTCCAGGTGTGCTGACCAGGAAGACTGTGACACCCAGCTAATGTGTCTGATAGCTCCTTACTGAACTGCAAGGTTTTTTTAGTGTGCCACTGAATCCTTCTCAGTCCTTAAAATCACTTTGCTGCTTACAGAGTGAGCAAGCTCTTCCCAGGTACATATGTATACTGTGATGTCATACTACAAGAGTTTTGACTATTTGCCCTGGGGTCTGTTTAATTATTTTTTAAAATTAATTTTGATTATTACAGCTGATTACACCTCAGTGAGCAATGTAATTGATATTTGTAAATGCATCCCAAGGAACATTTTGTACAACATGCTTTTTGCTGTTGAAGGTTAAAGACTCTGTTATTGGTTTTTCCCTAAATATGCCCACATCATTAGTTCCTCCAGTGAAAAGGTTGCCATCTGGAAAAGGCAGCACGGAGACATTATTCAGGCACAAGTGCATGAAATTGGTGTTTCTACATCTTCTGTCTCTCTTCTGCAAGGAAGCTGCTTGTAATTAAAGGAGCTGGGTTTGGAAGAAACATTATTCACTTGATGTTATTCCTTATCATGTCATGTACTGACAGCTCCATAGCTCTGATAAATTGTTCTTCTCAATGAGATATGAATCTACAGTTCCAAATGTTCTTCTCCTTTCTCCCTCCAGCCCGTCTTTCAGAGTTTGATGCACTTTTTAGAGAGGTGAAATCTAAGAGGAAGAAAATGTTGAGTTGCCTCTCAACAGCCCTCTTCTTTCATATGCTTACTTACATTAAAAAAGTTACATTAAAAGTAAATGGTATTTGTATTTTAAACTCATATTTTTGACAACTTTGGCAATCACTTTAAATAGTCCTGTAATGTAATTTTGTATCATTTTCTGTGTCAGGTGACTTGTGCATTCACTACTGGCCTCTGTCTTGATTTCTGCCGGTTATGGACTTATGTCCCACAGCAAGTGGCATCCGGTTGAAACATGGAGGTTAAAGGAAAAATAACAGAATGAACTACATAATAAGGAAGAAAGAATTTAAATCCCATAGTAAAGTAAAAATATTTGCTCCTAATGGAGCAAAGTTTACCGAGTGAAGTGCAGAAATTCACCCAGGATTTCAGAGGTGTACCCAGTAGAAAGAAGAAATGAGGTTTTTTCCTGGGTTTTTAACTTGATTCCTTTATCAACCAAAAAATAAACAAAGAACATTGAAGCAGTAGTAGTATTTGCTGCATATTAAAACAAGCAAAAAACAAGGAGCAGAACACTCCTCTTAAATTTTTCCCTGTGATTATATACATGATAGGAAAAGTGCTTTTGATACCCAATCCTCAATCTGGAAAAAACAGCAAAATTCAAACTATCCATTCCAGAAATGGAACAGACCCCATGTTTCCGTTGTACTTTTGCTCATGTTCTCCTTCATCAGCAAAGGCAATTTCCTGCTATTTGGTGGCAAGTATTAGCAAGAATTAGCCATCAAATGCAGCTGTGTTTTCTGCATATTTCTGCATACACTGTACTGTCTCATGCCTTGCTTGTGGCTTTGTCTGGGAGGCGTGATCATTTAGAAAAGAGAGTGTAATTACATTTCTGGTAGTAGAATAGCAATGATCTGCTCTGGTGATTGTATTTTCTTGGAAGTCTGAGTAGTCATGCAAAAGCATGAGAACTGTACATAAGCTGGATTTTTAGATGCTTACAGGTGACAGACTTGGGTAAATTTTCTGGAAGGAAGGTCTTTAAGACCGAATACAGTACCAAAGATTTCAAATCACTGACTTTCCTCTTTCAAAGTGAGCCTTTGAGCTTTTGCTCTTTCTCCTCCTTTCCCCTTCCCTCCCAGTTTTGCTGTCAAAATCTACTATAGATATTTAATTTTTAGTTTAAAAATGACTGTGACTGTTTCTGATGTCATAAAAAAGCTACAAAAGCAGCAAAGGACCACTGTAGCAATTGTATTTCAGTCAACTCTAAGTCACTCAGAGGTTCTCTATTCCCTGTCCTGAGGCTCTTCAGGTTGAGTGCCTGAGCAAGGTTGCAAACACCATACCTCTAACTCCTGTAAGACACATTGCCTCAGAACTGTAGATAGAGCTGTTATTCTTCACAAGAAATGCAGAGCCTTCTCAGTTTCACAGGAAGCCTGATCGTGCCTGTCCTCTATTTTTTTTTTTCTTGACTAATTGCATTCCTCTACGCCAAAGGCCCATATAACTTGAAATAGAAAAGGTCTTTTTAATCCCCTTTTTAATCCCATTCTTCCAAATGGAGAGGTTGAGACCTCTTAACTTGTAATTGCAAAGCCAGAAATGTTACTTAAATCTTTTTCTTACCAATCACTCAGCTGATCTTTTATCAGCTTTTCAAGTTAACTAAGTTAAAACAAGCAAACATTTAATGATATTTCTTTGAAAAAAATATCATTTGTGTAACATGTTTATCTTCATAATAGAAGGATAATTAACATCACTAATTATCTAATTAAGTTCATTAACTATCCACCAACAGTGCACCGTGAAGTTGACATTATGTTCTTCTGTCAACAAACGCTTTGATTTCTTAGGAAGTAATTAAAATGTAAATTAGCATGTCATTAAATGCACAAGGGAACTTTGGAATCAAATATTCATTTCAAAACTGCTCATAGCACACATTTTTTTTACTTCAATGAAAGCAGGCACTTTACTATTAATGATGTATATTAAACAATTTCCATTATAATATTGTCTTGTTTAATAACTGGCTCAAAGCTAAATTACAGCGTGCTGTAGCAAGCTGAAAAAAAGTTTCTCTAACTTTGAACAAAGAAATTTTCATGTTCTCTTGCACACATATCTGACACACTGCTCATTTATCATTTTCAGATTGTTTACAAGATCATAAAGAAATAATTCAACAGGTCAGTGTTAGGTAAGACTTGCATGAAAACATAAAATATAGAGCTATTTCATATTATGTGATACAAATCACTGAAGTTTCTGAAACACTTGGGAATCATTTCCCTATTCATTGAAGACAAGCATTTAGCTGAGAATTGCAATATAAATATTGTATGATGAAGGCAAGTCTTTAGGCTGACTCAGATTCACAGGCCCCTCTGTCTGTCCTCTAAAAATTCATTAGAGGCTGCTGCAGGAGATGGTGTGTGATAGCACAGTGCACAGTAAAAAACCTATCCTAGCAAAATTGTTTCTTTATTGATTGATATCAATTCCATCTTAAAACCTGAAATACGAGAGATATCACAAGTTTTTTGTGGGTAGCTCTTCAGAGGGAGCTTTCCTGTGTTTTTAAACTCAGTGGTCTTCTGCTGAAGTCCCTTCATTGAATTACACATTGTATGAAAATGTTGCCTGTTATTTCTCCTGCATATTGTTTTAAAACATACTTTTGCCTTTCAAGCTAGAGATTGTGTCTGGGTCAGGCTTAAGCTTGGATATAGGATTTCAGCAAGTGAAATTTAATGTTTAAAGCTGTTGGCACCAAAGTTTCATCTTTCAGGAGCTGCTGGCGGCTGAGTTTTATACATAGCTGATTCTAAATGAGTTGTTGAATGGTGTTAACGTGGATGAAAGAGGAGTTCTATTTGGTTGCAGAAAAACCCTAGAAATGTGTGCTGGCCACTGAAAGAGATTATTATTTGCTGAATACATAGAAAAATAATTTTTCAAATTTCTTGGTTCAAATATGTCTGTTTTCCAGTTTTTCTATTCAACATTTTATTTATAATAATTTCAGAAAGAAATGGTTTGAATTCAAAAGACTGAAATGTCAATATAAAATGAGAAGTTAAGAACAGAAAATCAAGGGAGGTCCTAGAAATCTCTGCAAGATTAACTTAAATGTTTCTTCTAAGTGAGGGTATTGGTTGCTAACTGTGCTGAAGTCTGTGACCATTCATTTCTTGTTGGTCTCATCTCTGCTAGTCAAATTAAAGTTTTCTTGTGTCTATCTGTGTTCTAGTCATGCTTTCTGCGTTCTAGTCATGCTTTCTGCTGCAGAGCAGCTTGAACTACATGCACTAAAAAACTCCAGAAGTAGTCTTGTCACCTTTAAATTTAAAGTCATTTTAGGAAAACTGTTGTGTTTTATGGGTCAGGAGAGAGACGTTTCTTTTTTCTGTACCCTGACTTCTAAGCATATACCAATGCTTACAGAATTCTTTCATCAGCTAAAGGATTAGAAGGGCAATTTTTTCTTAAATAAAAGCCATGATTCAAATGTCATCAGAACATGCCAGTGTATGAAGCTTGGACAAAAGCATTTAGATAAGAGCGTGCAGGAAAGCCCTAAGTTACATACACCTGTAGGACTTCCACATTTTAAATAGAAATGGAAAACAGTGAGTAAGAACAAGTGAAGGCCCTGCTATTCCCCATAATGCCAAGTCTGACCTTCACCTTTCACTTAGAGGTAAAACCTAATGCTTCTGCTGTAACAGGACGGAAACTGAGTCCTCAAGAGGTTGAATGAACGATCCCAATGCCACAGAAGCCATTCTCAGGGACAGGATTAAAGAACAAACTTGCCTTGACTCTCGTTGTGCTTTTTTGGTATTAGGAGGCAAGTTATCTGTTCTCCCAGGAAATAATCTGTTCAATAGTATCAACTGTTGAAGGGCTGTGTGTATGCACGCACACATACACACAATGGTTGCTATAGAAGTAGACTGGGACTGGCTTCTGTACTGCCTGGGCTTAGCTGATAAATGCAGTGTGCAAGTCTCATCACAGGTACACACCACACTTTAGGTTTACCCTTTGAAACCCACCCCTGTGTGTGGGTACATTTATGATGCACTGAAATGTGGAGGATTTTCTCATTAGGTCTGCTATTCCCCAACCAACTGGCAATGCCAGGAATCCATCCATGATCCTTAGGAGCAGTTGGCACACTGCATTAGCCTCCTAGCGGGCTGAGGCACGGAGCTTCCATGCAACGCTTAACTGCTGGAACTCAGTCTGTTGAAAAGCTAAATGAATTTTGGCAAAGCAATAATAAAATCCACACGGCAATAACAAATTCTTTTGTGATTCAAAAGAGCCTGCAAACAACCCTCAGTGTGGAGAGTGTGTGTGAAGGACTAGGATAAACCGCTCTTTACACTGCTAAGGAAAACATTATCTGCCTTAGCTTAATGAATGTTACCTGGGGAGTAAAGGAACAATATTTCCTCTTATGAAATGAACCTACTTGCTGCTTAGTGCATAGTCACTTATTTGAAAAGTAATCTGGTCTCAAGATGGATGGCTTATTGTTCGCACAGGGTAACAGTATACCTGGTCACTGTGTCAGATTTAGTAGCAGGAGCAGATTTGGAGATGTTACACACTTTGTCTCTATCTGAATAGAACAAGGCTGCTGCATTGGACACTTCACCCAGCTCTTGTAGTTTACTGTAGCACTCAGATGCTGCTCTGTAAAGCTGCCATGGCAGCTGTAATCCTGCCTTCTGCAGCAACCCTGATGAGGAAGGGATTGATTGATATAGCAAGAAAGGACGAGAAGAATTGAGCTTTAATTGCACATTCTGTGTAGATGTGTGGAAAAAGAAGGAACATGAGAACTGCCATGAATACAAGATAGTTTTCATCTCTCCAAAGAGTTTAGGCTCAAAACTTTACTGACAATCTGGCTCTGTGCCTGTGTAAGTCAGCGGTTCAGGAATGTGCTATGAAAAAATTATTGGCTCTAGATGATGCCTGCAAAAAAAAATTTGCTTTTGTAAGAAACTCTCTCCTACCTGACTAGGTCACATCTTCATCCACCCTGGTTAGGGAATACAGTCCAGCAGACAGAGGTGGCATGTGGGGCTGCTGAGAAAAGCAGTGCTGCATCACAAGCGGATACCGTTTAGTGTTGAGCTACTGGGAAATATATACTAAAGGAACAATTTGGAACAATTTGCTCTTTATAAAATGGCATTTCCTTAATGTTCTATTTCACCTCCTTTTCTGTTTGATTCAAGATGTAAAGTTTATCACATTGGTATAATGTAATTTTTCTAATCCTAATGATGCTAATTTCCTATTTTCTTCTTTTGGAGTGATAATCCGTAGAGATTTTAAGTATTTCTAACTGTCACTTTTGAAGTTCAAGTCCTGCATATATATTATCTGAGAGCTGATATCTTTAATGCTTGCTTTAAAGGTAAGGATGCCCCCCTTCACTAGCAGACAACCTGTACACAAAAGTTGAGAAATGCATGCCTAAGCACATCCCTAAATACATGATTTCTTGAATCAGAGTCATCAGATCTGTTTCTGCCATGCACAAACTCTATGCTACTGTCACATATGCTATTCACATGCAGTTTCTGGCAACCCTAAGAGCCCCCTACCTGCTTTTCTGTTTTTCTATGCCCATGAAATACTTTCTAAAAACCTAGAGATTGCTTTAATAGTCATAATCAGATTTAAAAAACCTTCCTTGTAGAATTGTGAAAGCCCAAGTTAGAGGAATTAAGTACATGAACTCATCCTGGGATATAAGATCTAAGATCTGGTACATCAGCTCTGTTAGCGTACTCTCTGCCACTGCAAACATAAGAGTTAGGAGGGACTTCCAAACTGGTTCATCAAAAGGTTCCCCCTCCCACTACTGCATGCTCTCACCTTATGCACCTTCTTTGTGGGCTTATCAGGCTGTTTCAAATTAATTCAGGTTAGGCTTGCCCCATCATACCCTCTTTCCCCGTAACCGTGTCCTAATGACAGGAGGTTGTAGACTCTCCATCCCTCGAGCTGTTCAAGACCAGTGTGGATGGGGCTCTGAGCATCCTGGTCTAGTGGAAGATGTTCCTGCCAATAGCAGAGGGATTGGAAATGAGTGCTCTTTAAGGTCCTGTCCAGCTCAATCCATTCTGTTATGTTCCAGAAACTCAGCTCTTTAATTCTGCGATGTTCCGGAAACTCCCTTCTTAGTTTCCCCATCTATAAACTAAAGACTGCCTTCTCTCATAAAGATCTCTAAGATCAAAAGTAATGCACGAGGGTTATAGCTGTGATGCTACATTAATGCTTTTATTATGTATATTTATATACTTACAATATTTATTTTGCTCAGAACAGATAAAATAGTAGACTAATATCACTAGTTCTAGCCTTTACCAACAGATGACTTAAAATACATATTTCAAAGCAAGAGTATGTGGGTATTGTCACTATAATCCATGGGATAATTCTCTTGGCACAGCGAGGGATTTGAACATTTGGGCTTTCCTTTTGTCTCTTACAAGTCCAAAATTATTTTGTCTTGATGGTTATTTTCATTTATTAAGGGTTTTGGCTCATATTTTTGTGTGCATGTGTATTCTGTATCACAACCCATACAAATAAAGCTGCCAAGTGCAGAGCCCCAATGACATAATGTTTCTTTAGGAAAGAACTGTGGTATGTGTGGTGTCTGTGTCATGCAACATGACTATAGTATGTCAAGCCTGAATATATATGAGGTGCAGGAGTGTTAAGTAATCTCTCTATATTTTTTTAAAAAATCAGATATAAAGCACTCCAAAGCTCAGTAGAGTTCTGTTAACTTATAAGTCACATCTCAATCTTTTTTTCTTTTCAACTGTTTCACATTACAAACAGTCTCTCAATTGCTTTACTTGAAAGAAATTGTAGAAAATTCACACCCTGGGTATCTTCAATGTTAATCATTTTCGCTCCTATTTGAGGATTCCATGCAGCAAGAGAAGAAACAGTTTTTGAGTCTGTGATTTGTTTTGTTTTTTTAATAGGGAAATAACGTATGAATTCTATCACCTTTTCAAGCTCTAAATATTGGCTGGGGAATATGTGGCAGTAAAGTGATCTGATTCTACTTTGAATGTGATTGCCTAAGACTGCAAAGTAGAGAAATCTGTATAAAAAAGACTTAAGGCATGATTTCCTGCTCAGATTTTTAGGAAAGGATTGATCAATAAGGCCCATTAGTATGCCCTTCCCAAAAATGTGCATTACAGTTCTTACATTTACACCTGCTTTTCTGCATAGGAAACTCAAACCTTTTGTTACACTACATTAACAATTTTCAAAGCTGGCATGTTCTTGTTTAAGACAGATTTTACTGTGGCATTGTTGTACTTAATCTACTCTATAAAGACTTGCTCTTTTAAAGGATAAGCACCCACAATTTTTAATGGAATCTGTTTATTTGTTAGACACTTTTTTGCACTAGTTATTCATTAGGCATTACTGTATGACTGTTTTGACTGAATACTTTGTAAATAATAGCCTGGTCTGTATTCTCCATGTTTATTGGTTATCTTCTTCAGGTTTTATTTTTGTGTGTTTGTTTCGCTTGTGTGGCTTTTTTTTTCTTCCAATCATAGTCATCTCCAATTTTGTTAACTGTGCATTTCACTTTACAACCAGATGGCTTCCCTCTGAGATCAATAGGGACATGTTCATCTGGTTGAAGCCGGCTAGCTATAGCTCATTTGGAAGCCAAAGTGGTTAGTCTTCAGTTGGCCACATGTGGCTAGCAGAAGTTTTCCTTCTTAGGACCCTTCGTATGTTTCAAGGACTAGGAGCTGGGTCAGTGAGAGTCTTTGCAATTGTGGACTTTGACCTTAGGGATCTCACTGATGACCATGAGTGAAATACAGACTATAAGCAACTTTGATACAGCTGCCAGCAGAGCACTGACTTGGCTTGAGTAGCCTGTCAATATCCAAAATGGAGGCATTGGTTTTCTACTCTGAATGGTTTTGCCCCAATTCCACATAGAGCCAGGATGTCAAATCTTCTCCTATACCAGGACTGGTTTAAGAGCACAGAGATGCTGTTGCTTTCTAGGTCAGCCTTTATGGGAGTTCTATATGAATTATGGAATAGTTTTGTGAGGCCGCAACTGTGATTACAGGTTTAATGATGCTTTAAACAAACAAAAATATAATGACTTTCATCAGTGTAAAACAGGCGCTTCCTGCAGGGAAACACCAATAAATGTGACTTCGCGGCAGGGTTACAGACCTGGCTGGCAGCCAGCAGTAATCGGCACAACACCCAGGCCTTGTGTGTTAACTTAATTAGAGCCCAGTGCAAGCAGAAGCCAGTTTGCTGTGAGGGATCACTGCCGGTGTGGCACAGAGTCCCTGTTTAAAAGTTACCTACCTGATCCATGGCTTTAGGTAGCACGAAGCTGGAACTTTCATAGCAAGTTTAGCCTCATGCTGTGACTCACAAAAATTTTGCATTTGTCAGGGAAGTTCAGCTGGGTGTGACAGCCTTCATATGGCATTGGGGGCTCTCACCTCTCCTGTATAATCTCACTATAGAGCCTTACCTCAGTTGGGGTCTCTATAACAGATGAGTGTCATTTATGCTATTTGCAATACTAATTCAGCTGCAAAAAGAGAAGCCTTAAATTGTATTTGGTATTATCTTTCTCCTTCTGAGAAAGTTCTGAGTAGTTCCACTAATGACCCTTGTTTAGATGATGTCTATGTTTATATTCCTGGTATAAGTGTGCAACTTGCTCTCAGGTGATTGACTCATCTCTACACTGCTTGCAGAGCCATCAAACTTGCAGACACAGGCCATATTCCTTAACTGTTCTTGTAAAAGACAGAGCAACTAATGCCTGCTTCTGCCTCTCACAGGATTGACACCTGCAGCACCTCGCCATAATGTGTTCTGATGTTTCTTCTAGGGATTTGTGTCATGTATGGAACGATATCGAAGAGTTGGGCAGGAGCTGTATGCTTCTCTGTACAAGGACCATTTACAGGTAGGGAACAGTAATACTGGGCAACAATTTTCTGGTTTTGAAAGTTTACTCTTGGACTACCTTGAGAAACTGGGCATTTTAGAAGTGAGATGAATATTGTGCCTAAAGAATTGCTGAGAGTTGATGAGTCAACACTTCTCTCCTGACATTATCGCTCAAGTGTGATACAGCATCACTCAGCAATCAGACTCCTCAGTTTATTTTCAGAACCCTTTTTTTCCTTTGTTTAAATGAATTATTCCACTCTTCCAATGGCAGAAATGAAAGTGAGAACTTTGACCTTTCTTTTTTTTTTTTCTTTAGTAGCCAGTAAAACATTTAAAATAGATCTCAAGCTCATAGACAGTAAAATATCACAGGTGTGTTTCTGTTTCATGTTTGGCCATCAGGGACCAACAAACTTTGCCTCTTTGAAATTCTCACCTTTTCTCTCCTTTAGATGTTGGTTCTCCCTAAATCCTAAGCAGAAAGAATTAAATTTATGCCTTGATCAGCGGGAGCATAGTACATCTAAAACTGAATCATTCAGACTGTTATCAGTGAACCTGGATGCTGCCATTTGTTACACATTTGCCAGAAAAAAAATTGAGTGAATAAAAACCTCTGTGATGCAGTTCTCCTGGCTCACTGCTTTTGAGTTGGACATTTAATGAAAGCAGCCATTTTCAAGTTTGTGACATGCTTTTATTTGTCACTGTATCATCTAGTCAGACTATCACAATTTTATCCCTAGTAACATCTGCAGCACATTTCCAGTGGTCACTTGTGTTTCTTAGGTCTGCAGCACTCCCTCTGCAGTGGTCCCATCTGGTGGGTTGGGCAGATCTCTGTGATCACTGGGGCGGTGCCACTGGTGGCTGAGCAGAGGGAAATGTCCAAAAGCCAGAACAAAGTGGTTCTGTCCCACAGATGCAGCAGTGTGCTTACAGCAAAGCAGCCAAGGACTGGATGATACTTGAGGAGCAACTTTTCTGCAGAGGAGGTCCATGGAGAGATGCTTCAGCATCATTACAGCCACGATGGATTCTTGATTGTTACGAGGGGCCCTCACGAATGAGGAGGAGGATTCAACACGTGAACACCCAGGTGGCAGCGATGCGAACAAAGAGCGAGGTAGAAAGCTTTCAAAAGCTTTTGCAGGAGGTGTACAATGTCTGTAACAGCTGCTGATGACTTTACAGAATTAGAGAAACTTTAAGGTTGGAACAGACCTTCAAAAGCATGGAGTCCAACATTTGACAAATAGGTGCATCTCTTTCTTCTGGTTCTCATTGCCTGACTCCTGAATATGCTGTTCCATGTATAGAGAACCCACTGAAGAGATCTGGTTTTGGGGGGTGAGAAAGGCTGCAATGTATTTAACAGCAAGAGAATGATTTTTCCTCTTTTCTTGAATAAAATCTCCCCAGACAATTCGCAGTCTAAGCTGTCCATACTTTTCTGCTAGTAGTATTTCAATGATATAGTGCTTCCCAATGTATGCAGCAGAATCCAGTGAGAAGGCTGCACTGTCCTGTTAGTCTTATGCTTACTAGTGCTGCTTAAAGTGGTGAATGGCCAAAAGAGGAAATAGAGTGATTTAAGCTAAGATTGAACAGTAAATGTGGGGTATTGACTACTGTCTGTTTCTCTAATGACAAAATGCCAAATCCTATCAATGAATGGCTAAAGCATTTTAATATAAGGTTTCCATATCTGCAGCATTTTTTGTGCTACTTGGATTCTGGCAGTTTTCTGTATACTGAGTAGTACTATTTTTATTCTATAACTGGCCTCAGATAATAGTTCTTTTGCTTAATTATTGACACTTGTTCCTTTGGGTTTCTTTCCGGCGGTTTATTTGTTCCTTTTCAATGAGTTTATTTATATTTCCAAGGCAGTTATTCATAACATAATTCTAAATTGGTGTTTTTATCTACCAGCAAGGTCCTTAGTTATGTTTACCTCCACTCCAGTCACACCTAATCTCTTTTCAGGTTCTTCTAGCAAACAGAAAGGAAACAACTTCCCCTTCTGAAGTGAATCCAGGTAAACTCTTAGGGCTACATTGCATCATCAAGACAGTGGACATAAACAAAGATAATTGGAATTAGGGTATGGATTTCTAGGTGACAATTTAATCCAGCAAAAAACCCTTACTGTTGGTGCTCTGGGCTAAAATGTCACTGTAACCTCTATGGCAAAACTGATGCGAATTTCATAGGTGATATATCAACTGTCTTCAGAATTTGCTGCTCTCTTGTTGCCACCTGAAAGGTCTAAAGTGAAAAAGCTGTTTTGAAGTGTAAGCTTTGGGCACTTTTGGGTACCTGGAAAGCTTCCAATTGCTTAAACTTGGAAGAAGTGCTGTTGTAAAACTGCAGTATTGTATATTTCTTACTGTGATAGGGCCTAGCAAACATATGAGTGGAGCTTATTGTTTTAGACTCCAAACAAGATGGAAGCACTCTAGTTTCTGCATGAAGCAGTTACAGTCAGCCTTAATACAAAGGCTGATTGTTCCTTTTCTATCTGCATGCATTGCATGAGTTTGCAAAACTTGGGACGCAGCTTGGGCGAGATATAAGTGCGTTGTCTCTCTTTGGGTTTTCTTAAGATCCTGCTCAGTCCATGTTCCTAAAAGATTACCATTAAAATTTTTCCTAATTTCCTAATCTTCTGTAATTATAGGGATTTTGTTTGAATTATGGCTGAATGCATGTATCTGCCTTTGGTTCCCTGAAATAAGCATCCTTCTTCAGTGACCACAGATTTTAATTCTCTTGCCTGTTTCCCGAGGTAGAATAGACGGAGTGAAAGACTAAATTGCAAATGCTTTTGGTGTCATCCGGCTGCCACTAAAACTGCAATCTCTTTTATACTGATATAGGAGACCTGATGTTAAATGGAGCAGAGAGGGAGATGGATCAGAAGGGATTGGATTGTAACCAGCTAACATTCTTCCCAGCTCTACATGAAAGTTTCCATTCAGAAGACTTCTTGGAATTGTGTATGGAGAGACAAATTATATTGCAAGAGTTTGCAGAGAGTGAAAAGGTAGGAAAGATGAACTAGAAAATTTTCTCTGGAGCATGGCAATTTAGAGGATGAATTGGATATGGAGGCCTATCTGTTCCTTTCAGTTTGGGGTTCAGGTGAATTCTGGCTACAGTAGACATCATTACTCTCTGTTTGCTTAGAGCAAATAGTTTTGCAGCCTCTGTATGAACTCCTGTATAAACTTTTCTTGAAGAGCAATTAACATTAATTCCTTGACGTAAGAGAAAAAAAATTGGGCATGGCAAGCAAGATATTCTCTTACATGACACCGTTGTCTGAATTTGTCTAAGATATGGCAAATTCTGAGACTCTGAGAATTCCTCTGCTGCTCTACAACCTTTACTCATGCTCAGAGCAGTGCCTACATCAAATTTATTTATAACCTTGGGAAGAATATGCCAGTTTTCTAGAGGTCTGTAGTTCAGTGTCTCCTTGAAGAATAGCAGAAAATGTTTCCTTCCTCCTTTCACATATCTTTCTTTCTGTCTCCCCATGAGTGCTAGACAGATTCTTCCCTCTAAGGCCATAGAAAATTTCCATGCTTCCTCTTTGATGCTTGCATCGTGTGTTATCTATTCAAAACATTTCTGTTCCTTCTTCACTCTTGTACTGGACTGGATGCCCTTCACCAAGGTTCCTCCCAGTAAAAGGAAGAGGATTAAGGTTCAGGAACATTGTGGGAGAAGATGAGTTGTGGAGTAAAGAAGGGTGACTCTTAGGAAGATAAAAACTTCGATGCTGTCAATTTAATTGAGAAACATCAACATATTGACAATCTAGCCTCATTCCCCAATCTTCTGCAGTGTGTATGTTTTTTTCAGTGGCATCATTCCCTCAGTGGCCTAAGAGTTAGCATCCCATAGTGGATGCCAAATACTTGTAGTATTTAAACTCAGACATCACAGTGCTGTGATAGCTGTACATAGATATAGAAATAGCTGTTGTATTAAAATATTGCAATACCATCACCAGATTTTCTTGATGCTCTGCCAGTGGCTAAAGGGTGACACTTGTGCTCTCTAATATGACTTTCTCAGAGTTCTTGGTGCAGTTTGTTTCTGTGACAGAATTCATCTCTCTGCCCCTCCTCCTTTTGCCCCTTCCTCCCCATACCTCTCCCCAGCTGAAGGAGACAGGCATGAAAATGCGAGGCATGATTTCCATGCACTGATCTCATTTTAAGCCTTCAGGCTGTCTGTCTCTTCTCCATGTAACTCTGCAGGAAGCCATCAGAAATGCCAGGCATGTTTTTTTCCAGCAGCAGTCACTGCCTCGCCGAGCTGACAGAAGTATTAACAAAAGCAGCGGGGGGTGACATTAGCTGTCCTGTGCTCACTTAGTGCACCACGGTCCTGCCTTGTCAGTGGCTGCCTCCTGAGCTGTGTGCACTTCAAGCAGGCAACTGGAGCCATTTTATCTCCTGAACTGCTCAGGAAAGTCATTGTGTGTGTGAGTGTGTGTGAGTTTGAGTCAATGTATTCCCTTGTACATCTGAATGAACAGAGCAATCAAGAGATGCAGGGCTTTGGGCAATAACTTAGAAGGTAATTATTCAATTATTTTATGTCATGTTTGCTTCATTGATTAATGATTCTAGTAGCTTGTGAACTGGGTTTTGATCTGTTTTGACAGAAAATGAAAGGTTGTTTTTTTTAATTTATGATAATTTCAAGCTGCTTGGTGTTTCAATGCCAGACTGAAGGTACAAGATTTGCAGGTACAGCATTGTCCTAGTGGAGATTCTGCAGTACAACTCAGTCAGATCTTTGTTACTTATCAGCAATAATATGTCACATTCCCCAAATGAAGAAAATTTGCTCAGCTCAAGGGCTCTTGTATTTCAAATAATGCAGATCTATTTAATAATAATATAAATTTGAAGAAATAAGACAAAATTAAAGAAAGGGATTGACGCTATTAACAGTTTCTGGTTGGATAGTACAGAATATGCAGGCATAGTGTTTAATGTTTGTGAAAGAGAGATATGTGCTCTCCCCCTCAACAGGGTCTACTACTGTGCCCTGGTTCTGCCTTAGGCAGAATAGAAAAGTGTTTATTTGTGGCAGGCCATATTAGTGATCATAAACAGGCCTCCTTCATGATCCACGTGCCTCCTGTACCCACACACATGATCTCTGGATTGGATGAGGTGGACTTCTTAGAAGTCTGGATTTCAGCTTTGCTTCTGTGGAGATGCTTTATGCAACTGCCTGATGTTTCAATATTCAGTTACCTTCCTTTTGGGAAGAAGCAATCTTTTTCCTATTTAATTACTTCAGGAAACCACGTGGTTTGTTAATGTGAGCAGAATTCCCCAGTATTCTCAGTGCAAGCATACGTCTCTAAGCACATAATGGCAGGCACTACAGTTCAGAGTTCTGTGGTTGGCATATCCCCACAGAGACAGGCATTCCTGTGGGAGAGGTGATGGAAAAACGCTGCCTTCCTCTTAGAAATCATTTAGAGGGGAAAGAGATTGAAGAGATTTTCATGAAAAATTACCCACAGAAATCTCCCAGGGCTGGTTTTTTTTTCCCTTAAAACCAGAATGAAGAAAACAACTTTCTGTGCCCACTAAGTGATTTCAAAATGAAGCACCCCATTTGTTGGTAAAATATTGCTTTTCAGTAAAGTATTTAAGTGTAGAAAGATTTTATTTCATTTACTTATGAAATTAATATTTATGATATCCTAACATCAAAGACTAAAAGCTTGTGAAGCAGTGTGGGTCTGTTTCAGCGGACCTTAGCTAGACCATGTGTAGTTTGGGAAAGAAAGGAAGGTTTGTAGGTTTGACTCCAGAAAGAGTGAGGTTAGGAACAAAGGCAAAGAGCAAAGGAGAACCATACTCTACATATTATCATGTAGACTTTACATGATCTAGTAAAACCAATGCCATTTCTGGGTCAGTTTTGCATGCCCCATGAAATAGAACAGATCCCTAGTTCTTACAAAGTTTGACAGAGATAATTGAGATCTTAAGAGAAAAACAAAATCTGTAATACTTTTCATACTTGTCAGTACACTACATTACATTTCTGAAACAGGAAAGTTCTCCTGTCATATAAATACCTCTCTAATCCTTTTGTATGTAGCCCTCTGGTCCTTGCAGCTTCAGATTGACTCAGATTGCAAAATTTTTCACTCATTTCTGGATTCTATGCAATTCAGGATTGTGCTAATTTAAAGGAGGACCTCAGCAGTGAGCAGTTTTCTTAATATGTAAGGCAGTAGTAGTGTTTTAAGATTTTGGGAGCAATATTTTTTCAGACTAGGCTACTAGATGATTAGTTACCAATTAATATGGCAGGTTTTTTGGTACAGATAACCTGTTCTGCATCACTGGCTCTGGCTCCCTGCTGCCTCTGGCTCCTGTGTTGAGTTCTGGCCTTATTATGCTTGCCTCCATTCTAGGTGACATTCAAGTGCTCCGTGGCAGTTGTGCAGGGTCACACAGCACTGGAAGGGGTGCTGCTCTTCGGCAAAGAGCACTTTTACATCTGCGAGTGCTTTGTGCTGTCCCCTCAGGAGGAAGTCTACTGTACTCGTCACTGCTTGTCCAGGTGGGTCATTCTGTCCTTCCTTCCAGAGATCTGCTTGGTCAGCTTCAGTATTGGAACATGGATACCTTGAATTTGCACAGATTTTGCGGGGATTTCAAGCAGAATAATAGCATAGCAAGAAGTTTGCCCTCCTTTTCACTTGTTAAAATACCTGTTTAGCATAACTAACATGGGTGTTTGTTCACAGGTTTTGGAGGGGCTATGAGTACACCCATCTTCAAAAGATTGAGATGATAGACAGTCTCACATATACATTGCTGGTTTTCAGTTATGTTATAGCGTTGTTAAAGTTTCTTTCTGAGTAACTCACGTCTTTTATTCATATGGAACAGTGAGTACAAAAGCCTTTAGCTTCATCTCATAAGTTTTTTGTTTTGTTCTCCAAGACAGAATTGTAATTAATATTTGGCACACTGCTATCATCTCTTGACTCATGATTAATTGAAAGTGATCAATATTGAAAATGAGTCTGTTAGACTAAGCTCTTTGTGCATACTGTGTGCTCGTGTGCAAAGCCCAGTGGGACAGTGAGTAGCTCAGCATTTTTACTCCCTGACTGTCTGCTCTGCGTCTCCATCTTACTAAGTCTAATATCAGTCAATCTGACCAGGTGACTTAAGGGTTGATTGGACTGGATCTGATAAAAGCTAAGGTTGTTTTTCTAAAGGATTTTCTGTGGGCTAGGCTGTTGATTGCAATTCCAAAACATATACACAACTAAAATAATAATTAATTAATTGCTTAATTATTAATTCCAAGTAACTGCTGTTTACAATAGCTGTGTGTCCATATGATGCTTACCCTCTACTTGGGCTTTCAGGTGCTCCCAACAAGTTTTTTCCCTTGCTGATTCTCAGACTTCAATGTGTGCAAAACATTGCTGTCTGCCTATTTGCATGTACTAAAATAGATCCAAAGCTACACCTAGCCTCCACAGTCTCTTTATTTGGGTAACTAGTATAAAATCTTCTCTTAGTATTTAACTTTATTTCTTTAGCTTTGTTTTCATTTTATGTATGTCCCAGTGGATCTTGATATCTCTCGGTATTCTTGTTTTTCATTAAGGGAGGCCATGGATGTTCAAGAGGGCTCTCCACATCTTTTTTGTTTCAATTTTTTATTATTATTATTATTATTTTTCTCCTCCAGAATCAGTGATCAATTTATTTTCAACTTATGTCATAAAGATCACGCTGTGGGAGACCAGATGTGTTCCCGTTATTCGTATCATGATATCAGAGAGATTCATCTGATGCGCTTTCTCCTGCAGGTAGGAATTAACACGCTCAGTCATTTCAGGGAAAGATGCAACAGCAGTAATGACATGACTGAAAACCTCTCGCTCAGTTGGTATTTTTTTTTTGCTTGAGGATCAAAATGCTTTTGGTCCAATCATTGCTTCACTAGCCTTTGCTAATACAAACTCCTTTTTATACTCAGAACAGTGTTTAAACACCCTGACTGGACCGGTTGGCTTATTAATTGTTGGGCTAACAGTGTTGTTTACACAACGTATTTGAAAATTAGACTTGGAGTTAATGTTCTTTATTTTTATGGAAGCTACCAGTAATATTCAGCTCCCAAAGATTTCAGTAGTCTTGGCATCAGTGTACTATGGGTTACTAACACACTTATCCTGGGCCTCTTGGAATAACTTTCAAGTTGTGCCTGTGGTTCAATAAAAGAACCATAAACCAAAGAGGATTCTGTGCCTGTAGCTGTAATACCCAGGAGCTACTCATCACCAGGGGCCTTGGTACCCTTTCAGTTTTGTCTCATTTAGGTGAACCTGTGAGAAGAATCACAGAGGAGTTGTAACTAGAGCTTCTTGCAACACCAGAGCCTGTACTTGCTTTAGATGGTTTTGGTACAGTCTAAGGAGCAATTCTCATATTTGACCAAAATATGAAGTTTTGAAGTAGGTGCAACTAGTTACTTGTTATTTTGAATCCATTTTTGGAAGGTTGAGGTTCAACAGGGAATGCAAAATCATTTCGAAGAATCAGAAGCTGGAGAAAATGGGGCTGATAATTGTCTCATGTCATGTAGTATGGTACTCATCCATGAGTCAGCCCTGTTTTATTTTATATTTAATTATGTATGCAAACTGGGCAATTTTGGTAGGTGAGACCTACTTCAGGATACAATATATTGCAGTGGTTAGGTCACTTACCAAGCATGTACAGGAATGTAAGTTATGTTTTGAGTAACTGTATGAAGCTTACTAAGATCACTGGTGATCAGCCTGAGCAGAGCTGTCACCTCTTTTGCTTGGGGAATAGCATCAAAGTTACCAGCAGAAGTCTTCCAGCTATTCATATATTCAAGTTTGTGTGTGCGTGGACTTTTTTAAACATGCGAAATAGAAATTTTTGCTGTGAACCAAAGTGAAGAGTGGAGGTGAGTAGAAACAGTCTTTGAATGGGCCTGGGGCAAAGGCTGAGCTTGTTGGGTTGAGGGGTTTTGTGGTTTGGGGTTTTTTGTTGTTGTTCCATGGTCTTTCTGTTGTTGTTCCAGGGTGGTTTTGTTCAATTAATGAACTGAAAACTCAGGTTTCTCTATCAGGTTTGTGCTGGGACTCTAAGCCACAAAATTCTTTGAAAAAATATTGTGGAAAAAAAGGAAAGCTGATTCCTTGTGCTTTCCCTGCAGGACAGGTAGATCAGATGTTTAGGCAGTGACTGTGCCCCACCTGGTCTCCTCTTGTCCATGCACATAGCCCAGCCCAGAGCAAAGCACTGGCCCAATTCTGTAATGGCAACACTTGAACAGATCTCATTTGGAAAGCTGAGCTTCAGAGCAAATGCTGTGAGATGTTTATTGTCATAGCTGCTCTCATATTACCTTTCTGCTTTATATTTTATTTGTGAATCATGTATGGGCCACCTGCCGCCAGAGAGTTTCTCTAGGTTTGTACTGCACCTGCCACATTTGGATTGAAACCCTTGTCTGGGTTCCCAGACACTACATGTTATTTATAGTTTTTCTTGAATGACTTGGGTGGAAAAAGGACCTCTCTCAAGTTAATAATAGGATTATATTTTAATGCCCAGCAAAACAATGTATGGAGACATTCTGGGGAGGGGGTTTCCCCCCGGGAGTGAATTTTTCCTTCAATTTCTTTAATTCCTCAAGGTTTTAGTACAAAATGTCATAAACTGCCCTTCCTCCTTTGGTGTTTCTGGTCAGGAGAAATTATTTGGCAGTTCTGTTGAGCTCTGTCTTAATTTAGAAAGCAGTATGTTTGCTTTCTAAAAGAAATTCTTATTTAGTATTCCCTCTTTGTGTTATCTTTATCACCTAGTTGGAACCTAATACTACTATTGTTTTATTAATCTCACTGAGATTTCATGATAAAAATGTTTCAGAAGCAGCAGGAAAAGGTGAGTGATGGAACCAATATCTGGAGTTTGGTTTAGTTTCAAAGAAGTGTTTGAATGCCCAGTAACCTAGTAGGATCAACCCCACAGTTGAAGAAATTTAGAAGGTAGACATATTTTACTTTAGTTCTGCACATTTGTCAAAAAAGTCAAGGTCTTTTTTTTAAAGCCCTGAAGAACTGGACAGACCATGATGGACTCTTTGTAGCTCTAGGGTTTGCTCTGCAGCTCCTCACACTGTAAATGTTTACCTTTCCAGGAGATCGCTTTGGAAATATTCTTCAAAAACGGTTACTCCAGATTTCTTGTCTTCCATGACAGTGACCGAAATAAGATATTTAAAAGGTAATGGCTAGCTTCCAATAATGTAGGAATGCTCCTGGTGATGCTCCTGGTATACCACTCTGATTTATCCTGGTGACAGGTGTCTGTGTTGTGCTGCCAAAAGAGCTTTATTTACCATGTTTTCCTTGAGCTTTAATGGGTAACACTTTAGCTGTGAAATTTTCCTTTTGCTGGCCTGTGAACTCTTTGGAGCATTATATAGCCATTGACTTATCAAGGGATCTAATGTGTAGGACTTTTCTAGAACCCAGTAGTGTGTTGTGTGTCCCTGCATCCCAGGAAATTTTGACTGTAGCTGTTTTCCTTCCTTCCACTGAGATGAGCACCACCTCTACCTCACCTCACAGTACTGGGTGAAAGAAGGTTTCTTCCTGCTTTCTTCCAACTCTCATACTATCACTAAATTCTTTAGGAATAACATATTTTTTGTCCCTCTGACTTTATCTCTGTAGAGTTAACTTTTAACAATGGCATTAAAAAAAAAAAAAATCCTTATGTGCTTGTCTTGTTTAATGGACCTTGAATGTAAGTCTATGAAGTGATTAATTTGCACTTTATTTTCTTGTATGTTATTGTCTACTGCAGTTCTGGCCATTATATCAGGATTGCATTCACTGGCCTTTACAAAGGAAAATCCACTTCAGTACTAGTGCTTCCTGTACTAAATTCTGCAGCCCAAACTGAGCATTGGTATTGTTAATTTCTAAAGAATCATAGCAATTCCTTCTGCTCCTGAAATCTCTGAACAATCCCTGTTGCAGTATTGCATTAAAAACTGCAGATTTATCTGCTTTTCCTCTCCAAACAGGCTGCATAGTGTGGCTACTTAGAATCATCAGGATTTGCCCCAGAGCCAGGCATTATTTTTGCTGTCTTTGAGCTCTGACAAGTATCTCTTGGGGGAATCTTTCAAAGGCAGTTCAAGACAAGGTTCTGATCCTCAGCTGAGGGTCACCAAAACTATGTATTTCAAGGGTATAGTTTGTCTGATATCATAAACCCACAACAAATGAATGGCTGAGATGAGGGTTGGTGCTCTTGTTGCCGTTTTTGCTAATTAAATGTCTGAGTGGGTTCTTACTCTCTGACTTTAATTGCACCTTAAACCAAAAAGTCCATAACCCCTTGTAAATTCAAAGTCCTGTTGGGAAAATAAACTGCTTTTATCCAGGCCATAGCAACTCCTTAATATTAGATGTATATTTTTGCCTGTTGTATTAGCTCAGCTTTGTCCTAAGTTAGTCAGCTTTGTCCTAGGTTAGAGTCTCAGGGCAATGTCTTGTCCTCCTGAATAAAGTTGTGAGGACATAGAATTATATAGATATGTAATGAGTCCTAATAACCATTTGCATAACTATAATGTGTCCTTTCATATCTCCTATAGATTTTGCTCTTTCCAACCTGCTTTGAAGTCGAAGGGGATAACAGAAGAATCCCTAAATATAAGGTAAAACATAGGAAACGTTGGATAACTGTAATAAGTGTAATTATGTGAATAAGTTGCACCTTTAAAAAAGTATATAGAAACATATCTATTTGTATCCTTCCTTTAAAAGTTTCAAAGGTGTTGCCAGAACTTCAAAAAGCATTCTAGCATACTTCATCACAGTATGAAGATGAGTGTCAAAAACTGACCGTGCATAGATGATTAATAATTATTACCTCCTTAATATCACTTTATTGGTAATCTCTACACAGATGATTACTGTGGGAACAGACAATGAGGTGAGGACAGAGCTTATCCATAATGGTTTTGCATACTGACCTCTTCATTGAGTGCTTAGTGCAGGCAGTGACGTACACATGGATTTTTTGGCTTGTTGTATTAGCTGCACAGTGGAGATACTAACTTGTCCCTCAGATTTACCATTGCAGGAAAATACTTTTCTCCTCTCTCCTTGAGAGAATGTTTCATGCATGCTATGAGTTACTGTGACTTTTCTCAGTTTGGGTATTTGAGGAACACAGCCCTAAGTGCCTAATTGGTGTGCTCTGAGATGATTGCTGAGGCTGGAATTGTGTTGAGACCTGAGGTGCACGTTACCCCTGAGGTGTTGTAGACTGTGTCAGCTATACCTATTTTAATTTTCAGTTTACCTGTTGCAAATCATTACCTATCTTGTAAGGGAGCATTTTCACCCCTGATCTCCAGTCATCAACTGGCTAAAAGTATCAGTGCAGTATGGAACCAGCTCCAGCTAGAGCCTAGCCTATGCCAGAGGTGATGGCTGACTGTGGAGCGTGATATCTGTTCTGTGTAAACAGTAACTCACTCTAGGATTTCTTTTTCCCCTGCTTGCTGGGAGCTCAAGAGGCACAAACATCTTGAGAGATGCATTAGAGCATCAAGAAATATGGGTATTAACTGGGCTGGTGGTTATTGGAAGAAACATTTGACTCACGGTTAATCTCAGAATTTGAGACAGGCTGCATGCCTAAGCCTAAAGTAGTGTGTCCTGAAACTCAGTAAGGCTGTGCCTTCAGTTTTTCTCCACTGGCTGAGAGGAGACTACACAACTTATTCACTCTGAGAACATAAAGGGCCATTGGCATAGCTTTGGCTGGACCATGTTAGAGCATTAACTGAAATAAAATGAACGTAACATTTATTAAAATCACTGCATAAGTATTGAAGCCAGAAAAGTTGTGTTAAACTGGAAAGTTAGAGGAAATTACCTCAGTAGGTGTGCTTCCCTTTACCAGTCAGAACCAATGGACTGAGGACTTGATGAGTTTACTTTTCCCTTGTTTGAATTGTGGAGCTTTTTCAGAGTTAGAAAATTTCAAAAGCAGCACTTTGGGCTCCTTCCCCATCTAGGGGGGCAATGGCTAACTTCCACAGCTTTCCAGCTTTTTCTGCCATACCTGAGACAAGGAGGAAGGCCAGACTAAATTCACTGCCCAGACACACTATTAATAACTGCAGAGTTGAAGCATAGAAAGGAGAAATTACAAGTTTGATGCATCGTATGAAATTGGGGTAATAGGATTTCTGGGAAATCCCTTATCAGTTTTTCCACCTAGTCCACAGGAAATACACAGGAGTTCTGACTACCAGGCTCTACTGTAGTCATTTAAAAAATAAAGTGCTCCTGGCTGGCACTTTATTCTTCATTCAAATATTTGCTTCATTCAAACATTGCTTAAATGTTTGCTGTCACCATGAGTTATTATGGCCACTGGCAGCCCTTCTCATGTCATGCTTGGGTGCTTTTATAATCTGCTCATTGCTTGTCCCTGTATATTGCTGTCTGCAGGATGTAAGCACTCTCTGCTCTAAGGATTTTTTTTCAGAAGTGAATGTGTGTGTTCGGGTGCACACGTGCATATGTACATATCAACAAAAACCCAAAACTGCTGTGGGGATACCAGACCTGACTTTGTCAATTCAGAAGCTGACTCGTGGATCATGGCAAGAACAATGACTGTTCCTCTCTTAATCACTTTAGTCACTGTTTAAGTGATAAGCCTGGGACCCTTAAAAAGAGAAGTATTTTTCCTACCCCTTCTGCATCTTCCTTGGAGAGAGACTCAGAGGCTGATAAAACACTATGAGTATGGGCAGTCATGCTGTTTGTGTTGTGCAACTTGGAGATTGCTGCATCTAGGTATAGCACCCAAAATCCCAAAGAACCGGCAGAATCTGGACCCTTGATGGCAATCAGGATCACTGCTTATCTGTCTCTAAGTATTGTGTTTGTACTGCTTAGTTATTCCTGAGCATAACACTTGTGTTTGCTGCCTTTGCTGAATTGGAACAGGCTTGCAGTTCCTACACTGACAGTGTCTTCTTGAGACTCTGAGAGCTTGGTGGCAGCCACCAGCAGCAGAAGGTTCCCAGGTCTTTGCCTTTTCCTCCAAATGGTACTTACTAGTTCAGCTCTGTCTCACTCTGTGAAAATGAACAGAAATAATATTTAGGCCTTAGTGGTGGGAATAGATTTACTGGTTTTTTAAAAGATCCTTTTATTGGACACTGCACACACGAAAGACCCCAAAAAACCCAAACATGGAGAACATGTTGTAGGGACAGGCCCAGATGTAAATAGCCTTTTCCAAATGCACATCTGGTTTAGTAGTTATGGTTTTCACTTTAGAGACCACAGAGATCTACTTCTAAAATGAAGCTGATCATTAAAGATGCAGAACCACAGGAAAATGGAGGAGGAGGAAGTCAGCTTTTTATTTGCTTGGGGTGGACTTCATGGAACATGATCCGTAGAATGCCTTGGTGTATTTCAAGGATTGTTGTCTTTTATTCTCCATTCTTCTTGGTTATTCATTGCAGTGGAATTGGGTGTAATGAGTGAAGGGAAACTTGGCTTATTTGAGGGGCCGGGTGTCATATCCTCTAACTTGTGCAGCTCGTCCCTCTCACCCTGACACATCTCCAGGCAGGAATTGCACAGGTCCTTCTTTTCTACTAAGTAAAGCGATTCAATGCGTTTAACTGTGTCAATTGGCTCATCTTCCTTTGCAAATTCTGGTAAAGGGTTTCTTTTTACATTCAGTCTCTCAAGCTTGGGGAGCTTTTTCACACTCTTTGGGATCAGAGTCAAGGAGTTGTCAAAGAGACCTAGCTCAATAAGTTCCCTCAGGGTCCCAAGAGTGGTGGGAATAGTCTCGAGACAGTTCAAGCCAAGGTTGAGTGTACGCAGGTTCTTGAGAAGGGTCAACTCTTCTGGCAGACCTTTTGTGGTCAACTTGTTGTTGCATAAATTCAGGTAAGTAAGGTTCTTAAGTGTGCCTATTGCTGCAGGCAGCTCATCAAGCTGATTACTATGCAGGTCCAGCCACATCAGATTCTGGAACTTCTCAATGAAGTTTGGAATCTTTCTTAACAAGTTTCTGCTCAAATCAAGTTCCTCCACATCAGCCAGCTCCAGAATGCACTTGGGGAAGATGGCAATGCCCATTTTGCTTAAGTCAAGACGGCGCCTTCCATTAAAAGCTACCCGGACTGAATTTTTTGCCACTTTCAAGGTGATCCTTCTCCCTTGTGGACCTTTTCCCTTGGGCATCTCTCTGCTGACAGACAGGCACACCAGAATCTGTGGATAAAATGTGAGAACGCCAATAAAGCCTTTGAAAGCCAGGGCTGTTAATCACACAGTTGTATGTTAATATTACTGCTAGAGTTTTCAGAAGGTTTGGGGTTTTTTTGAGGGCAGAAATTTTCTACTGCAAATCTGCAACTCTGAAAATTCTTCCCGGAAGTATTTTTAGTACATGAAATTCTAATAATTTACAATATTATTTCATTGCAAGGCAACATCTATATTACATTACAGGGTGAAATTACAAGTGGGAGACATTTGCTGTCTTTCATTCCTAAATACTGATTTGAGCTTAGGATATAATGAAACTGAATGAAATATGTTATTATCCATCAGCCAGCTGAGGGCTGGAGAAAAATATATTGCGGGTCTCAACCCAGTCCTTAGAGACGGCATTAAAAGAAGCTATCCAAAATTGTCTCATTCCACCAGATCAACAGTTGCCATCTTTACAGGCCTGGCATTTGCTAATAGGTTGGTTAAGTTTCCTGTGTAATGGACTTGAGATTTGGGCTCTGGATGTTATTGAAAGATTAAGTGTTTAAAGGAAATCATTAATATTTTTGTTTTGACCAGGACTCAGGAATGAGGTGGGCTCCCAGACTTGCCAGAAATGAATTGGCAATTCGTACATCACCTACAGGGCAAACTGCAACAGGGATTGGTGTCAGTGCTGCTTAATGCCATGTTAAACCAGGCCTTGCTAATTGTCTCCTCCTCTGGGTACTCTAACCTTGCTGTTTTGTTCATGCTGCGGGATAGAGGGTCTCCCACTGAAAAGGTGCCCTGCCCTCAGCAAAATGCATGTAGGTGTAGCAGTCAGACTTTTGACTCATACTGATGCTCAGCATGTGTTGCATGCTTCCTGGAAGTGAGGCCTGTAAGAGTATAGTCCACTTACTTGGTGAACTCATTCTAATCAAAGGTCTTTAAATACAGCTGCTAATTACGGCTAGTGGCAAAGGAAATAGGCTTATTCCCTGGAAATGGATGACAGTGTCCCACCCAGTGAGAGTTTAGAGAGGAGTACAGGTTACAGCTGAGTGATCTCAGGTCTGGATGCTCTGGCATTTAATTTTGAAGAGTCAAATTGCAGCTTTGATGAATGATTGTTTAGGACAAAATACAGATTTGTCGACAATACATGTCCCTATTAGAAAGACTTCACTACAAACCCTTCAGGCTTTTTGGCTACTCATTAATCATGTGTGAATACATGAAGGGGAAGCTCAAGCTACAGCTAAGGCATTTCAGCTTCTTTTCAATTACATGCCATAGCCCAAAATAATGCAAAAGTATTAACCCAGCTACCACCCACTCTCCCAAGAGCTCTGTAATGAGGCAGATGCTTCAGAAAATACTGGAAGCAGTGCAGTGGATTCAGTCTTGCCCTGAGGGTGTGTTCCAAAATAGGTTTTTTGTTATTTTATATGAAAATATTTAAACACAGTTAAATGTTTCTGTGTGTCACTCCCATGTTTGTCTCTCGTGAGTATTTACAGAACCATATTACCAAGGAACAATGTCAATGCTATTCTATATATATGTTGACAGGTAGTAGAAGCAAAGTACTCTGCAGTATAAATAAGTATTCTTTTCACCTTTGTTTGATGTTAGTGTAAATAATTTCCCCAGGAGTGAGTAGAAAGTTCTGGAGATCAAAACAGCAGGGTTTTATAACCACAGATCACTCATGTTAAGGATTTTATGCAATATTGTTGTTGGCAATTCTGTGAGGATGAAGTGGAGCAGTATGGGGAATGCCGGGGCTCTAGCGCTGGTACAGGACACCCTGAGTCCTTTCTCGTTCACAGAGGTGGAGTGACAACCACACTTCAGAAAAAGATCTATAAGAGAGCTTTCTTATGTGTTGGCAGAATGGAGAGAGACTTTCTGCTTTGACATGAACCAGGTGACCTTTGGGTCCAACTTTTTCTTTGTTTGAATTTTGTGTTGGATGAGTTGATCAAGACATTCAGTGCTTTTTGATAAGTGAAGCTTCTCAACCATGTATGCCTTTAAAAAAATGAATGGGAGCCTCAAGGAAAACCGTATTTTTTTTCCTAATTTCAAAATAGTGGTTTCTTTAAAAATGCTTTTTAAAACATTTTTAAAACTCAGAAAACATTGTATTCCGTTCCTATTTTTTTAATTACTTTTCATTTAAAATCCGAGAGGGAAACATTGAGCCAAAACAGTTTCCTTTGCTGTTTAAAAAGAATACCACCTAGGCAAAGAACCCCTCAGTTGCGGCGCCGTTCCCGTGTCCGGTTCCCGGTGCCGGGTCCCTCCGCGCTGTTGCGTGCCTGGCAGCACTAGAGGGAGCCTGGCGCGCAAGGTTGGCTGCTGGAGGCTCGGCAGGACAGATGCTGCAGTTCAGCCCGCTGGGTTTGAGTATTTCTCTGTCAGTAACCCTTTCCAAGCTGCTACAAAGTTTGAAACTGGACCTTTCAGGTTTTTAAGCAGTCCAAACAAACAGATCAGTGTGATTTTTCTCAAGACAGATCTCTTTGTATGATGCATTGCATAATGTCCAGACTGCAGAGTTTTTTCACACAGCCTTCTTTAGTCAGATTTTTTTAAATCCAGCTGTGAACCTCTCAGATACACCGATCAAGTCCCTAGGGAGTGCTCACTCTAAGTGATATTTAGTTTGGGTTGAAAGTTGGAGCCCCATTTCAGACTTAGAAAAATACGATTTGCAATTCCAAAAATAGGGATTAGTACTAGAGGACTGCAGAACCATTTTAGTGTGCTTGACACCTTGAAGGGGTGAATAGCTCTCCTGCCTCTGCATGCTTGTAAACTAATTATCAGTGTTTCACAGGGCTGTAGTTGGAGATAATGGAGCTTACTTAGCCATGTCTCATTGTCTTTGGCTCTGTGTAAGAGGTCCCCAGTTCTGTAGCCACTGATATTAAAAATTCAGGAATCACAGGAGTCCTCCTTGCTTAAATGTTAATTACACCTGTTCAATCTTACGCTCACCATGCATGTCCTGGAATGGCAGAGGGAGAGGTACATGTGCTGCCCTACCACCTAAGAAACGACGATGAGTCTTTCCACTTGTTTTCTCTAAACCTGTACCCCACTGCCAGGTTTACCCTCTGAGTTGTTGGCAAGCCTTTTCCTGGGGTGGAAGGTGCTGAATCTCTGTGATATGGGCTGACTAAAATGGATCTTGACTAGAAAACCCTTTCCCTATCTACCCACACTTGTTAGACTCTTTGGCCCGGAAAGGCTTTTAAAAGCCCAGAGCCTTAGCAGTGCTTAACAGGCCCAGAGTTCAGAGGTTGACATGATACAGAAATTAATAGAACATGTGTGTCACTGACCCACTGTATCTTAAGCCTGCCCTAAGAAGAAGATCTGATCCTAAAATACTGCATATTTGGACCCTGCAGATTTCTTTTTCCTTTCCGGCACAGGCAGAAGCAGAACTGTCCTTCTGCCTGTAGCACTGCTTGGGGCTTCAGGGCCTCCTTCTCGGTGGTTCTGCCTAATATTGGCTTCTAGAGTTGGTGCTTCCTAGTTCACTGCACCCAGAGCTCCACAGAACCATCTTGAGTCCACCTTGAACTACTCTATGAGAAATTTCCTCTGTCTTTCCTCTTGGAATTCTGCGTGCTGCAGAGCACGCCTGGCAAGCCCAGCAGAGCTCTGCAGTCCCTGCAATTCTCTGGTGGCAGGAAGGCTGTGAGGTGACATGTGCTAATTCACCCATGGAATAGGTGATACTATCATCTATAATGAAATACTTGCATGTAGAGCTTAAAACCAGCATTTGTTCAGCAAATGATTTGGCATGCAGCCAAGCAGTTCCTCTTCCCTGCTTACAAGCCTGTTTCCACTTCTTGTTGTTGGATATGATCTGTTGTGGAAGAGATTAATTCATTGACTGTTTTAAATGCAGTCTCTTGCTAACAGACATGTTTAGACTAAATTCTACCATGAGTAAATAGTTTGAGAAAAGTTTCCTTTCTTAATATTCTTACTTTTCCCAATGACTTCAGGGCCACCGTACTATCACACAGTGCAAAGTCACTTGCAAAATCAAGGCCCCCCAAGAATAAGCAAAAGCATTGTTTCATCTTTACAATTTTGCCAGCCTTCCACCCTGCGTGTGATCTTACCAGCTAAGAAGCTCAAAAGGCCTAGAGGGCGAGGTGCAGATGTCACAAGCTGCTCGGTTTTTCTCCGTAGCGTGGGCTGAGCATTCACAGGCTGTTACTGTGCAGTTGTCCTCTGTCTCTCTTCTTTGAATAATGAATTAATCTTTCCGTCTGTAAATCAACCCATAAGCATGAAACACAGGACAGTTTCCTTTCCACAACCCTGTGAATTCTGAATCGTACTTCCTTGACGGAAAATGGCAGCTCTTCAAGAAGCTTGGTGCCAGTGAGGAGTGGCAAAAGGGCTTCCCCAACTCCAGGGTCCTGCTATTCAGTGCTCCTTCTGCAGCTTATGGAATTTACTAAGTTACTGTTACTAAGCAACAGGAGTGCTACACCCTTGGAGATCATTCGCATAGTGGTTGGTTCCAGAACGCGAGATCGAGCTGGAAGGAAAAGAACTGAATGGCATGCAGTGCCTGCAAATGTTGTATTTCAAATTATGCCAAAAGAAAAGCATCTGGAGCTCGTTAGATGCTGTTAGTTAGCTTCTAACTGCCTTAGTGTTCATTTTAGTCACTCAACTGTTTCATTTTACTCGTCAATAGCAGAGTGAGAGATACTTGTCTTTATGTGTTAGAACTCACAACATTCGTGATACCATCCTTAGCACATGCCAAAAGGGATAGATGTGGACACGGGAGGGAAGGCTCATTCAGTGGTGCAGCAGAGAGTATATGAGCTGCAATTTATCTATCTGTGCTTATGTATCTATCTGCAATATCTACCTATCGGTGACCCTTCAAAAGTGCACTTGCTGTAACGATTTCCCTCTGGAACATGTGAATTTATTGAAATTTGTCCCTATGACTGAGGTTACCAAGCTCAAGATTGTATTAACTGATTACAATAATTTCAAAATAGTATCTGAAAGAAATCCTACTATGGAAGTGAAGAAGCTGAGTGGTTTGTTCACGTATTAATCGCAGGAGATGCAACATTGAGGCCCCTCCTACTGATAAGAGGTCCAATATATTATTGGCATAAAGAAGCTGACGATGTTAATGGACTTATCTGATTCCAGGGTTGGAGATTGCATTCTGCTCACCTAAACAAATTAGCTAGATTAATTGATGTGTTTCTTCACAACCTGAAGTATGCCTGAGTGCAGTGTCTCCACAGTGGAAATGTTATCCCTTTGGTTTAAGCACAGTGAATGCAGATGGTGCAAGCAGTGTTCCATAAATGAGGGAGATTCCTTCCTCCACCCTTAGCCCCTTCAAGACACCCTGCTTCAAGGAGACCTACTTGAATATGTTGTTTATTTTTTATTTTGAATTACATCTCAATTCTTTAGCACAGATTAGGCATAACTGGAAGATGGACTGGTACAGTCAAGCAAGAAAGATGATGTACTTTTAGAATAAAGTAATCTAACCTAAAACTTTTCTAAGTTTGAGAGAGACTTGATTGTTTCACAAGGGAAGGCTGGTATTTCTTTTGAAGTCTTCTTTCCTCTGTTAATAGTATAATTTGGACATAAATTTTGGCTTATAATAATAACTAAAAAGGAGATTTTCCTTACAATATCTTTGGTAACTGCAAAGATTCTTAAAGAAGAGTTGGCTTAGGAGAGCCTTGGTGCAGTCTTTTAGACTATATTCTGAAGGATGGAAGAAAAAAGAAAATTAAAGCAGTTTTGTGAAATTTAAGAATCTATTAAGTTTATTGGAATTTTAGTATTAATTTTCGTGAGGGCAAAATCTTATGCATTGAGATTATCTCATCTGCAATGAATCTCCAAATGGGTTGAGATCCACCTGTATCTAGCAAATGACACACTGGCTATCACAAGGGTGAGATCATAGTCTGATGTTAATGGAAGAGGGATTAATAAATCACTTACGTATAGGGTAGCCAAAGGTGGATCATCATTAGTACACATCGTGTTTACATTCTGCCATGGATGGTGTCCTACGAATTAGAAAATTAAAATATAGATAGATCTGTAGGTACCTCTCTTGAGTTTATATAATTTCACTCCCTCTGGAACTTTAGTTATGTATATTTATAAAGCACTTCAGTTTCTTTTACAAACCAGTCTTTGATTATTTATTTATTTTTAAATGCACTTACTGCAGTTGGATAGCTGACCTTCATCTACACTGAGCTTTTGCTGCGCTGTCTAGAGAGGTGTTGGCTGGAAAAATGCTAATTGATTATCAAAGAGAAGTAATAAGCTTGAGCTGCCTGTAATGCAATTCTTGTTCAGATACCCTGAGTGAACAGAGGAGAATGGAGAATTTCACATCTCTGGGGAATTAGAGAGAGCATCCTCTGAGACCCAGAAGAATGCCTTTTACAGGGGAGAGACTACATTTAGCCTTGCTTATTTTCATGACATGGTGAACTTGTCAACCTCTTTGAGTTATGTAGTAGCTCCCAAAGTCAGCAGAAATAATTATTTTGACCCTTGTATGGTCATATTCACTGTTCAGAACTTGTGACAAGCAGAGCAAGTGTTTCACTAGGGTGTCATGGCACCCACAAGTCAACATATATATAGTTGCATAACATCCACACAAGACTGACCCAGTTTAGTCCTGGGTGAAGCATTTTATAATGCTCTCCCCTGCTTTCTAACTCAGCCAGAAATCCAAAATAAACCTGGATGGTTTTAGTGAGCGAGTATGCTCCTGTGGAAAGGGAAGAACCTAACTTGATCGCTCTGTAACAGACAGCCTAATCCAACCACACTTCAAATAATGCCAGGAATCCTGATCTTGTTACATCCATTTGAGATACCCTCTCTGAGTTCCAAATGTATCTTGGAGGCCTTACAAAGGCCACTGGGGCAAAGCTCTGTGAAATGTACATAGAGTGCGAGAAGACTTAATTTTAAAGGGTAAGTGTTCATGATACCTCTTTTGTGCTTTGGAGTTCCCACATTCATGAGCCATGTGTTGCTCAAACTGAGAGTGCAAAACAACTACTCTAGTCAATAAAATTTCTTCTGATTTACACTGTGTAAATTGTATAATCTATTCTTTTTTTGGACGAAGAGTGAAGATCTTATATTTTGTACTGGACATGAACTCTACACCTTTGTGTGTATTGGTTTCCATAAACATAGCCTATCATTATTAGGTTTCATATGTTTAGCAGGAGACCTAAGCAAAGCTTAGGAATTGTAGACCATGTGCTAGAATTCATCCTGGCTTACATGCTTATGCATTCAAAATCTTTCTCTTAGAAACACACTTTTCTCTGAAGAGAGTCCTAAGCAAGAAATAAAATGTGTAAACTGTAGTGTTTTTCTTTTATGCACATTATTAACTGGTCCAGGATTGAACAGGCAGTAAAACAATTATTCATAAGCATGAGAGATGGCTGACAAGAATTTACTACTGCAAATTCAATAAAATGGTAATGATAATAGACCATTCTGTTGTTTTATTTAGATTTTGAAGCTACTTTAAGCCTTACTTTGTGGACTTCTAGTGTGATCCAATATGAAGCATAGGAGTGAAAAATAGCAGCTAGTTATTCCGGCAGTAGTTTTATAATCTATGCTGAACTGACTTCCTTACACATCATGAACTGAAATGTCCTGACCCTGAGCTGGCACATTAGCATTTGTTTTACTCTTGCAGGAAAGAGCCTCTCTTACCACCAGTATTGTATCATGTCAGTAAGCCTGTTTACGTTGGCAGGTGAAAAGTTTCTTCAATCTGTGTACTGGTTTTGGCTGGGATAGAGTAAATTTTCCTCATTGTAGAAGAAAATTTTATTTGGATTTGTGCTGGAAGAAGTGTTGATAATTCAGGGATGTTTTAGTTGTTGCTGAGAAGTGCTTACACAGGGTTGAGGCCTTTTCTATCCTTCAAACTGTTCCACCAGGACCATGAGGAGGCTTGGGGTGCATAAAAAGCTGGGAGAGAACACAGCTAGGACAGACGATCCCCACTGGCCAAAAGCGTGTACCACAGCAAACTATACCATACTCGGCATATAAACCTGGGGAAATAGGAGGCAGGGGCATTCCAAGTGATGTTTGTTTTCGTAAGTCATGGCTACATGTCATGGAGCCATGGAGATAGCTCAATACCAGCCTGCCAACGGGAAGTAGTGAGTGAATTCCTTGTTTTGTTTTGCTTGTGTGCACATCCTATGCTTTATCTGTTAAACTATCTTACCCCACAAGTTTTCTCACTTTTCCTCCTGCAATTCCTTCATCCTATGCATGGAGAGTGCATAAGTGACTGTGTTGGGCTCATTTACCAGCTGGGGTTAAACCATGATAATCCAATTGTCACTTGTCTCAGTTTGGTCTCTAGATATTGACAAGAGCAAGTCCATTGTCTTTAAATACTGACATACATTCTGATTCAGTGCAGGTGCAGTTGAATTGCAATTTTTGTTTCCTCAGAATCTTTGACTCTTATTTTCAAGTGAATTCCCTTGCTTTTAGTTGATCTGGGTTCTTTATTTAAAGTTTTAATAACAAATTGCACTTTGAGAACAAAAAAAGTTGAAAATACATATTTATTATTTTAAAAATGTTAAAATGACAATCCACTCTTTAAGAGCTACGTTAGTTTCAAAGTGCTTTGTGCAAGAACAGTCTTTGATATGGAGACTGAGAGACTTCTGGTTGTAAGCCATCATTTTTTGAATGCTTCAGAAAAGCATGATCTTTTGAGAATAAGGCTTCAGAATAGAAGCAGAGAGGCTTAATGGTACCTGTCATTATCACTCTATAGTTGTACTATGGCATGAGACTGGGACTACAGACAGAGCAGCATGGTTTAACTCAAAACAGCACTAACCTAATCAACTACACCCTCTGATTTTGGAATTATTTGGTCAGTGGTGGAACTTCAGCCTTCCAGTGTTGGTGTTCCCTCATTTCTGAGCAATGAGAGCAGGGGGCACAGGGAGCACAGATGTTAGTGCGTTGATTTTCTCTTATTGTTCTGAAGTAGGCTGTTTCAATCAAATGTTTGTTCCACACAGGAAGCACTCAGGAGGGGAAAAGACAATGCTCCAGAAGTGGCAGGTAAGTGAAATCTTGGCTGAACATAACTAAGAAAAGAATTTCACCATGCAAATTTGCACACAGATGTGTGTTTGTAAGTATACATATGCACCCAAGGCCTAAGCTGTTCTCTCACTGCTGAAGGTGAGGTTGTTGGCAAGAGGAGCACTTTATTTACATCTGGTTATCTGCTCCTCCTGCTATGAAACATATGGTGCTACTGTCCAGCAGATTAAGTGTGATTTTGTGCACATTTTTAAATTGAGACCAAAGAGAAACACCTAGCTGAATGCCTGTTCACAGATCATCTATACATCTAAATCAATGTACAGATGTTTTGCTGAGCTGGGAGATGTGTTTACTTTTTTGTAGCTGTGATCTTGGAGACTAAGAGCAAATGAAGAAATCCATAGCTTCTTGCTTGCAGGTAGCACTTTGGGTAGTCTTTTCTGTATAGGCAGTTTTCCAGGGTTTTCCAATACCCAGATGCATGCATTTGGCTCACTTTTAAATCAAGAAAAAGTGCTTTGTTATGCAAATGAAGCATAAAATCACTGTGTGATTATAGACAAATACAAATGGCCTGTCTGAAGAAGAGACAGAATGAAGACAGGTTCTGTTGAATAGATTGTTGTATAAGAGGTATTTTGTTGATCTGAATGGCAAAGGATGATTGATTTCACTATTCCTATCATTCTTGTCCTGGTGGACCTGAGAACCACAGGCCTGTGAGGGTGCCTTTTCATGCATTTTAGGGGCAGAGTCTGGAGATTTTAATGCTTGTTTCCTTTCCCTGCAGAAGAGGGAGATCAGCAACTTTGATTACCTCATGTACCTCAACACTCTGGCTGGCCGCAGCTACAACGATTACATGCAGTATCCTGTGTTTCCATGGGTCCTCGCTGACTACCACTCTGAGGTCAGTGCTGGCTGCAGAATTCCGTACCTTCTCTGGTAGCAACTGCGCAAAGGATTCCCGTTGGTGAATTATGCCATTGAAGCAGGGGGGTCTAAACCAAGGGTTTAAAATTTGAAGTAGTTAGTTTGAACTGTACTTATTTCATATAGATCAGCTCTATCTTCAGCACGTTGAGGATTATGTTCTGTGAATGAACATCCCTTAAATACAGACTTAGTTAAGGACGTGCTGCATCAACTCAGCAGAGAGGCATGGACAAGTTTCTGTGAACACAGAGAAGGAGTTTTGGACAGAAAAGCCTCGAGAGCCATTTGCAACCTGCCAGGTCCTTTATTTGTGAAGTTCTAGAGGAAGCTAAACTTGTATGATCTTGTTGTATGAGTGAAACTTCGAACACAGCCTTACTGCTTCCCAGTGTCACTGGGATAGTTATGATGTCTAAGATCTTAAAATCTCCATCTCTGCTGGGTATCTTTTCAGACTCTAAACCTCACTAATCCTCATACATTTCGAGACCTGTCAAAGCCCATGGGAGCACAGACTGCGGAGAGGAAACACAAGTTCATCCAGCGCTTCAATGAAGTGGAAAAAAGTGAGGGTGAGAGTTTTAAGAGGCTAATAGACAACAGAGGCTTGAGTCCCTTCAGAACACACAAAAACTTTGCAGAGCTGTGGCTAAGGGAAACACCATGCCAAGGAGAGCCTCTCTCACTGCTGTACGCAAACTGACTGACAATTCGAAGAGAAATGTCTCCTGCAAGTACTGCCTTATGTGCCTTGTACTGCTGCATTCTGCTCTCTTCCCCTGGACAGGAAAAAAGCTACAGCAAAAAGCAATGTTCCCTGGAAAAGACTGTGCTGTTAGCAAAGCTGCACACATTGGTCTTCTTTGTTAGTTAAGCTACTTGTAGAAGACTGCTGCATGTGGGTTAGCTAACAGCTACCTTAAGAAAGGAAACAGAATGTTGAGGCTGTTGACCTCTTAAGACCAGGAGGTTTTTGGCACTACTAGAGAAAGAGATGGTCTGGAAAGTTAAAGGCTTTTTTCTTCAGAAAATGAAATGTTGAAGGCAAAAAATGAACATAGCTCAGTAGTAACTGTGCACATTCAATGCACATATTCAGTGCAAGGTGTGCTGTAGCTCACATGTCCTTGAACACATCTGCTGAAAGTACCTGTTCCCCATTTAGCTGTACTGTGGTAACTGGATGCTATGGGCTTGAAATGGTGGTATTTTGTACTGGAATGTTATTTGTGTGCAATTTCCAGGAGACCTGTCAGCCCAGTGCCATTACTGTACTCACTATTCATCAGCAATTATAGTGGCATCTTACCTGGTCCGAATGGAGCCATTTACGCAGACCTTCTGTTCTCTGCAGGTAAGAGGGCAGGATAACTTCCCTCCTCCCCCTTGTTATGAACCATGTAGTGCTTTACTGTGGCTGTGTAATGAAGGGGCATTAGTTTTTCTGACATTTGATGTGCTCTGTATGTGGACTTGGGACAACATTTATGCCATGAATGTTGAATTCAGTAAAAACCTCTTAAAGGGACTCTGACCAATGTGAGGGAGAAGGATTATTTAGCTTTGTGAGAGCTGAGGCATGTAAACAAATAGATAATATTTTATTGACTGACTTTGGGGCGGATAAGTCTTGGTACGATATTCTTAAGGATGGCAGGTTTTCTAAGCCCAAGTACAATCATGGGGCTACTGGCAAGGACTTGGAGCTTGCTGTGGTTGCATAAAGAGCCTTCCTCGGCCAGGTGAGGACATATAGGTTCTGGTAGGTGTGAAATGATAGGGATCATGGGATAAAAGTCCTGAAGAAGTGCGTTGAGACTACATCCAATGCTCCAGAAGGAATATTTTGTGTAATCTTGTTCTGAACTTGTTACTGTTTATACAGAGCCAAGCTGACTTCCACCATGGAATTGAATTTATGGAAATTGAATGTTGTGTGTACCTTTCCCATCTGCCCAGCACAAAGGGGCACCAAATTTCCTGATTGCCCGTTTCAGCAGGCATTTGGTAATGCTCAAGCAAATACACTTGGGCTGTAGCAGAGAGTTGTTACCCTCTTTTCTGTAATGTGGTGTGTTATAACAGGGTCTACCAGGAGGACCAATCCTCCAAGGTGTCTTTTTCAAGGAGTATCTTGCTGAAATCTACCTATCCTTGTGGAGAAATACAGGAAGATAACTTGGCCAGAGTATTTCACACTTGGAGAGTGCTGTATGCATAGTGAGGGATGGCCATGTTTCCTGCAGCTTTTCAAGTGCTTTGCTGTTGTGATTTGGTTGTTTTTTCAGTGAAGTAATACAAATAAAGTGCTGTGTTAATTAAGTAATAAGCCCTATGATATCGGCTGTTACCAGCAGTAGCTGATGGGTTAGTGAACCACCTGAGGCAATGGTTGCCATCACATTCTGTGAGCCATATGTTAGCTGCAGTCATGAATGACTGTGGAGCAGTTATTTCTTGTTGTAAACAACAAAGGCTGCTAGATTTCCCTGGCACACTTTTCATACATAATGAGTTCACAGTCTGAGTGAATGCTTTGTGGCTGTGTTTGTGTGAGTAGCAGGTAACCAGCAGTTATGTGAGGATAGTTATCTTCAAAGGCTACTGAGATCTGAAACACACAAAAATTTTTCTGGGTGTGGATCCACTAAAAGAAACTGTTGAACTTCTGTTCTTATTCTTTTGCTTTTATGTTGGTGCATGTTCAGCTGAGCTCATTGTTGTCATTTCCCCTAGATGACTGGTCCTGTAGTAGCTTAGGAATTGCCATCTGTGAGATGCTGTTAGGAAAACAGCAGATCTGAGAACTGTATGATCAAGTCATTGTCAGGTTGCAAAAAGAGAAATCCCACACTTAAGCTTTTGTCAGGGTGCTGCTGCCTTTGGGAGCTGTGAAAGCTTCTCAGCATCTTAAAAAGTGAAAAAGGTACATTTACGTCTGCAAATGGACAGTCTGAATACATGACAAGGACAGGCAACACTTGGGTGCACTCTCTTAGAAAAATTGATGTTGGCATAACATCTGGTCTCTCAAGTCAAATAGTTGATTTGCACCTGACCACAGAAGGCGGCATGAGGAAGCATTGCCGTCAGTAATGGGACAGTACAGGAGAAACCTTATTTCACTTTGTTTTAAGCGTATTGAAATCTGACTCTGGATAAAAGTTTGTATGTGCTGTGCATATTGTACTGGAATGGAGGGAAAATTGGCTTATCAAACAGGTATTGGCTGGTACCTTCCACTTTACCTTAGTCAAGTACCTCCTGGGACTCTTCAAGAATTGGTCTTAGCACCACAAAAGAGCAGTAAAGATTTCAATGTTTAGTATCTTTATTGGAAAGGCATTCTAGGACTATCTGCCCTCAATATTGAGATTTGCTTCTGATCAACTCAGCTTTTTTATCTCCTTTTATTCTTATTCCACTCTTGCATATCAGCTATCAGGTTGATTTTTCAGACATTTCCCTCTCAAAAGTACTTATAGAGAGCAGGGTGTTTACTCTTCATTTAGCGACTCTTGAGCAGTCATTTAAGCACTACAAGCAGGTAACAACTTCTCAGCATCTCTGAGCATGTTGTAGATCTTTGCACTTTCATAAGCAACTCCTAAAAACATTGAGGTCTTTGGGTCTAGAGCACCACCAAGGTGATGCTTAGTGTTACAAATTTGTGAAGCTCTTTCTCTCTAGAGATCATTCTGCCTACTTGCTTTGTACATACGCTGCTGGACTGTAGTTTTAAAAAGCATATTTTCCAGTATTTTTGATGAAAGTAAGGCCTCCACTGAAAGGAAAGAAAACAGAGACCTACTGTGTCTAGCTGTAGAAAAGTCATAAGAGTTTGTTGTCTTGCAATCTAAAAGCATAAAGCAATTCTTGATTCTCTTTTTCCCTTTCAGTGCAGTTTTTGCATTTGTAGAGAGAGAAAACTCATTAATTCTGATATAAATATATGCAAATAAATTTATTAATATAGGAAATGGGAAAATCAGTTATTGCTTCCTTTATAAATAATACAGGCTTAAGTTTTAAAGATATTACTTTTCCCTAAAATGAATTAGACAGCCAGGGAAAAAATCACATTTTTTCATGGTGGTAATATCTTTAACCAGATTTGTTGCGCTAACAGCATTTCCTATGTATATATTATTTTTATTTAATACAGGTAATCTTTTTATTACAAATCATATTGTTTCTCAGGAGATTACCACCAGCTCTCATAAAAGCTGCAAAAAAAGATGAAAAAGCATCAATCACCACCAGACACAGCACACTGTGTGCAGATTAAATATACAAAGCCCTTTAATATGCTTCAATGAGATACTTGTTAGCTGTTGATTTATTTATAGTCCTCCTTCTACTCTGTTTTAATTTCAATTTGAATTTGACTCCAAGGGTCCCTGCCTAATAATGATCAAGAGCAAGATGACCTTGTGCATCAGATTAACTCCAAATAGGTTTGCTCATGTGATTAGCCGCTTTTTCACTCTGTCCCTTGAATGGGTGTGGAAGGCTTCACAACTGTCACTGGGATAAGGAAGAAGGACAAGGAGCTAGAGATGGGGCTGGACCAGAAGCCTGAGCAGAATTCACCTTAGGAGAAAGAGGAGTGGGATCTTTTCATGTGGAATATATGTTAAGTTTTGTTGTGAGTGTATCTCAAAAGACAAGCAAGGAATGGGGCTTCAGCACTTGGGGTTTATTGACTACTGCCTTCTGATAACTTATCCATGAAGGTATTTTCTCCCTAAGAAAAGATATGGCAGAAATTACTTCTTGACTTGCACTTGCCAGACTCAGCAGAGCAGATCTAAAGGAGCTGCAGCCTAAATGAGCAAGTACTCAGGGGGAGCCAACAGGGCAGTGGTTCTTAGCATCAGCAACCCGCGTGGGAACTGCTGCTGGGGTTCATCTGATCCATGGGAGTGGCATCCCTCCTCACAGCATGAGTGCTTAAATGTTGTTTGCTTGTGTAATAGATTGCAAGTCAAAACTTCAGCTGGTTATTACTGTGCAGAGGTACATCCTCCTCATCCGGCACATGCAACAGTCTACAGGCAGAGAATAAACTATCTGAAGGTTTTGTTTTCCCAACAGTTTGGCCACAGACGGAACCTCATCTGCATCTTATATCTTTAACTGACTGACTCTAGCACCTCAGTTGTGTTTTAGTGTCTTCATTATACAATCCCACTGGTTTATTCTTTTTGCCCAGGGAAGCAGCTTTGAAGAGTGAATGGTTGAGGGTGAGCAATCATTCCTATGTGTTCACTGTACTGCAGAATGATTTAAAGGTATTCATTCTATCTCTGATAATCTCTCTTGAGCCCTGGCAGTGGGCTGTAGACTTACGTCCCATGACATATAATCTAATTAACCCCAATGAGAAATATCTATATTAGCCTGGGAGCACTGAAGCCAGCACCTGAACTAGGTATTGAGAAACAATTCAGTTCTGTCACTTTAATACCGTCAAAAAGTCAGCTTTCCTCTAAAACAGTTTGATGTTTCTGACAAACTCATTCACGTCATCTCCAAAAACTGATTTTTATTTGGTTATTTCCATTATTATAGAAATTTTATGCTACATTAAATTCTTCATTACACCATGTAGGATTCCATATGTAAAGGTAAACTTGGATTTTCACAAATGCATACAGTATCTGAAATCCCATTAGGAAATTCTGTAGGAAAAAATGGTTTCATTGGAAAGCATATATCCTTCATTCAGTAAGTGACTTTTATTTTAATTTCTCCTTGAGGCCTTAGTTCAGAATGATGTCCTGGGATATTAAGGCCACTTTTGTCTAGTGTTTGACTCTCATTAATCTAAATTTGTTCAAATATTCTCAAGATGTAAGGTAGTTTTTTTATCTCCTTCATTACTTACCAGTTCAGCTCGAGTTCTGGAAATTAATTTTTCTCTTCTCTTTGTGCTGTGCCTCCTTCCATACAGAGTGACCAGTCCCTGCACATTCCTGTGCACTGGGCCTTTCCTGTTTTCCTGGATCTAATTAATGTTACTTTAGTGGCAAACTCCCCTTCTCTAAGGATTTTTTTCACAGGAGAATTGCACATAAGATTGTTCACAACTGTTTGGGTCACAGGTGAAGTGGTCAATTGCTTGCAGATCACTCTGGGATGAAATAAATTAATTGATTTCAGAAGCATTAAAAATGGGCATGGGGATATTCTCAAGCTGCCCATGATGGCTCCTGCTTGCCTCTGCTATTGCAGGCTGTGCTAAAGCTCCAAGCTTTATGGCCTCTCAACATACTTTTCTACAAGTCAGGACTAAGATAGCTCCTAACTAGACCACAGTTTATGGAGCTGGGACAGTTCTTGAGATCAATCACGTGATAAGGGGCATGGCAAAATTGGCTAAGATGCTTTTAATGTAACAGAATACTCATGCTGAACTCTTTTTGTCTGTCTCCACTGCGCAGGGTGGGAGTTTTGATGTTGCAGACCGGATGTTTCACAGTGTCAAGAGCACATGGGAATCAGCTTCAAGGGACAACATGAGTGATGTCAGGGAGCTCACCCCTGAATTCTTTTACTTGCCAGAGTTCCTAACCAATGCAAATCACTTTGAACTTGGTAAGTTCTAGAAGGGACATAAGTGTTCCTTCCAGCATCCTACTGAAAGGAAAGATCCAGATCTATGTTGAGAGTTGGTCTCTGGACTATGTGGATGAGTCCTTCTAACAATGAGATGAATTTTTATTCAAATTACACTACAAGCTTCTGAAAACTGAATTATGTCAGAAGAACAAAGTTTCCAGCCCAGGAAGAAGCAAGTAGTTCCTATTAATTTCTGGGCAAAAGAATTACACATTTTGTTACACAAAAGCGGAGATTTATATAATCAATCTAGTTGATTGCTTTTGAAAGTTTGGCCTGTATTATCATATCTGTGTAACTATTGGAAGTGCATTATTCTTTTGGAAATATATGTCAATTGTTAAATGGTGTTGGTGAAAGGTGATTTTGTTTTTGTTGTTTTGTTTTGGTTTTTTTTTTTTTTTTAATCTGCATATCACAAGGTGATTAGTTTCCAAATGTCCTTACTCTCATCTTCAAAGGTTCTGCACAACTCACATGAACTTGGTATATTTTCCTTGTCCTCAAGCAGCATCACAATCCCCTCTGAATGTACACAGTCTCTAGACCTTCTGCATTCATGATGAAGGCTCGGAGAGAATCCAGAAAAAACACTATTCAGAAATAGGCATGGCAGCTCTGATGCACTTCACTTTACAGGACTTTCACACCATTTGCAATGCAGAGCTGCTTTCTTGAATAAACACTGGGTGGTTAAAAATTAAGGCAGAGGAAAAATACCTGAAGAATTATCCCGAATTTGTGACAGCAAAGGAAACTTAACCCATTGAAATCTAGCTATAATTGTATTTGAGCTATCAGTGAAACAAGACATGCTAAAAGATAGTAATGTTTATGTTTATATATTTATATGTAAGAATAAGGGGAAAAAATCTGTTAGAAGTTTGTTAAAAGATAAGAAGGAATTAGGGTAGTTTCCTCCTGAGAGGAGGCCAAGAAACAAAGCCTGGCTAAAATCAAGATACAGAGACTGACCTGAGTGGAATTGAGTGGGGGACCCAAAGGGTACCAGAATCTTGCCAGTAGAGAGCAAATATACAGGAAGATTTTAAAACAGACAAAGCCAAGAACCCAATCTGTTCGCCGCTAAATTGTAGGGAAACTTGTGATCCCAGACCTGAACCTCAATTTAGATTTGAATTCATCCAGTTGCACAACACTGCTCTGAATTAAGAACACATGCTCACCTTCTGAAAGGAATCAGGTTGCAAAGGACTTGAGAACAAAATCCCTCTCAGTGGCTGCTTTGATAGGAATATTTGGCAGTTAGGCCTGCAGGATTATGTATAAAAAGAAAGTTGTGCAAACACATTTGTCTTGTCTGTGTTTGCGTTCTGTACTAAAATGGTTTGTGCTGAGGACATGCATATTTTTACTGCATTAGTGACAATTACTAGCACATATTTTCACTGCTTTATTGCTGGGTCAGAAATCCCAGAACACTGGTTCTTCAGTCTTCTATGGCACTAAATTTGATGCATGTGAAACTGCATGTGGGAAAATCACCTCAATTTCCTTTGACTTCAGTGTTTTAATAAAGTTGTTCCTGTTTTCAATGTGTCTGATTCTTGTTTTGGATTCTCCCTTTATAATTCCTGCAGGCTGCATGCAGGATGGAACAGTGCTGGGAGATGTGCAGCTTCCTCCTTGGGCAGATGGGGACCCCCATAAATTCATTTTCCTGCACAGACAGGTCAGTAAATATAAAGGCTTGTGACAAAATTCTACCTGGGTCCCACAGAAAATGAAGGTCTGAAGGCCAGAGTCACCAATGAAAATGTTGGACCCAAATGCATCTTGTCTTTGTGAAGTTTGTGTTGGTTCTGAGCTTTGCATGTCTGTTTCTCTGCCTAATAATTCACCTTGAATCAAGGCAAACTTTCCAGACCAGATGTGGATTACACATAGGTTTGTGGCATGAACATATCTCAGCCCACAAGTATAAAAGAACATAATATAATGCACAGGAATTTATATACATACCATTCCATGTTATTGCTAACATTCTGGGTGTTTATTTAAATTATTTATTTCTATCTCTGAGTCATGCCAGAACTATTTTTTTTTTTTTTTGGGGGGGGGTGGGGGGAGGATTGGGATGGGGGAAACCTAATGTAATTCTCTGTCTTTAATGGAGTCAGCCTTGGCTGTTTGAAAGCAAATAGCTCTAAGGTCCTGAGACTTACTGCAATTAGTGCTACCTATTAATAGTTAGAAAGTCTTCCATGTGATGTCATCTGCTACATAAAAGTGAATGCAAGTGCAATTCTGTATGAGGATTGTTGCATTGAACTCAGACTTTGCAGCATAATATCTTGGTGCAGTTCGCTCTAGTGTTCCTGCATTACCCCATCAGATTTCTACGGGTGAGCTGCATGTGTGAATGCACACAGACTGTTGCTGTGTACAGCTGTGATGAATATGTGCTAACATTGGTGGGGCTAAACAAACAGCCCATCATTTTCAAGGCATTACATTATCCTGGTTTGTTGTGTTGTTTCAGTTTTTGCCTCAGTGGGTTCTTCTCACCTCTGCTCTGCAGGTCCTGTGCTTGAGATTTCAACTTTCTCTCTCAATAATCACTTTGCAGGTGATTATAGCCAAACCTGTTGGTACAACCATCTTTTCTATTTTGGTATCTCCAAATAAGCCTCTCCTCAGCTGACCTCTCCAAATGCTGGCTTAAATCCTCAGACCTCTTTACTACCCTAACTTCTTCTTTTGAATAAAACCAGGGTCATACTCTTATTTTGTAAATACTTTTCTTCACTGCTCTCTGAACCATTAACAGCAACCACAATGCTCCCACTAAGTTACCATTACTTTCATAGAATCATAAAATGTTTTTGTTGGAAGGGACCTCAAAGATCTCCCAGTTCCAACCCCTCTGCCATGGGCAAGGACACCTCTCACTAGACCAGGCTGCTCAAAGCCCTATCCAACCCAACCTTGAATATTTTCAGGAACGGGGTATCCACAGTTTTCTCTGGACAACATGTGCTAAATTCTAAGCACCCACACAGTGAGCAGTCACTTCCTAATATTGATGTAAATCTACCCTCTTTGTTTAAAACCATTCCCCTTTTTCCTGTCACTACATTCCCTTGTAAAAATTCCTCTCTGGCTTTCTTGTAGGCTTCCCCTTAGGTACTGGAAGGTTCCTAATGCCGCAAAATCTTTGGTTTGTGAATGACTGAGTATGAAAGAGAGCCAGTTCAACTCTGGTTTCATTCACACACGCTCAGGTTACTGAGCATGTGTGAGTGAGCATGGATATGATCTGAGCCTGTGCTTGCCTACTTTTTTTCCTGCAGTACTCTTCCCTTTCTTTATTTTTTGGTGGTTTTTTTATGACTGTTGCTTATATAGTGTGACTGTTGATTATATAGTAAAATATTTCATCTTTTCATTTATGAGATTAAGAGGCTCTCTTTAGTTTCTATTTTGAATTTATGACCCGAACACTTCACTTAAAATTTGTCAGAATAATACTGATAAAAAAATATTTAAAGGAAGTTTCATTCTTGCTGCTTTATCTATTTTGAAATGCATAACTCTTATGAAAAACCTACTAAAAATTTTGTCTTTGATCATTTTGAAAATGCAGTCATCTACCAGAGTTTTTTTGCCAAACAACTGAAAGGGAAATTAAAAGCCATGTTCAGAATGCTTAACTTCCTGTGCATACACAATAATAGGTATTACTGAGACAGACATCTCTGAAGTGGTGTAGAGACTGACTTAGAGGCTCAGAACTCTCTCCACATTGAAAGGTGACGGAAGGGAAAAGAGGTGTCCATAACCTCATGATGATAACAGTTACTAGGAGGAAGGGATCCTCATCTAAGTTTTGTGTAGACTGTAAACCTGCTGCTGGAAGCACTGTCCTTGCTAAAAAGAAGAGTTGAGGCCAGTGAATGCCCTATCTCCTACCTACTGCAAATTAGTTTTGGCCATTGAGGTCAAATATGCAACAGTTCCCTCATATTCCTTAGTGGCTCCATGAAAGGCATGGAGGTTTTGGGGCTGTCTGGTTCCTTTTACTGCCCTGTCTTGTGGTTTTCCAAGGTGCTCAATCTCTATTTTCCAGTTCCCCAAATATGGGAAAGGAAACACTGTCCTTTGCTACCAGCTGTGCTGCAGGCAAAAAAACCATGTATGACTGAAAGATGATGCAATTTTACACCGATGCTTTTTAAAGAAAAACATAGGGAGACATCCTGTCTATCCTGTTGTGGGTTGCTTGGAGTGTAAACTGCTGAGCTCCTTACTGCCTGCGTGATGGGGAACACTTGGATACAATGGAGAAATCTGCTTTTACCTTGAGCTTTAGAGTTTGGAAATGAAACTACAGTCATCCCTGCACAGCATGGATTTGCTGTCACTGTAGAATGATCACAGAATGTGTGAACTAGGTATGTTTGAATGAAATGGAAGAAAAGCTGCACTCCAGTTGTGTGCTCCAGATGCTGGTAGCATTCAGCCTGGGGGAGCAGTCTGGATTTAGTTGGAAGTAAAACCCCCAGAGCGCATTTTATGTGGATACTGGGTGCTCTCTACCATTTGTCTACAGAACTGCTTCCACTGGGCTGCACTTCTTAATAACATTGGCACAGCTGATAAATTAATTTAAAGCTCAAATAGGAACAGCTTAGCAAATGAAAGATCATGTTTATAGACCTGTGTTCTTAATAATTT